>NW_027021252.1:0-300000 GCF_036884655.1 Musa acuminata AAA Group | reverse complement strand
CGAGAAGAAGGTTCAAGTCACCAACAAGAGCTCCGTTAGCACTTTCACTTTGATCAACTCGTTAACTAGCATCAACTAAGGACTAAACTCCACTGTCTTAAGAATTCATTGAATCTTTTGAGCGCAGCGCCTAGTAGTAGTATCTCACTTTTGAGCGCAGCGCCTAGTAGTCGTATCTAAATAAGGAATATTACCCACAATCTATACCTTCTGGAAGCTTATGATCCTCACTTAGAGCCAACGAGAACAGTTCTTATATGCCTATACGAGCTAATATCTATTTGAATACTAATAGGCTAGATCCACAGCTTTTCTTTCCTTAAGCCGTAACCAATGCTTCTAGGTACTTTGAAACTGAATCACTTATAGCAAACCTCCTCTTTGTACCGCTGCTACCTCCACTTCATTTACAGCAGACTTCCTAACTCGACTTGTAGTCAGAAATATGACAGCCTACTTTCCATCTTAGGCTTATTCATCAATTCCTTCTTCAAAGCCCGATCTTGCTTATGTTTCTGATCTTGATTCTTTTCTTCCCTTAACATAGTGGGCATTCAAAAGAGATATGTCTTCTTAGTCCGTGGGATTATAGCAGGAAGCAGTTTATAGCAACGAGTCGGGAGTTTGTTTGGAAGTCAATAGAATATGGTTTATAGCAACGAGTCAGGAGTGACAGAGTGAGCAAGTGTTTTAGGGAAAGGGTAGTTTAGGATTCAAGTAGAGAGTTCCTGTTCCTGTACTTGTCTAGTAGTAGCTTTTGACGTCTAGTAGTTACTTGGCCCTTCCTGGATCACAGGCTACTGGCAGGCTGCTAGCTAGTGGCTGAGATCAGAGCTATCTATATTAAAGCTTTTCCTTGAAACTGCCCTAAACTTCCTTAAGCTTACAGGTGGAGACAGACTGACTATACATACATACAGGCTTGCGGAGCAGATATAAGAAGGCAGATATCTATTTCACTGACCAACAAGCACTTGCCACTGGCGAATGGGGTACAGGCGGATGACCGAGGGTGAGGCAAGAGCGAAGCACCTTATTCTCTCACAGCTTGACTTTACAACCTCTACCACTGGCAGCCTTCCTCCTTTCCCTCTTTCGAGCAGACCCACGTCTCTTTGACTTTCCTAAAGTGCTTATATTGCTTTCCTGTCAAGCATCTCTGGAAATTCCCCTTCTCTTACACTATCAGGAAGAATCGAATGTCAAGAAGCACAAATGAGAGAAACTAACCAGATTCAGATTATAGTTATAAGGTTCCGGGAGAGGTTCGATCCTATACAAGTAGAGCTAGAGGTTAAGAGGGGTGGGATGCAATATGCAATATAAGAGCTAGAGGTAAAGAGTCTTTCTTACTTATTTGTTGAAGTCTGGTGGGCTGTAATCTAGACCTCCTATTGATTTAGGGATTCTTTATCTTTTCTACTTCATTCATATCTGACAATCGTCCCTTAGGCAGAGAGAGGCACCCAATACTAACAGGACAGAGGGCTGCTACATATACGTTAGCTCTCCAAAGCAAAGATCTTTTGTTGGGCACTAAGACACGGCCTTTACTGTATTGCTCGGGCAAGGAGTGATTGGCAAGCACCATTCTAAAGGATTTTCTTTCACTCAACAGGAAGTGCATTGAACAGAAGATGGGTACTTTACAGCCCCTTTCTGAATAGAAACAGCCAAAGATCCAGAATGAAACCATTGATCGGGACCATGATAGACTACTTTCTTTATTGACTTCGACTTTACATACTTGCTCATTGCTATTCATCTATCTTGCTCATTGCTATTCATCTATCTTATCTTACTCCGTGCTATCAATCTATGTAGGAGGTTGTTGAGGTTGAAACCATAAGTCTTTCGCGCCGTCCAAAGGATCTAAGGGCTATTGGCCGATCTAACTATGAGCAAGTTATTGTAGGAGCAAGCAAGTAAGCTATCTAGGACCTATAGCGATCCATCCCGTGTAGTGAGGAATATTATCCAATACAAATAGAACACTGGTACTTCACTCCGGACTATGATCTAGATCTTTCAACTGAAACAGCGGATTATCTTGCCTCGCCCAGCATCTTGGATATTGACCTACTCCGGACAGGATATAGCGGAAGCCTCTGATCCAGATCCGGTTCCTGATCTTGTTCTTGCTTCAGATCATCCTAATTAAGATCTATCTCCTGCTTCCAAAGCTTCTGATCTGGTAGACTGAACTCACTCCTATACAGTTACTTACTGAGAGCCTTTTGCAGACAAAGAAACTCTACTTTCCACAAATTACTCCATAAGCCCAGATCAATTGAACTGACCCGTTAGCTTAGAGTCAAGGAAAACAGTCAAAAACGAATATGATTTCTCCATAAGATAGGAATAGAGCAAGATAGGAATTGAGCAGATCCCGTTAGTACTTAACTGAGTCTTGTGCTGCGCTGTCAAGCATACTAGATTATATCTCTTCTAACTCCACTACTGACTCGTAACTGGGTGAACGACTTGCCCCACCGGAACTTGAAGAATCGTTTGCTGCATCATCTGATCAAGTTTATGATCTCGTAGACGTAGACAGGGAGGCGGGACAAGAAGACCATTCACTTACCGCAACACTGAATTCCTATATAAAGGAGTCAGCTTACCAAATTCTATACTCAATTAACGAGCTTCTTTCTTTTCGCCAACTAATACTGATTCCACTCAAGCACCCGATACTGTTACTCGACTTTCATATCCAATTGATACTTTACTTGATACTGAACCAACAACACCCGAACCTTGACTTTCAAACAAACGGAAAATACTCTTTATTAATATAGTGCATATTGCTTGTTTGTTCTATTCCCTTCAAGCCCGAGCTTGGTAGCTAGTACTGATAAACAGCGGATTCTATTACTGCCGATTCAGTGGGGCCGTCCTCATTTAGAGGCGCAAAAAGCATTGGAAGAGCGGAGGCAAGATAGGAAATTAGTTCTCAGAGGAGTAGTTGAAGAGCTGCCCTACCGCCATGACGAAAAAAGGGCATACTCAGAAATAAGTGTTGGAAGTGAGTAGAGTTATAGGCGTCAGTTTGATAGCACAGATCAGATCCGGTTCTGGAGTGTTAGAGTGAAAAAGCACTAGTAGATTTCCTGTCAGCAACGATAGAGGTTTTGATTGGAAGCGCGACCTGTTTGATTGGAAGTTGAATAGCTAGAGGACTATGTTTTTAGGCTCAAACGCATTTATAGTAAGCAAACAGATTCTTTGGGGGACGCCTCCTCTATTCAATGGTTGCGGGAAAGAAAGACTCCCATTTCTATATATTGAAAGAAAGACTCCAATTTCTATATATGTAGAAAGGACACAACCTTTTTAGAAACAAAGAAAGACTACGAGACTTGAGATTATCCATCCACTGTTACAAGAATGGTATGTGCCTCCATTAGGAAGAGAGGGATAATGTTACTATGTTTCGGTTGAAGTGGAGTTGAACGTGAATAATTGTTAGAAATGATGACCCCCCCTTGTGTATCCTTCTGTTCCTCCTAAGGGAAGGGGCTATCTCATATAACAGAAAGAAAGCATTTATTAAGTGAAGGTATTTCATTCCATATGATCTGAAACTATTCTCACCCCTAGGAGTCTCAAAAGAAGTGTTTCTTGCTATTGGTATCAATCGGTCCTCTCTTTCCTTTTGGTGGTATAGCCTTGTGGATTACCCTTATTCTGAATCTTTCGGTTGCTTAGGGCGCCCTGAGGGATTCGACTCTTGTCTTGGAGAAGAGTTATTGATCACATAGCTTGGGGTACTATAAATTCGTTTCTGATCGTATCATTCGGGCAGAGCCGGCTTAGTCTTATGTATAGCGCAGCTCCCTCCAAGTTGCTTTTGCTAGTTTTGTTCCGATCGATGAAGGATACTTTACTAGTGGGTTCGGATTCGTTTTCCTATTTCACAGGGACTTGTATATCAATTCTGTCGGTGCTTCAATATTGTCTTGATTGGCAGTTGATTATTGTCTTGATTGGCAGTTGATTTCTTTTGAATCTTCAGAGATACCCTTAGAGTTCTGTCCGGGAGGGTTTTTGAGTAAACTATGTATCAAACCGTAAGTGAAGCGGTCTACAAAGAATACTTTCCATCTTCCTTATTTGGCGCAGCTGGAGATGCCCCACAAGGCCTTCTTTCTCAAGATTGAATTATTCGCGAAAAGGAAGCCGGCAATAGAAAGCAAGCAACCTTTTTGAATCCATTGAAGTAGGTGGCCGTGTACACTAGGTATCAACAAAGCAAAGGACGCTTTCTCTCACCCTTAGGAGGTTCTAACTCTTCGCCTTCGGCTTTCCATTGAATGATCCATCAGGTGTGCTATTTAGACTCTGTCAGTTGGGGCTTCTCCCTTTTCAATATACATGGCATATACTTACACGAATATTCCAACTCATCGACTCCGCTCAAAGCATATGATCAAAGCGAGAGTGGCGCACATAGCACAAGATCCTAATTGAATTCTCGTTGACCTGACCGGCAGTAATAGCGAAAAAAGACTGTTCTAATGGAAAAGGGCGAGTACCTCTTTGTGGTAGATAACGCAACCGAACAAGAAATTATGCTTTAAGTCTAGCAAAGCATCTGGGCGAGCCCCTCCACCCGGAAACTGCCAGCGAATCATAACTGAACAAGAGGAAGTAGAGCGTCTCACTACTATATATGCTGTACCACATACGAAGACCCAAAGCCGTTCTTTCTTTATAGAAGTCCCCAGGATCAGGTTCCTTGAAAACGATTCCCTTGACTTCTAGACGAACTGGTTAATATGGAACTTTAGTTTATTCGCCACCGCCCCTCTATACATTCCTTCGGCGAGAAAGAAAGCAAGATCCTTCGGCGAGAAAGAAAGCAAGAAACGTGTTCGGATAGGGGAGGAATTGAGTACCTGCCCCCCTACTAAGCATAAGGGTATTACCAGCCAGATCCGATAACAGCGATTCTCCGTCTCTGACCTGGAGTTATAATATATACTGATCTACAGACATTTGACCTGGAGTTATAATATATTATATACTTACATTTGCCCAAAATGCAATGCTAGCTCGCATTATTCATAGTAAGTCGATACATCATGCTTTTGAGGAAGCTATTCGGCTCCGAGTTATCCATTCTTTCCGTTTGATGGGCGTGTTCTCGTTTCTAGGTTTGGATGTTATTTACTAAGGGTATACAATAATGACATTACGTCAATACATTCATCTCATCTTTTGACGTCAATACATTCATCTCATCTTTCCAATCTCTGAATTCTTGATCCGCTCATGCCTCTGACTTTATGCCTTCCATTCGACTCCTACACTAAAAAGTCGGACCTTACTTTATGCCTCATATTCGGCTCCTACCCTAAAAGTCCGACCGGGCTTTTCGTTATCAACTGCTTTCTTTCTGACTTCCATATTTGTATCATGGGCTTGAGTCCGCCTACGAGTCTAGATTTACCGTTCGGTACACATAGCTTTGACTATCGAAGGATGGAACCTATAGCCTATTCAGTATAAGCATCCTTAGGGAGGGAAAGTCTATATAAGAGGACTAGCCAAAAATACTGAGACAATATCTCAATTCTTTGCTATTATTTGCACTTTTGGGATTGAAACCCACTTACGGGAATAAGGCAAGTTAGATATTTCACACAAGCTTGGCACCCAGGAATAGGCGTTTTATGGATGATTCAAGCCCTGCACACTCAAAGGCGAGAACGAAGTAGCAAGTCCGCCAAGTCCTGTTTTCGTTCCTTTGTTCATCCACCAAATCTAGAAAAATGGTAATCATCCTTATGGAATTTCAACCTAAATCCGCCCAGATTCCAAAGAAAGAAAATATGTTTAGCCACTGTGGGATGACTAGGCAGGAAGCTAGAGATGCGCCTGCACATTGGCGATACTTGTTTGTTTGCAGGATGATCCAATCTCTGAACAACGTAATTGGTTGAGGTTACTTTGTCCGTCGTGGTGTGAACCCATTCACTAGTTTTGAGAATACTAAATCAAGGAGCTTCGGAATGGTTTAAGGTTGATGAGGCGGAACCGGAAATGGTTTCCTACCCACACCGGAAAGATTGCCTGGGGCTGATGCTTACTGTGATGTGGCCTACTTGTATACAAGTGTTACATGGGGATACCCGGAATCTAGAATGGCATGTTATACATGTGCAAATATTACATCACTGTTGCGGAAGTGGCATTGAGGATGCTGAAGCCACCACTGGTTGTTTGTTCACACAGGGAGATTGAAGTGGGCCTATGCTTCGAAAGGGGCGTAGCGGAATCAGGCTACTTGCCCCTGGAGGAATTCCTTCTTCTTAGAGTGGAGGCGGATCTCACTCTTTTGACAAATGCCCAGAAGCGTCTGTATACTAGTTCTGTTTAGAATAGAACAAGGTGTCGAACTGCGTCTATCGAATCGCCTCTTTAAAGTGAAGTAAAGGCTGGATGCCGAGAATCCTATATCTATCTACGAAGAGCAGGCATGTGGGGCACTTTAGGACAAAACTCCGCAAGAAGGACCTTTCGTTTAATATGCCTTATGTACTGTATTAACCGGTCTTGGCAAGAACGCCTTCTTTCTTATAGAAGAAGCTAAGCTGCGATGAAGCGAATCCATCATCTGGAACCCGATCATTGCCCGCTTTACGGCTTGACTGCATTACCTTCCTAACCTTACCTTTGTCCCTTAACAGCAACAAACATGGGTGATACTACTCCCTAAGCTCATGGCATTCCTGGAGCTAGTAATCCGACAAAAAGAGAAGTCACTTCATACATACGCTCCTGGTGTTCGAACTAGTCATTAATGGTCGGCTTAATTGGTATCCGGAGAAGAAGAGGTGAACGAAGCTAATGCGTTGCGAGAAGCTTCATCGACTATCGAATCAATCTAGAAACTAGTGTTTGACTCGCCGTGTAGCGTTAGTCGAGTTACTTATACTTCATCAGCATTAAGTAGTGAGCTCTTCAATTCCTATGTTATGTTATATGCCGATCAGTTCATCAATTCCCATTTCCAATTCATTCTCATTCTTGGGGTTTCTATTCTTATATATGTGTAGAAGTTCAATTCCTGGGTAAGTAACTTGGCTATAAGCATCAGCCACGAGATTAGCCAAAGCACAAAAAAACTGCTCGAGACACTAGGCCAACCAAGATGGATAGCATAACTCTTGACATCGAAACGAGTTTGTTCACAGTACCCCCGAGACATATCATTTTCTAGAAACATACGAAATGGCTGACACAGCCCTAAGAATATGAGCGGATTTCTCCTCTCGAACGGAGCCTTCTCGAATTCTTGGATTATGATCCCAGACCGAATCAGTTAGCAGAAACACAAGAGGGTCTCACCCGGTGGTGCATCTCTTGCATCATACGCTGGCCCAGACCCCATTGCGGATGGGAAAAAGAATAACCCTGTAGCATCTCATTCTGTCTTCGGGTCTTGGTGAGTACCCACGCAATGGCAGTCACGTACAGTAAACATGGTTTGCTAAACATAATGACAAATGCTGCGGCCAGTCCGCTATAAGCAAATACAGGCCATGCCACTATTACTATTCACAAAAAGAGGAAGAAAGGAACAATAAACAGTTCGATCATCCAGCGGTGAACAACCAATTCGACGTTGATTATTCAATGATGGCACATACCTAAGTATTGGCAAACGGCAGACAGGGAAGCCGAAAGTCCCGTCCCCTCTTTTTGACGGGTGTGCGCGATTGCTAATCAGTAAAAAGCCGAATGAAACAACTTGCTGACAAAGGAAGAACTGATAGAGAGTTCCACATGGGTGATTGGGTGGATCTAAGGCCCGGACTTGACTCTC
This sequence comes from Musa acuminata AAA Group, assembly GCF_036884655.1. Lineage (NCBI taxonomy): Eukaryota > Viridiplantae > Streptophyta > Magnoliopsida > Zingiberales > Musaceae > Musa > Musa acuminata. The sequence continues at coordinate 292,166 of NW_027021252.1, read as the reverse complement.
CTTCTCAGCTGCATTCAGTCAAAGGTTCAAGCCCTGGCTTACTTGGGCTCACCCTGCTAGTGGTGGGTTCGTTCTGGCGGACGAATAAAAGCCCTGGGAGAAATCCTATTCCTAAATACTACTCCACTCGTGCCTGAATAGGAAGCCAGAGTCCCTTTTTGTAAGTGGGCAAAGTCTCATTTCTCAAAGAAGTCTCAAAAAGATCGAATTTCTTGTACGAAGTCATTTTCTCACTTACTGAAGGTGGGCAAGGGAGTCATTCATATACTTACCTCCGATCTGAATTTGCTGTTCCAGTCACTGATAAGAAAAGAGAGAAAACGGACTCCTAATATCAGAATCAGAGAGAAAACGGACTCCTAATATCAGAATCAAGTAAGAGGAATACAGTATACAAACCTCTTTCTTATTCTTAGGTTATGAGTGAGAGCCATCATGCAAGGAGTCGAAATACAATGGGCAAGCAAGCAAGCTTATTTCGCGCAGTCAAACAAGATACAGTTACATTCTATACATTATGTCGAAGCTTTCCACTCTGCCTTGTCTTCTTATCTCGAAGCTTTCCACTCTGCCTTGTCTTCTTATCTCAGGGACTGGTACCCAAGTTTATACCTGTTTGAAAGCTGCCTTTCGACTTGGAAAAAGATGTCGGACGGGCCGCTTAAGTAAGAGACTCGAGCTACACACATCTGCTGGCCTCAGAGCCCTTAGTACTTGATGAAAGTAGAACACCCAGCCCAAGGGGTTGACGTGTCCAAAGGAGAGAACGAGACAAAGAGGGCCCGGAGCCTCGGACGGTGTCCTTCCTTATCGAACCAATACACGATTCTTCCTCTATATGTGACATGGCCCGATGGTATTTTCACATGACAACGGAAGGTGTTCAGCGTGTTTCAGCCTCGCGCGCATCTCCAGAGCAAGGTTGCAGACTCTGCGGAAGACGAATCGGAATCAGCATCTAGTCCGGGGTCATAACCTCTCGAATAAGTTGTGACCGGCCTCCGTTACTGAGGAAGCTGCCTTATAAAAAAGAGAATCTAGTAAGATGAAGTCAAATAGAGTTATTACCAAGCAAGTCCTTTCTTCGTCATCTGAATCTGCCTCCAGTACTTCACCTCTTTGCTTATATGCCTAATGAACTTGCCTTGCGCCTTGCTAGGAGTTCGTTCGTTGCCTCATTTCGTTTTTCTGTAAGATCCTAATTCAGGCTCATTCACTTGTTGTGAAACAATAGGTTGGGTAGGGCAGAAGGTTGAGTATCACTGGAAAGAGCTATCTATTTCGGCTACTGAGCAAGGCGACGGTAGATGCCAGTTTGCTGAATACTTGGAGTTCGAAGTGGCATGGATCTAATGAGCTATTCCTCGCATCTCATCCTTTAGAATCAAATAATCATATTGAATAAGGCAATTCCCACTAATCCTCATGTCCTGTTTTTTTGATCTCTTCTCTTCGTCATCCCGCTTAGAATAACTATCAGAATAAAGAGCTTGGATTCTATATACCACCAGCTTTCCTTGAGCAGATAGGACTGTAAACTGACAGACTAGCTTCGAAAGAACCTACCCAGGGGGCGATCCTCATCTCGTTCACTCAAAGAAGCCTAGCTCCACTTTCTTTCTTATACCAGTAACCGGAGTAAGCCTTTCGCTCGTCCCTTCGCACGTGCATCTTTATATCCCCGGGCAAGCAATAGAGCATTGATTCCTTCCCTCGTTCCCGTAAGTCACTTCGTTCCCTAGCCTTTTCCTTCTAGGCTTCCAGTAGCCCTTCCGTAACCAAGAGAAACCAACCCTAGGATAAGACCATGCTACCAGGAAAGGAAAGCCTACCTCGGAAAGGAATTTCACCATGAGTTCACGGATCAGAAGGAACCCATCCCGTCTTTCATTAAAGAGCAATGGTCTACGACTACGACTCCGCTGCTTGGGAGAGCTCCTTTGTGATTTTCTTTCTTAGGATAACAGATCTTGTAGGATAACAGATCTTGGTTTTTCACCCGCACCAGACATAGCAGCCTTTAGTGTCAGTTCTCGGTCCTTTGAAGATTGGGCAATAAGCACATCCAACCAAACCCAATATTACTAAATGTTCTGAGTCTTGTCGTTGGACTAATTACGTCTTCGGTCATGGTGCCCATCATTACACTTTTGAGTATTTCGGTCTGTTCTTCTCCAGGTAACGTACTCAGAGTTCATTATCTCAGCTTTGTCATCAGTCTCAACTCAAGCTTTGGTTCTTTTCTCACCGAAACTTATAAGATCTTGTGCTTTCAATAAACGACATTTTGATAGTTTCCATTTTCTTGATAACAAATTGACGATGGACGGGATACTCACTAAGTGCTGAGGAGAAGGATACAGACACAGCGGTGGACAGCGCCAAAGAGAAAACACATAACAAGCAGACCAACAGAACCAACTGAACGTTTCCCAAGAGCTAGTGCTCTGATACCATGAAAGAGTGGAAAACACTTGGAGCAGCGTCTGCATCCGATCTTATAGAATCTTTGTCCTGCAAACAACCTATTCTTACAAAAGAAAAGTAATAGTGCTACTTACTCCTGCTAATGCTAGTGCTACTCCTAACAGCGCTTATTCCGACAACAGCGAGAACAGTAGCTGGGGATTCGATTGCAGGTTTGTTTGATTACCCTAACAGCCTTATCGAGCAACCTACTCTAGCAGCTCCTTCTGGGCACACTAGTTTCAGAAGTGACTTGCCTTGCCTTCCCCAGCGTCGAAGTTAAGTTCGGAACTCTTTCTCTTATATAGGCGATTTCGCCTTTGAATCCCATTCTAACCATCTTCTTCTTCTGTGTAAGTAAAGACTATCAGGGCCATTCTCTTGCATCAATTCCTTGCTCCTCGATATTGGAAATTGGGCATTCGAGTCGAGAACAAGCCCTTGTAATACCCCATCGAATCCATCAGTAACGAAGAAGGAGTCCCAGTAGTCAAATAGGCATTCACTTCACTCGAACAGAAAGAAAGACCAAAATGACCATTAGCTGAACGGAAAGTGGGTCTGTCTACAAGATGAATACTCGAGATCGTAAGATGTGTTGGCAGTCTGGTTCCGCTTTCTCTGACGCCAAGAATCTTCATACCTCTTTCCTTTCTCTCTCGTGCCCTTATCTTTTGAGCGGTAAAAAACATCAATTAGGAATGAGAGCGCACTGCCGGATCATGAAAACGTTCTAATCTACCAACAACCAGGGTTTACTTGATTGGCTCTTTATCGGCTTGACTAAACCCATCTATAAACCTTAATGCCCTGATAGTCCACTTAACTAATCAATTACAGAGCATATCCTTATGCTTCCGACTAAGCCGTGCTTGCTACCCCCAGAAGCCACCTTTGATCCTAAGTCGCATTGATAATAAGTGATAGGAATTTCTCTGCACTAAAGGATTCTGCCCGAGTCCCCCAAGCCACAATGATAATAGTAGGTCTTCCTCCTTATGATTATGCCTGGCAAGCAAGCTAGCTTCCCTATTCATAGAAGATATCTAAAGTATTCCTATTTATTGCCTGAAGTGAGCTACAAGACTGATACTGATACTAGCTTTTGCTTGCGCTTCTTCTCAGACTACGGCTTGCCCGCGATAACCCTACTGAGCTTCATTAAGCTGTTGGAAAAAAGGAATGAAGAGTCAAAGTCAGTATAAGCTCCCTAGGATTGAGATAGATACGAGACTGGCCAGCGAACCACTAAAGGACCCGAGACTGAACCCCAGCCTAGGCACTCCTACAACGGATAGAGCCTTGACCCGGATGACATGAAATTGAAATCCAAAAAACTACAATGAACTATTGAAGCTAGAAGTGTGATTGATCAGACAAGTATAAAGGGCTTTCGGTATACTTCTTTCATTTCCGAATTAGCTTGCTACAAGTCCTAGCATTAGTATGACCGCGTAAGGGAAATCCATCTTGATGACGAATTCGAACAATAAATAGAAATGAATCGTTCGATGTCTGCTCGTGCTTCCGCCGAGAATTGGGAGAAAGTGCTTTCTTTTCTTGACTTGCTCATAACTCACTACCGCATGAGCTGATCCATTTTATTGTCGGCGTCCATTAGGTCATTCATAAGGCTTTGGATGGCTACACGGGGATGTGGTGTAACGTTGAGGTCGAGGTCTTTTTCTTCTTTTCTAGAGGATGGCCCCGCATTGCAATTAGCTTCTCCTTTAGGGCGAACCCCAATACAGGATTCCTGTGCGCCTACGCTAGCGTCGGTTTCCTGTTCCGAACCGCTGTCATTCCCGTCACAAATAACAATCACTATCAGTAGAATTCCCAGTTGGAGGAAGACCACAGAAAGAAAAAGCCTTACTAAATAGCGAAATAGATCCATATTACAATGACTTATATAATGACTCCATGTAAGACAAGATGAACCAGATGAAATTTTCCATGATATCACGGAAATCGGATTTCCTTTTCGTGCCATATGCGCTTAGACTTAACCTTTTTCACCCCTTTTGATTCCCGGTGCAATATGAGTTCTCGAAAGTATTCGTTTCCATGTAAAAGAAAACTATCCCAATTGTTGACCAAGCAAGGTCACTGAAACAATTACTAAACACTTACTAAAACGCGATAGTGTCCAATGAAGACCAACCCGTAAGCTCCCCCTACTTTACTTACAAGGCTTTCAGCACCTTACTTTACAGGCTTTCAGCACCTTACTTTACAGCTTGTCCAACTACATTTCTTGCTCCAAATCAAAGAAAGACAAAACAACACCTAAATATTCGACCTGAAGAGGAGACCACTAACCAATCTCTGTTCATTTATTTATTTCTATCAAAAGCTTTCTTTTCTTAATATATTTCTAGTTATATGAACAGATCACTCCTAAATTCAATAAAGACTGTCTTTTGACGAATGGGATGTGGGAATTTTCTATGATAGAGATCGGTATTATCTATTAGGTTGCCGTATGCTACTTCCTTACAATTCTTCGCATCGAGCAAAGAGAAAGAGAATGTGAACAGTTATAAACTCAACTAAGCAAGGGCACACGCTTTCTTTCGAGTCTCGCCCTCAGTCTCTGGGCACCCTAAAGCAATGGAATCCAAAGGTTGTAAGGTACTACTCTGTCTCGTCGGTCATCCCCTGATGATTCGGCCCTCTTGCACAAACCCGGCTGTTCTCGTGGTGCTAACCCGTTGGCTTTGGGGGGAGGAGAACTCCGTGCGGGCAATCTCCGGCACCCTTTGGGATAACTAGAGTACAGAAGCCAGTATAAAAGCTAGCAAGTTTACGCTCATAGAGATAGAGGAGAGAAAGTCAAAAACACGACAGATAGAAAGAGTCAGAGCGAGAGCTAAATCATAGATAGAGAAGCCCTTTCAAGGAATCCTGAGATCCTATTCATAAGAGCGGAGCCACTTGACCAGAGAGATAGACGATGTTTCCACTGGTACCACTTGAGAATCGCATTTGACGTTGGGGCTAAACCTCTGTTGGCCCATTAGGAGACTTTCACTCTCACTCGAATAGGAACAGTAACAGTAGTCGGAGTGGGATTAGCTACACTGCCGCGCACGAACAACTATTCGGAGCTTACACTTTTTCCGTCATGGCGGTTGCGAGCGGAAGAGGTTGGTTAAGAGCCCTTGGTTAGCTGGACTGGATTAGTTACCCTTATAGAAGAAGGTAGATAATCATTAGCGGTATCTTCTCTGTCAAACTTCAGAATTGAGTAGTCTCATTAGCTGTAGTAGTATAATTATAGGTTGTCGTTTAATTAGCAGTTTTCGTTTCATTTCATTAAGTATTCCGTTTTCCACCTTAGAACTAGTAATTGCCTGTTTCTCTGCAGAGTAGCAATAAGTAAACTCATACGTATTGAATTGTCCCCCTCTCCTACCCGGGATAACTAGTAGCTTGCTCGATTCTCTCATTTCACGCTTTCATTCCCTTATTACTGACTAAGTGCGATCCTCTTTCTTGTCTTAGGTACGAGGCCTTTGTAGCACTAGTGGATTTCTTATCAATGGAAGGAACGATACAGAGAATAAAACAAACCCAGGAAGGACGTACTTAGTTACAGGAAAGGCGGCCTTATCAAGCATAGTCTCAATGCTACTAGTTAGTAGTTACATTCTGTAGTCAGTAATTAGATTCTTGTTCGCAGTGGTGCAATTACAGTTGTTGCCCCAAAGTATCAGTCTCATAGGTTGTAGTCGCATCCTTATCCTTGTTGTTAGTAGTTGGTTTCCCAGTCTCGCTTTTGCTAGTTAAGTCCTCATAGGCATTAGAGACATTCTCTTATTCTTATAGTTATTAAAAGAAGAGTGAAAGTAAACAGTATAATACTCAAAAGCATAAGCAGGGTTCGAGGTCGAGTAAACTATAGAATAGGGATGATAGGCAGGATAGGGAATAATGTGAATAAGATAGCAGAGTGAAAGGTATGAGTAAGGTTCGGCTACTATCAGTTCATTCTGATTAATGGTGCTTTCGTACTCATCAGTAGCTCACCATCGTCAGCTGCCCTTGTTTCTTGCATTGAAGCCGGGGTATCTTGACTTATGAGTTTATGACTTTCTATGCTTTTGTAGTCGTTGCTTGGCCCTTGCTCTACCGCCTATGATTCTGACTATCCTGGCTTGGGACTCTACACTACTACTTATGCCTTTCCTTTGCCTTATGCCTTAAATGTTGAACTAATACTTTCACTTATATCTTAAATGCCTATGTGCGAGGTTAGCTCTGAAACTCCTCTCTTGCATTCACGAACTACCTCCTAAGGGATTCAACACTAGCAAAAAAAAGGAATCCAAATACTTAACCTACAAGACCTTAACTCTAAACTATGGGAATGCGCTACTACCCTATGAGATCCAACTCAACTACATAGGTATTAGAATCAAAAGAAGAGGAGTAAGGATCGAAATCCGCAGCTAAAGAATCCAAGTCAGCGGTGAAAGCCCGAGTTCCTAATCCAATCTAATACGACAATTTATAAGCAATTTCAGAATCAAAGTCAGTAGCGGTATACTTTACATAAGGAGAGGCAGTTTTGAACTACTTAATGCCCATCTAATAAATGCAAACCTACCCGCAAGCCTTGAAGTAAGGTGCTGAAAGCCTAACACCCGAGCATAATAGGCATTGCACTCGTAAGTAGAAGAAAGACCTAAGCTATACAACAGAAGAGTTTCTATCAGAAGTCAGAATGAGCTATAGCTCCCTACAAGATAAGAAATCACCTCATAAAGTCAAAGAATTAGTAAGGGGTGTAAGATGTGAGATCGGTATAGCTAGCCTGATAGCCAGTAGAACAAGGTTTGGAACCATAGATAGGGAACCAACTACTTAATTGAAGGCTATAGCCACCGACCCCCGGATCTTTTAGCCATTGAACTAAAAGCTGTCCCTCCTATCCGAGATTCTGATTTGAACCTATCAATCTTGCTTCCCTTACTTTGGTTCTAGGACTCCTACTTCTAAGACTGATATCACATCGGCTACTACCAATAATTGCACCAGTGCTACTCATGCTTTGACTTATAAGAAGGTGCTGAAAGCCTACAGATCGTTTCTATTATAAGTATTTGAAACTGACACCGCTACTGTACTGTTAAGAATGGAACCAATGCTTCTACTACGATAACAAGAAACAAGGGATCCAAACAATGATAAAAGGAATCCAACAACCCATTCTATTGCTTATTCCTATCAAAAAGCAGAAACTAAGGAAGACAAGCCTTATGAATCACCCCGGGGCAGTCCACGCCTTACCTAACAGGCTGACTTTCTTTGTTTTAGGCTTACTTTGCAGTCCTGAAACCTGTATGTTAACCTATTGGGCTCGCTTTCACCCCTTATTTGTAGTAAGGTAGTTTCTTTATTGATTCTTATGGGGTTGATCTGAGTCACACCTCTAATGCCCAATTCTTATAGTAGTACCGCTCATTCCCTACCTTGACCCTAGATTACCATTCGCTTACGCCACTCCCTTTGTTGTCGGGTAGTTAGTCTTCTGGTTGTCCTTTGCATTCTATATTTCCACTATAACAGGCCTAGACCCTGTGTTCAGATCTCTAATCTGTTAGCTTGAGCTCGAGCCTGGCATTCCTTTGGATCAGGTCCTTACACATAACTCCAATTCAGAGAATACTATATCTAAAAAAAGAAACCCTTCCTCGCCCTTTAATGCTTTTAGTTACTTGTCTGGGTCCGCTGCTCCTTTCTTTAAGCGTCGTTTGTTTTTCACTCGAGGGTTCCTAATTCCAATTCTCTTGGTTAAGTGTTCCATCCCTCTATAGAAGTCTAAGTAAGGGGATCCCCTGGGTCTACTTCCAAGAATCAAATACGGAAGTCCGGATATGAGTAATAAGTAAAAGAATGTGGGGCTGTATCAACTGTGGAGTTCGGGATACACCTGTAAAAGGATACTAACACTACCCAGCTGCAAGGATACATAGGATCAGAATCAAACTCCGTAGTAACAGCCCCGGAAGCTGCGGTTCCAGTCTCTCTTTTGGGAGTGGAGTTCAGTGGTTAATAGCTCGTTCCCCAGTTCCTAGCTGTAGCCCTATTAGTAGCGATTCCAGTCTCTCCCGGGGACTGGTCTCTTCTTGTATGCAGTGATTTCACCCTCGTTAGCTGCAACTAAAGTCTAATATTGAGTCTTGTAATCCCGAGTTCTTAGTTTAAGTAATAGGAGGAGTCGTTTGATTCGTGTCCTTCAGTTAAGGTAGGAGAGGCACCAGTTCAATTCTCAGAGTGGTTAGTTGGGATTCTCTCGCTAGGCAGCGTTTCAGCCATCTCAATATAAGTAAGCTGAATTAATACAACACATTTCTGAATTAATATATTAATAATGAATAAGCAAAAGCAATTTCATAACATCAAAGAGAGAATGAAGCGGGAAGTGTCGGCGGGCAGACAAGAGCAAGGGACTAAAAGAGAGATATTGAAATAATTACCTGATCGTAAACAGTAGAAGCCTAGAGCCAGTGAAGCAAGGGCCAAGCAACGGGACAAACAACTACTAGACGCCAAGGCACTGCACCAAGGCACTACTCATGTGACGCGGTAGCGAGTTCAACCGCGGCAGGAGCCCCTTGAATCCGTTGTCAGAGTTTCATCAACTTCTCTATTTCTTCTTTGCTTAACACAAGCACGGAATCCTATGCTCTGTAAACCAAGACTCTCCTCTGGACTAGCTTGCCGACCTGTCCTCTGGCTCATATACCTTCATTCTTATCCTCCGTTTTCTCTTCTCTTCTCTTCTTGCCCCAACTCGTATCTACTAGGAGCTACAGCACCAAACTCCATTTCCTGGGTTTGATAGCAATTCCAGACTTCAGTACTTAATAGGCTTCCTTGCCTCGAACAGAATCACCTTTATCTCCACCACTACTTACTAGTTTGGGCAAGAACTCCACTTTCATAACTCCCTTACTAGGCACAACTCCGTACTTCTGGACCACTTAGAGAACTATGACATCCTGTAAGAATAGAGGCTCTTAGCACCTTTCCTTAAGCAACTACATAAGTTCCTAATTTCTCTTCCTCTGCCTCCGCCTTACCTTAACCTTATGCTTGGACTGTACCACTACTCAGATGCATAGTCTCCTAATAATAGTCAAAGTCAGAATAGTCATAGTATAAGTAAGAGTCATAGTATAAGTAAGTCAGTATAAGTAAGTCAGTAATTTAGCGCATGAAACTAAAGTAGAGTTCGATTGAGTGAGTAAGTCAGGTATAGGAAAGGTGCTTGTGCTTGTGTGTTGCAATTCCAGAGTGGAGGTGCTTGTGCTTGTGTGTTGCAATTCCAGTATAGGTCGGTTCAGAATCAACTCTCGAATCAAATGTCTACGTGCCGGAGTGCTCAAGGTCATCATCTAGTACTGGCAGGGAAGCTCCAGTTCGCGAGCCCGAGTACGAGTATAGAGATAGGTGATAAGAATAAGGGGATTGATCTGCGCGTATTAGACTCTAGTACATATACGTTTGCTGCTTACTTTCGCACTGCTTCTTCATACGTTGTGAATTCCTTCTTTCTTAAAAGCCTCCCCCTAGTTGGATTACTTACATATTCTTCCCTTAGCTTCACACGCCTGTAATATATTCCTCACATAAGCCAAGGAAAGGAAAACGGTTTCCATATACTAAACCACTAGCACCCAACCCAGGTAGCTCTTTGTACTGAAGTAGATGGATTTCCAGTTTGAGTTTAATCTGCAATTAAATCAGTGTTGAGGTCGGCAAAAGGTAAGGGTTCTTTAGTCTCAAGAGCATCAGCGGGACGGACAATCAGTTCCATTTCCTGCCCGACGAGCAACTATATACAAATCTTCTATTCGAGCTGGAACAATACTTCTTGAAGAACCAATTGCTACTGACTTTTGAACGGCCGATTCTCTCGTTGCAACCACGGATTCAAGTCGAAGGGGAACTAGTCATTTTTCTCTTTCAACAGAAACAGCTCTAACAGCTTTATTTCCTGACGCCGAGTCAAACAGGAATCGTTCTTACACCGAGTCAATACTTTATTATTGAGCATAAGGTATAGACTGAAGTAATGGTATATACTGAAGTAAAGACATAGCGAGTTCACCCTTTGCCGATACTTAAGCTCTCAAACACTGGACTTGGCGAATGTGAGAAAGATTCTTATCGCCGTGTTTCTGCGAATCGATGTGGATAAAGCTGGGTCTGTTCCCACCAAGGAGCTTAAGATCCCAATCACCTTTGGGCGAAAGGATCTAGAAAAACTAGCTCACAAATGCGAGAGAGGTTGTGACACTTATGAAGAGATCGGGACCCGTGTTCACTGCGATGTATTTGTTACTGTGCACGGTATGTCTGCTGCATTATTATGCTGACTGCGCACCGATGGAAGGATCATCCATGCCTCCCTACCTAGTTACTTTCATACCAGGAAATTAGCATCCCATAAAAGGGGGAAGGGTATGTGGAACGAACGGTAGTTCCATTCTGGTATTGAGTTAGGGTGTAACCGAGGATGGACTACTCGCCTTCTTACAAGTGACAAGACCATCTCTCTATCTATTAGCTGTTGTAGCTGACGCGATAACTGCTGCTAACCGTCGAACTAGTTGGATGCTTACCGTCGAACTATTTAATAAACTGCTCCAGGTAGAGATGTTCTTTGTTACTCTTCCTCTTCAGCTTGCCAGTAAGATGAGACCCTCTTGAGGAATAGATGTTCTTCTTCCTAATATCGAGGTAGGCATACTCGTTGATCAAAACGTCTTTAGGTCGCTTCGTATCAGCCTCCCGGTACTTAGCTGTTACCTTTCTAACGGGGTAAACCCTATCTAAAGGAAAAATGGACTAATAATGGAACCTAACAAAGGTTGTTTCCAGAGGAGTTGGTATTTGACGGAGAGCAGACTTGAACGCTCCGAATTGAGAAAAAACTGCCATAATAGGATTAAGCAGTGGTTTTCCTGGTATCACCTGACGGCACTTTCCTAGTCTAGCCTATTCGACCTCCATCTATGCTACTTCGGGGAAGAGATCTGCCGAAGCAACATATAAGGTAAAATAAGGAAGTTTACGGTATGGGTCATTAGGTTCTCTTGTTCCTAGTATAAGCTTAGAGGAAGACAAACTGTAACACCATTCAGAAGAAGTTTACTGGTTCCAACAAGATGAAGTGGCATAGGTTAAAGGAAAAGTGGAGGTTGCTTCACATAATCTGAATTGCCGGATTGTCTTTCTTTTGTTCGAGTGTAATCCTAGCCTAGTGCTTGTGAAGTCGTATCAAGACAAGAATCAGAGGTTAACTTAAGCGGTTCAGTCGTAAGCAGAAGAAGCATGAGTCGATAGCAGTAGAAGCAATAGCAGTTGAGTCGATAGCCGTAGAAGGGAAAGATGTTGTCGACGAGTCAGAATCAGTGGTTCAAAGGTAAGCTGAAAGGCATTGTATAGAAAAAGGCAATATGACACTTAGATATAGGTGCTAGAAAGTCATAATCTCATTTCACTGACAAAGAAACGGAATTAATACTTTCATCTTGTCCCGCTGGAGCTGGTGGGGTACGGTAGAAAGGTTAAGGTGCAAGTAATAGGTCAGTTGCAAATGGTTCAACAAGTAATGAATCAGAAGCCAGCCGTTTCAAGATCATCTCTTAGCTTTGCGGCAGATATATAAGTCGACCACTACAAGGTGTTAGGAAGATAAGGGAGCTGTGTATTTACTCATATATATATACAGGTACTCTACAAATATAGATATATATATAGAAGATAGATTCTTTGATTTGTTACTTAGTTAGTGGTTAGTTCCATTCTTGTCTTTTGCCCTACAAGCTATGACGGAACAAGGCGTTATGCATTAGGAGTTGTAAAGCGAGAAGAGGTTTAGCCTTAGGAGTATTTCCAGTGTTGTTACTAGAATCCTGTAGTTGTGTACTGTACCTTTTTCCATTATGAAACACCCGCCTATGCTATAACAAGCAAGTACAATAAAAGAAGTATACGTGCGCCTTCACCTGAATACACGAGTAGATTAAACCCACCTATCTTATCTCTTTGGTTACCCACTTATAGAAACAAAACAACCTACCTATGCTCTTTGCGACTTCTAACCTATGCTCTTTGCCACTTCTATATAATGTTCGTGTTAGTGAAAAAGTGCTGTTTTCGTTTCTTCACTGGAAAGTCCCGTTTTTGTCATCGGTGCATGTGTTAAGGTTCAGTGCTTATGCTTGTGTCTAAGGCGAAGAAAGTCTGTTTCTGTTCGAAAGCAAGTATAAAGTGGAGAGTAAGGAGCAGTGTAAATTCCCTATAAAAGCAGTATCATCCGCTGTTCTGGTTTTCGTATCTGCGTCAGCTAACGTTGGGGCAAGACGTTGTGCGCTAACTGGAGTTGTTGACTCGGAGAAAGGTAAGGGAGCAGCAGAAGTTTCCGTTTCCGCGAGGTGTCATGTCATATAGATATAGTTAAGCGATTCGAAATAAGCTTTAATCCAGTTTTCTGCTTACGGAATTTCTAGGTCACATGGAAATGAATTCTTTGTTTTCTTCGTCGCAAGAAAGAACAGTAGATGATTCTTAGTTGACTTCAGACTTTACCGCTTCACCCAGATCCTAGAGACTAGCACTACCACGGAGCATTCAAGACTCAAACTCAGCAGTAGTTGTTCCAGAGTAGTAAGCGCGTATATAAGTCAGCTCGAAAAAACAGTAACAGTAGATTCCATTGGATAGCCGAAAACCACTGTACTTGCAACGGGATAGGATAGGACTAAACTAGGGATGAAACTCACAACTACTTATTAAACAGGACCAGACCACGACCACTTAACTACTCTACTACTAGGAGCTACAGCAACCAAATGAGTCTTGTTCCGCAGCTCTGGCTCTAGGTATTCTAGAAAGCCAGCCCCCCAGCTCTCGCTCTAGGTATTCTAGAAGGAAGTCACTAACCCTTTACTACAGAAGTAACCAACTCCAGGCTTCTATCTCAATACCCGGCGTTGCATGCCTGTAAGGAGAGGAGCAAGAGGCGAGGCAGAAGCAATAGTGCAAGTATTAGTATCACCTATGCGCGTGTGAAGTAATAAACCCTACCGGAGTGCTAGGTTAGCGAGAGGGCATAAACAGCAGTCCAGTCATATGTTTCTTAATGCAGAAGATTGGTCATAACCTGTTCTTTAGTACCCTTTTCTTCCCTTAAGAATAGAGTTGACTTACTGAAACAAGGTCTTCAACAAGAACAGCAGCTGGCAAAGCAACTACTACAAAGGCAAAGAAGTAAGGGGTCGGGGAAGAATATCTCTGCTCTGGGCTCGCTTACCAAATCATTCTACTATCAACTCTCACTCGAAAAGGAGCAGTACGACGAGCAGGAATAATAAAGTACTGACCTGGCCTCTGGACTAGCTTCCTTGCCTGTAATAAGTAATATAGTATAGTATGTATGCCCCTACCTTAGCATTAGTAAGTGGTCTGGTCCAGTTGTAAAGTGGAAATAGAATCATTTGCCATGTCAGATATAGATGGGTAGGCGAGAAAGAGGAGAGGGAGATGCTATAGTTGACGAGTTGAGGCAGAAGCACTAAACTAACGGAGTTCAAAGAGCCAGAGGTGGATTAGAGTCCGGGTCAAGCCCTTAAGTCAAGGCTTTCAGCACCTTTTCATCTGTCTTTGTTAGAGCCACTAAAGGGAAGTTTTGTTTGCCAGGTAGCTCTAGGTGTTCTTGTTTCATCCCGAGTTTCGTCTTCTCTTCAGTTGACAAGTAGGCGTAGTAGTCCTGTTTCAAAAAGGAATGGAATGCACAACCCATATATGAGTTTGTAGTCACCTAACAAAACACGTGTACTGCTGACTTGAAGCTCTAATGACTTTTATCTGCTCCTGATATCCCTTCCCTATGGAGAAGCCCTTATGTGTTGTTCCCTGCCTGAACACAATAATAAGTAAGAGCGCCCCGAAGGACTCTAAAGAATGGAATTTCTGAAAGCAGCTCATAACTCCTAATGCTATGAATTGCATTTCAATATTCTCTCTTGCATAGTATGTAAGATATGATTTCTCAAGAATCAAACGCGATTGCCTAGGATATAATATCTGAATGTGAAAAACACAGAGCATAGCTTCGAACCGGACATTGGCACTTGCGAGGAGAGAGTGCGCCCACCTTAGGTAATTATGTAACCTGATTGCTTACTCATGAAACAAAAACAGCTACAAAACTCTTCAATTCCAAATCAATATTAGATAGAGGCGCCCGATCAAGTGCACAAGGGCTTGCGAAACTGTTTCTATTTTGCATTTCATGCGCTTGCTCAGTTCTTGGAGTTGTGCTAACAGAGGTTCTTCAAGGATGGTTTCTTTTGGTCCTAGTGTTGGCGCAAGAAGAGGTGTAACAGTTAGTTAAAGCTAAAGTTGGGTCATCCGCAAGCAACGAAGCAGGACAAGAAGTAGCATCCTAGTAAGCGGGACAATCCGTATAGCTTTTATCGTCTAATAAGCCATGTTTCTAATAAATGAATGGAATGGAATAGGCATTGAGGAAAAAGTGGGAATTGGAAGAATGGAATCTCTAAGCAATAATCAATCATATAGGATATTGTAACTCCTGACTGCTTATAGCTGGAACAAGCAACTCAATACTTAAGCTTAAGCGCTTACGCGAGTTCTGCCCTTTTCCATTCTATTTATTGTTATGGTTTTATTGCTTCACACATGTTGTTATAATTCCGAAGCTTGTTGAATTGAGTGCACCACAGCTTATAATTGAGTAATCTAACATACCTCCCATTACTAATAGGAATAGGCCCGAAATGAAACTCACTCCTGACTTGTTGAACGAATAGAGTAGAGGCTGTCAGGCTTAGACTCAAGTACTTGACTTCTGCTTTTGCTATCTGCTGAGACTTTTATGGAATTGTTAACTTACAAAGAAACGAAATCTGTACTAACTCTTAAAGCGACCGTGAGAACTGTAACTCACTGGCGAACTTAACAACGTCTGTCTTGCTTAGCGTAGTATTTGTTTGTTGATTTGACTCTTGACGAAGAATTATGGGAAAAGAATTACCTAACGCATCTTTCTTGCACATAGTATGGAAGTGACTAATATTACCTTGATTTCTATATGATACGAGAACTAAAAAACGATAGAATAACACTTGCTAACGGAGTTATGGCTCACTTGCCTGTTCTCTCTTCCTAGGCCTCTGATCCTTTAGCCCACTGATTAGTAGTAGGTCCTTAGCTACGTAGCATCATAGTTGATACTGGCTCTGCTCGGCTCTGTCAACTAACCACTCCAGTTCGTTTTCAACCTTAACATTCTTATACTCCGTTTTCTACCTGCATTCGGATGCTCTACCTTTCCCACCTCTTACCTATGGCTCATCCACTTATTGCTCCTAAACCTCTCCTCTTCCTCTGCCAAGCGTATACAAGACAAACAGACAAGCTACTACTAGATAGGGGCGGTCTTCAACTGGGGATGAACCTAGAAGTCAAACACCCGACCCGACCTCTCCTATGGCAACTATCATACCCATCCATCCTAACAAGCAAGTCAGTCCACAACCCTAGCCTCAAAGCCAGTATAGTACTATCTGGAACCACTCGACCCGGCACAAGCTAGTCAGTAAGTCTTCCCCGAACCGACCTCCACTGTAAACTCTTCCTCGAACAGGACTACTTCCACTCAAGCTTGCTTCCTCGCCTCTCCGGAGTCAACTAATACTTACACATAGCATCTTTTCTCTCTAACAACTACTGGCTCGGCTCTGTGAACTCAAACAAAACAGTCAAACAATCCTGGGGCGGAAGTAAGCTCCACGCTAGCTAAGATAACAAAGGTAAAGTGTCGGTGCTCTAGCTCTAAGTGGAGTTCGGCAAAAGGTGAGAAACTCACTAACATGAAATTCCATTCTTACTTTGGAGTTTCACTTGATTGAAGATTCTCGTATAAGTATAAGAAGCCTCCCTTACTAACGCTATAAAGACGGGACTCGTATATGTCCAACCAACAAATGCAAAAATAGGGACTTGTTACTGACTCGTACTAACTCATAACTTGCAAACGCGCAGCACGCTAAAAGTATTTCTTTGTTGGGTTAAGGTTCTATTTTCCACAGGAATTAATAGTTTACCAGGACCTTAGGCTTAAACAATGCAAGAAAGGCCATATTGTCCCGCTGCAGCTCGTAGCTAAAAAGTAGTAGAGTAGAGTTCCCGATTAAAGGAAAGTTTCTAGGAATAAGATGGTATTCTGGCTTTGAAACGAGGTGTGAATGAGTAAAGGAAAGGAATCAATTTATGTTTGAGTTGCGCCAGGTGAGTTCCCGTATCAGCATTAGGATTATGAGTAGTCTGCGCTGACGGCGTTTTCTTATCTTCTGCCTCAGCACTTGAAGTGAAGTTAGTGAAATGTTACTTTCGAGCACCTGGCATAGAAATGAGTTGAGTAAAGACACTAACCCCTTGGCTTTTGCCGAACTATACCTTCTTTCTTATCCTACTTATGCTTCCTTGTCATTACCAATAAGCAGTTTTTTTACGCTGTCAGTACCTGTAAGCAGTTTTTTGAGTTCCTATAGAATAAGGGAAAACTTAGATTATTCCATTTATTCCCAACACCGAATGCCAGTACTATCTTCTTACCTTGAGTTTCAACTATGTTACGGGGACATTTGATTCTCGAGTCGATGTCGACTTTCCTTTACTTACTGCTTGACGCAAAACTGTTAACGGTACAGCGATATCTTAGAAAGTTTATGCAACTACTCTTATTATTACTGTTGCTTGATCACATAGAGGTTATGAAAAAAGTAACTATTGTTATATAGTAGGTAGTAGGGCAAGAAGGAGAATCAATCTTGTCTTAGTTTACTCGGCGTCAGTGAGTGAACAAGCAAGCCCACGAGTGAATAGCCAGCAGTAACTAGTTATTTAGAGAAATCAGCAGGGAACAGTAGAATGAAAAAAGCGCTTGTTAGAATTGAAGCGGGAACAGGGAATTCTAAACTAGTAAATCAAGAAACAAACTGTTAATAATAAGAATAAAGGCATAAGAAATAGAGAATTGACCTATGCTGTAAGGCTCAGAACTCGCACAACTAAATAGGACTCGGGTCAGGGATAAGGAAGAAAACCCTACCTGATAGATCAAACTAAGGAGCACCAACGAAAACTTGAGTTCTTGATTGAAAGTTGAGGTCCTCTTGCTTTTCACTCTTACTATCCTGTTTTATTTCGCCTATGATTCTTCTACTTACTACTCTGAGTATAGGTCCAACTTCCTAGGACTTCAATCAATGCCAGGCTTCAAACTCACTCCCTTGTTTTGATTCTGGAATTATTCCCCAGTTGATTGGTCTGCAGTTCACGCCTATAGACCTGCCACTCCCACAGGGGGTTGTAAAACTTGCTCTACTCATTTGCATTCTGACTTCTGAGTTAGAGCCTTCCTTCCCTTACCATCAGTATGACTTTACTCGCTTTAAAACTCTATTTCACCTTTCATTCCTTTTGCCTTTAATAAGCCTACTACCACTAACTAGGGATAATACTATTACTGGGAACTAAGACTTCCGCTAAGGACTATGAGCCTGGAATCCAACTACTATTAATATGAGAGTGCCACTATACTACTGATTCAAATGGAACTACTTACTTAACCTAAAGCTGACTTTCCTTTGTACCACTCTAGGACTCATTACTTTCTTTCTTGATACCACTATATCATGTAATAGAATATAAAACACATGAGAATATAGTATACATAAGGAGTAGTGGGTTCAGCCCGAGTGGGATAATAATAGATAATAGTCGTTTTCTTGGCGAGACTAAAAGCCGGTAGCACTAGGCCCTAACTCACAAACTGGAATTTCAATAAGTAGGTATCATTCGATAGAGGGATGTAGTAGGCCAACAGCCGAACATAGGAGATTTGTTAACAAGTATTAGATTGAGATACAGGAAAGTAAGCCTTGATCGAGTGCCTATTTTTTAAGTAAGTCAAGCAATCCTTGATATAGGTTTCGGTAGTTCTATCCTTTCCGGTAGTAGCTCACTTTATCTTACAAATAGGGAATTTCACTGGTAATAACAAGAGTCGAACCCACCCAAAACAAGACTAGCCCTACTATCTTATATAAGTAGAAAGAATAACTACCTACCCCCGCTTAATCGGAATTGGACCAGTGCTATAACAAGACTGACCCTATTAGCTGGGAATCCGACACTGCCTTCTAATGCTTTATCTTAGATCATAAAGAAAACCACTTATACTAGCAAGACCTTAACTCTAAACTGGGACTTACACCAACTCTGACTTTGATTCCCGGACTTAGCCCTTGCATTCTGACTTACACCAACATAGGGGTTAGCCTATCTACATTCCCTTTGACCTTTGATTCCGAAACTAACTCTCGATCTAACATCTTACTTTATTATAGGTTGAGTCTTCTGCTTGCCCCTTCGATTCTCATTACTACTGGTTGCATTCATAAACTCCCCGCTTTCAAGCTGTATAGTGCTCCTTACTACCAACCTCGAGACAGTGAATCAAACTAAATCCACTAACTAGGAATTGTTTTCTGCGAGTTAAAAACCCTCACTCGCTTGATTCCTTTACTGCTTTGTTTC
Source organism: Musa acuminata AAA Group (assembly GCF_036884655.1). Lineage (NCBI taxonomy): Eukaryota > Viridiplantae > Streptophyta > Magnoliopsida > Zingiberales > Musaceae > Musa > Musa acuminata. Next base: position 273,053 of record NW_027021252.1, on the reverse strand, counting down.
AGCCTGAAGTATGTATATAAGAAGTGGGAATACCTACCCACATCCCAACGAGTAAGTAAACAAGTAATGGAACAAGCCTCAGCCTACCCTAGCAACTTTACTAGAGCTATAGCACCAAACAAAACTTCCCTTGCCTGCCGCTAGTGTTCGGCTACTACACCTCTCCTCTGGCTACACTTATTGTCTTCCCCGACCTAAACTATGGCTCTGTCAACTAACCACTCCCAAACACAGGACTCGTTAATAACTCTCCAAATCTATTACTACCCTCTGCTCTGCCGCTAGTGAATAAAGGAACTCTGCTTGCTCCTCTATGCTAACTTCCATGCTACCTCTTACCTATGGCTCTTCTCTTGCTACTACTACTACTACAAAGAATAAGGGATCTACTAACTACTAACTGGGCCAAGCTACTACTACTGGACTACTCCGACTACTCTACTAGTTGGGGCTGGAAAGGTATATTCGAATTCCAAGATAACGCCCCGCATATGCTATTATTACCAAGATAACGCCCCGCATATGCTATTCTTCATATTATTGGAAACATCTAAACCCCCAAGATATTATTGGAAACAGCTAGACCACTCTAACTTTAAGCAAACAAGTGAGAGAGACCAAGAAGCAAGGCATTCATTAATTAGTCTGGAGGCTTTATTTCATGATGCAAGATCAAAACTAACGTAAGCGCAACAAACAAAGGGCTAAGAGGTTGTCCTGGCCTGGAGAGTGTGTGTTTTACTATATTATTCTATAGCGCTATAACCAATGAAGTTCGTTCACTGCAGGAAGCTGTGCCAAAGTCAGTAAAGTCAGCTGTCTCTATTTTCTATGTGTTGTTACTTATGTGTTGTTACTCTATTATATATATATGAATGTGCATATGAACAAGCAAGGGCGCACCTCACGTTAGCATAAAGGCGTAAGGGAGTTACTAGAGTTCGGAGTTCAGTGACCCCTATAGCATAAGTATACTGATTTTTGTGTGCTAATAGCTTAATTCAGTAATTAGTATACGGTGAGGAAGCTGAATAAGCAACTGAACAAACAAGGGCAAGCGCCTAAGAACCACTTTTTAGTAAGGAGAACAAGCAAGAAGGGCTATAATTCTATACTCCACTTTTGTCTAGCGTTCGCAGAATAAAGGAAGCAAGTGATGTTACTTCTTTATATAATGGGAGAGCACTCTATTCGTTTGTTGATTCTACCCGGCCAGTACTAGATTCTTTTCTTCCAGGAACTGACTTCAGATTTCATTCTTACCCCCAAAACTCATTATAGAGGTCTCGACCTGTTGAACCGTTCACTCCTTACTCTACACTTGAGGACCCGCTTACTGCTGACTTGAGAACTGCTTATTCGGGAGCGATGTTTCTTCTCTTGAAATGCATTTGATACTAGAATATTTGCCCTATAGCTCTTCATAGGCCTGATCTCAAGAAGTCGAAGGATTAGGAGATGAAGCAGAGGATAGATCAGTATCTGATTCCAAAGAAAGGGAAGCTGGGGTATCCGTAAAGAATTCTATGCCATGTGCTCGAAATACATCATTTAGAATTTCATGATCAACTGCTTCAGCGAGGTGAACTTAAGTAGATAAAGCAGTTCCTGTTACAGTTTCATCCCTTGTTTCAGTTACTTAGGCTAGGTGCAATAAGGCCTCCTCCACCCACCGCAAGTATTTCGCCTGTATGGTGTTTACCGGGTGGGACCCTCGATCCGGAAGGTATGCTACTATAAGCTACTATTTATATATGTCTTCCTCCCTTGAAAGCTCCTGGTGCTGCGACTATAACCGGTAAGTTGCGTCGGATCAACATCGGGATTCGAATAAACAGCAAAGCCACTAAGTAAACGAACGCCTATTTGCTCTGGATCTACTGGCCCGGACGCTTATAATCTATTCCACCGCAAACAACCAACCGAATATGAAGGATCTGATCTGGAGCAGTTGATTTGGTTATTGCTCCCGCCTGTAACTACGCCACCTCAGCAGCTGTGACTGGAACTGCGTCCGCATCTTTCACTCTTTTCTATCTATCTTTAGAAGTCAAGTAGGGCGAGTGTCTAAAAACCGGGTTATCTCTCTGAATCAGGTTTACAGGGCAGTTAAGCCATCGAGTCCTCTAGGGTTGATCGACCCCGAAAAAGAGGATTCATCAAAAGCCAGAAGCTGCTATTGCCTAACTCTGTATTTTCTTACTTGTAATAAACATGGCCAAGCAACAACTATCCAAATGCTTAGCTAGATAGGCGAGAAGATCATCTCTTATCGAAAGAATGGAATTAATGCAAAAGAATCGAATTGAGCGTGACAAACAAATGTATTCCAATTAGTAACAACACTCGAAACAAAGGCTTCACTAACGCACTCCGCACCCTGAGAATAAGCCTTAGCACTTTCTTTGGCTTGTTTTATTTAGTGCAAAAAGGAAAAGAATTGAGACAGCCCGAGTATACCGAAGTAGATTTCATAATTGAAACCTAGTATATTTCATAATTGAAGTCTAGTAGTATAGAATGGAGTAAATAAACTGCTTGAAGCTTTGTCCCGTATTCGGACGAAATTATTCCCTCTGTCGCCCTTGCTTGCTTTTTATCTACCACTTGCTTTCGCCCTTGCTTATATTTACATGTATGTTATCTCTCCTATTATGTAATTCAGTAATAAACCACCTATTACTTTACTGATTACTCCTGACTTGTTGAACTCAGCTAGTCGGGGCACTAAACTTGTTGAACTCAGCTAGGCGGCATCCTCATGCTAGACTATAAGGAAGGCCCTATACAAATAAATAAGTAGGCACCCTTTCCTGTTGAATAGAAGATAGGCGCAATCGTTACTTGTTCTTGCTTATTTCCAGATTATTTAAAGGGATCCTTCCGCTAGGAGTATTTGCTTGTTTCGAGATTCAAGGGAATTTGGATTAGTAGTAGCACTTCCCTTGCGAGAGCCTTTTCATCACCAATGCTTTTAATCACCAATGTAGGCAGCGTCCGCTGCCCTTGCTTCATTCCGTTGCTTGTTCTCGAAACTCTATTGCTTGTTCTAAAGAGTGAAAAGAGCCGAATTCGATTCCACATAAAATGAGTTGACCGGTATCTTACATTGAGTGTAGTGGTGCTCTTTCCCCGGCCTCTACTGAACTTGATGAACCGCACCGCTCGTCGTCAACAACTTGAACTTTCCTTGAAGACCCAAACAATCCACTTAAAGAACCGACTACTAAGACAGAATAAACGGAAAGCATATAGCTCCTCTGTTTTTCGGGAGCTCTAGACGTAGTTAGTTGCTAGGTAGAGCCTTAGTTCACAGAGGAAGTCGAGAGGAATACAGTGTCGAGGAGAGGCGAGGGAGGTCTATTCCGTGGGGGAGCTAGCTAGTTTAGTCTAGGAAAGTAGTTAGGGTTGTCAGTTCATAAAGTGAAGTTATAGTTCTGGTTTGATGTTTCTGATAGTGATTCAGTGGTTATAAAGTCAGTCTTATGTTGGTGTTCGTCAACAAGAAGGGGTGATCCTTAATGACATGATTTACTTCAAGTCCAAGAGCAGGACTCAAACTACCTACCTGGGTGCCTTGAATCTTATATAGAAGCGGCATCTCCTCTTTAAGAATGCCCAAGTAGCGGTTAAGGGAAAGAGAAGACTCGATTACTGACTTTTTATTACTGTTTCTTTTCTTGAAACTGTCTCATCCGTTGCTTTAAGAATGGAATCCAAATAAATATGTACCTTATGCACCTCATACATATATATGATAGAATACAGTAAACAACCCGCATCTTCTATTCTGCTTTGCCTACGAGTAGTTTGCTATAGGATGGGGAACAAGCATACAATCTTTGAATCTTTTAGTGCCGAGCCAAACAGGAAAGAAAACATTGATTTGATCATTATAGGTCAACTCCCTAACTCATCACTTTCCTTTCAAACTCCATATTGGATTCCTTCCTTTCGCTGGTAAACCATCTTTTCAGTGAAGAATTGAGTGCTCTCTTGCACATGGGGTATAGTGTACGGGTAATATACAAGATTCTAGTAAACACCCTCACTAACGTTTAATTCACTCTCTTTCCTGAATTTATTGAGACCTTCTTTTGGACTTAACACCGAGTCTACCCCAAGTCTACGGGCAATAAAATAAGGAGAAAATAGAGTCAATTCGGTTTGGGCTAAAGGCAACTCTTAAAGCTACTGTTATAGGCTAGTGGTCTTTATAGCGTTAGTTAAAGGGGCTTGAACTTAATCCTTCTCCAAGTTGAACCTCCGCACACGAGCTGTCAACCCTTAATTCCGACTTGCGCCTGTTCCGAGATACTTTATTATATTATTGGAGTAATGAAATCCAGTACCAGTAGTGAGTCAGCGGAATCACTGTATTCTACTAAGGAGCAGAGACATAAGCCATATCCAGAGTAGGAACAAAAGAAGAAGTTGTTCGAGTTTAGGAGACAAGATCTTAAGAAAAAGTCGGATCAATATCTGAAGCAGAAGACGGAATTAGGACTAGTTAATAACTATTAATAACGCGTAGTACTTACTGCTAACGCCATAGAATAAGGACTGGGCAACAACTAACGTACAATGTCACTATTTGGTTGTTACGTTGCATCTGTAGTATCCGCCTTGTTCCTGTTCCAGTTGCAAGTATAGTTGCTTTTGTCTATAAGTCTTATGTGAACCTCTGTTGAACTCATACTAGAGCTTTGGAGGAAAGTAAGCTGTAAGCGCGGTAAGTAAATAATAATACTTGAAAGGCAAATAATGAATAAAATAATGGGGGAAAAAGTCGGTAGCAATCGGTTCCTCAAAGGTAGTTCGAGCATGAGCATCGGCGACGAGGAGGAAAGAGTGTCTGCATCCTTAATAAACCAATCGACTTGGAACCACTACTACTTAAAGGGACATTTCATCATATAATTAAACACTCACTTAACTTGTCGACTTGGGCCAATAACTTCCTTAAACTTGAACTACATTTGCTATTTGATTTAACTACATTTGCTACTTGCTTTCGAGCAAACTCATGTGAAAGGGCTGGGCGCATAATAATCAAAATAGAGATCATCTGTGGTGCACGAGTCCGCAACAAACGGGTTTAAGGGTTGGAGTTAACGTTGACAGTGAAGTTGGTTCATCAATATAAGTTTGAGTTTCATCTGTGTTAGCACCGATATAAGTATAAAGATCTTACTAAGTTCGAGGTCCAGTTCTCAAGTAAGAAGAAAAAGAGTGAAAAGAGCGGCAGGAGCTATTGGGCAACTAAGCAAGCCGGACAAGACACCACTAATAAAAGGGTTGGCCTAGGGCCTCTAAGACTTTAACTAGTATCAACAAGGCTATAGCTCATAACTAGGCATCCGGATACTCAAATATGTCCCCCCTAACTACTTATTTTCAGTCTGCGTTGCCCGCTTTTCGTTCTTTAGTTACTAGCTTTGGATCTGGGGTTCGGATCCTTTTGTTTGGTTTACTCTTATACCATTACTAATAAGAATAACCGAGTAGATAGTAATTTCAGAATAACTGAGTAGGTAGTCAATCTTGCTCACCGGGAAGTACACCTTACTCGTTACTTGAACTCTTCAATTAGGCCTTACATCCCCTTCCTTAACTCTGACTACTTATATATTATGCATTGATTCCTTTTATCAAGCATCTTAATCCGGTACTACTAACGACAATCCTATAATTCATTACTTTTATTCTTTAACTAATAGCCAGCAGCTGACGCTGCCCTTGCTCTGCTGGCACCTAAGCTGCCGCGCCTATCTCTTAAACGGAGACTTGATGTTAACAAGAAAGCGACTACTACCAATAAGAGTGGCTTTGCTGCCTATGAGCCTACTCTGCCTTGCCTCCAAACTAAGTAAAGTTCCTTTCATTCCGGATTACCGCGCTATTGACTTAGACCAATACTCAAAAGACCCATACTGCTAAAAAAGCTTGATTTACTGTCTCTAATTAACCAAGCAACTTAAATACTTCACTATTAAAACCCTAGTATGATTGACTCTACTCTTCATTCTGAGCATAAAAACCCGGACTTGCTGCTATAGCACCGAACTCTAGCTTTCTTATCAATACCCTGTCTGCTGGCCTGTTACTACCGACTTCAATACTTTCTCTTATAATATAGAAAGAAACCAGCGCTTCTCGGATTTGTACTAGCGCTTATAAGCATGTCCTTACTCTCTCCAAAACTCATAATGCTTTATCTCAGTCTGATACTTCTCACTTGAATTCTTATGTTAAAGCGAGGCGCTGAAAGCCTTCCCTGACCTCAAATCCAAGTTCCCGCTCCAACGCTACTGGCTGAAATGCCTTATTCCTTGGTTAAGTTAAGTCTGTTGCTACGGATCCCTCCCTCTTAGCCTGAAATCCCTAACTACTGTTCTTTATCTACTGATCCCAATGCCTATGTTCCAGTTGGAATATACCTACCCTCACTTACACTCTAAAAACTCCATGTTCGATTGTTAGTCCGCCAATTCTGTTACTTATTCTTGAAATACCTCTTAGGGTTTGGGCCTGCCGACCTCACACTACCATTATGATGATCTTTGCTTACTTACCTTTACCACTGATTGGAATTCTCCTTAGTTCGAGATCCGACCTTTATATTAGCACCTTACTGCTATTCTTATTCTTAAGGAAACGATCTAGCCTTTTACTTGCTTCTTTCAATGTAATTACTGCTAACAGAGCTAAACTACTGACGAGCAAGACTTTCACCTTAGAAATAGGACTTGAGCTTGATACCCGGATAACAACTGCTAGGATCGGTTGCTAGCCTGTCCTACCCTACTGGAATTATCCAGCTCCCAAACACAGGACTTGCTTATAACGAGTGATGAGGTAGATTAGTGGCTACCTATACTCTTGATACGAGACTTCGAGCTTAGGCAAAGTATGGATCAGAGGCCAAAGCTTCAGCAGGAGAAGTGACTAACTTTGAAGCGGGAACGAAGACAGGACTTGGCGGCAGGAGCAGTTCCCCTATGCTACTACTGTAGTTCCTTGTCTGCTAGTTGGGATGAAACTCAAACTAGGCGATTCTAGATGATGAAACTTGCTAATATGATTGAAGATTGAAGCTGGAAATAGAGAAAGAAGATACTTGAAAGTTAGTTACTAAGAGCCAAGCTACTACGTAGGTCAAGGAGATAGGTCGGGGTTAACTCAAAGGTCAGAAACAGACTCCGGGGATTAGGCAACTTCAGAGGGGAAGGTCTACACTACAAGAAGAGTAGGCGGGTATACACTACAAATGCACTAAAACAGTTTCACTCGCTACCGCCACGCATTAACTCGCTACCGCCATCAATACCCCAGGCCATAGGGGAAGAATGCATTTTCGTGTTAGTCCTGTGCACTGGCATTGTCAAAAGGGGGCATATTCCTCTTTGACTCGGCGCTGCGCAAGATAAGAAATAACTGGTTGACTCGGAACAAGAAACATGTCTAGTTTCGTCTTCAAATGGAGTTCGGGCCTATCCTATTTGTTCAACAAGAAAAGAGTAAGGGGTCGGGTCAGCTGCAAACGATTCTTTATCAGCAATCGGGTCTTCAAGTAATAAGTAAGCCGAAGAGTCAGAAGAGAAACAATTGTTCTTGTGCCACGCTATGTATGATAGAGATTTGTAACCAAGATAGAGATTGGTAACCTGGGCTCCTGCGCGAGCAACATTTGTATACGCTTGGTGGTTCGAAGTCATTTGTGGGAAACTTGGAGGCAATAAGAACTAGGCTAACAATCGATCATATCAGTTTTGGAGAAGTAGACTTAAAGCAAGTAAAAGGAGACTCACTACCCTAAAGAAATACTAGTGGAAAAGCATGTAAAGCAACGATCCGGATCAGTAGAGAAAGATTGAAGTGGCTGCACAGTAGCTCGGGTCTGTTTGCTAGTCGCTCCTTTCCCGTTTGCTAGTTCCAGTTTTGTTGACACTGGCGGAAGCCTTGTTAGTGGTTCTTTTCTTCCTAGTTTTTTGGATAAGTATTTGCTGGCACTAGTTAGATATTTGCCCATACCGGCTCCATTCTAGTAAGTACTGGCTCAATTCGATATTCTAATAGAAAAGTCTTGGCCGACCAAGTATCAGTTAGAAACCAAGGAAGGGAAGGATCAAAGGCAGTAGTGAGATAACTTAAACTAACAAGCAAGAGTGCCAGGGCGCACTAAATACAAAGACTATAAGCTAAAGTATCAAGAATGAAAAAAGCACTGGTTCGGTTCTAAGAAGCAGTCTAAGGGGAATGAAAGAAAGGAAATACAGATCTGCTGTAGCGGGAGATTGAGATAAGGTAAAGGATAGTTCGGTTTGAGGTCAATAGGGGAAGTCCTCTATCTAAGAACAAGTATTGCAGGTAAGGATCATAGGAAGGAGATATGGGCCAATAGTAAGTAAGACAAGAATCAAAGGGTAGCTTTTCTGTCAGTAGGTAAAGCCTAAGCTATGTAGTTAAGTACGAGAAGCAGTAGCGGAATCCCCAGTTACAGTGAGAAAGTATGGTTATGAGAGGTCGGGTACATAGATGATAGGCTGTTCGCGAGGTCTGTTATTCTTATGAGTTGCCTTGGAGCTAAGGAGTCAAAGAAATACTGATACTTGCCTTATACTAGATGCGTAAGAGCGGAAGAAAGATCTGACTTAGTTTCATATCCCTTGTTTAGTCCGAAGTTGACAAGTAAAGTAAGTAGTCCTTTTGAATCAGTATGAGTTTACAGAGGAGAAGTATGGGGTCATTAGTTCACTAGTGGTATAGTAGTCTAGTGGTCGTGGTACAGTGGAATCAGTAGTTGTAGCCAGAGAAGATCCGAGGAGATATTCTACATTTGCTATGAAAAAACCCGGTTCATAAATTTGGAAGAAATGCAAAATAACCCGAAAAACAGGTGATAACCAGGTGCCATTTTTCCTATACCAACTCAGTACTAGTTAAATGATACTGTGTGTCTACTGAGTTAGTAAAGCTTCCAGAGAAGTAGTTGATCACTTTTCTGAATATTTCTCTGATTTCATTGAACCCCCCATCATCCTGCATCCTGCACTTTGTTTGATCGAGTGAAGTAAACTATCAACTAGAAACTGGGGATGAAACTGCCTTTTACGAGTCAAAAGAAAAGTAGGGCTAGCTAACGGGCGATTAGGATTAAGTGCTGGTTTATGACTTTGCCGAAGTTTCTTTGTGAATGGCTCGGCTGAAGTAGCGCATTCTCTTTTATAGAATTAATGGTGCTTAACGCAAATAGTTTCAGCTCATCAAAGGTTGTAGTTAGTGGTCCCTAGGAAGTTCAGGTCATCTCGACTGTTATAGAGCTTTCATCGGAGCCATATCTTACTTCCATTTCTTCAAACTCAAACCTTTTCAAACTCTGGAAGGGGCTTTCTCTATTGAGAGTAGATTTACGGAGAGATTTCCAGCATAAGCTGTAGTGGAACTAATTCAAAAGCTAGCAAAAGGGGAAGGCCCAGAGTTGGATTCAGCCAGAAGAGCAGAAGAGCTTCACCGAATTTTCCTAAAACGACTCTTGCTCCCTCTGTTGTAAGGAAGAAAGAAAAGCGTTAGGGAGATTACTTAGTGACTTATTGTCAGTCGGCCCTTCCCGCGCACTCATCAAAAGGGAATACTAAAAGGGCCCTATCCACCTTTCTAAGACAACTACAAGAATTGATTAGTTGCCCCGAAGCTAGAGGCTCTTTCCATATTGTATTTTCTAGTATGCCCTCCCCCTCTACTATTTGGATTCGGTCTATCACTTCCGCTTACAAATCTCTGTCTCCTTCGTGTCTGTCTTCCGGTTTATGATGAACTTCTTTTCTTCTTAGGCATAGGTGTAGGTGCTATTGATGGAACATGGTAAGCCTATCTCGTTCTTCTACTTACCGCTACGTGGGCTCTTGCATCGCTTTCCTTTCTTTCGCCGAGTTAGCAGGCAACGAAGAGATTAGCGCTTTGGTTCACAATGTTCTAATAAGTCTCATGATTATTGGTAATTTCATAAGTCTCATTATTATTGGGAATTGGAAATAACTAGATAGAAATAGAATAAACACAAAAGAATCATTATACGATCAAGGGCTAACCCGCGCACATAGAAGGAAGAATCAAATAAGCTGCTACCGAAATAGAGAGAGAGAGGTGCGACAGCGAGAGGGATGAAGAGGCAGAGTTTTCGTGATACTCGACCTTTCCGATAATCAATATAAGAGTTCTTTCCTTATTTCCATCCTTCTTTTTCTATAGTGGAAATTGATGAAACTTATATGACTAATCTAATCAATTGAGAATAGAATCGTGGAAATGTTGTACTGTCAGTTCTATCTTTATTCAAGAGGTTTCAAAAGTGTCTTAGGCGAACTAGGTTGACCGGCTCGTAGACCCCGCAAGGCACTACTTTAGAGCTAATTGGGCCTTCCGCTTTCTCGATCAACTATCAACGGAGAATGAAGTTCTGAAGAACGGCCTAGGATCTACCAATAATGTCTAAATAGGGGATTGGTGTAGCATAAATTCATTGGATAAAACATTTGGCGCAAGAAGCCGCTAATCGCTAATAGTCATTGGGCCTTTGATTCCCCCGTTTCAAGCTTTTTTTATCGTAAAGAGCTGATACACTTCACTTAGCCATGGGTTGTCCCTCCCATCTCTCATATAGTTCGCTCTTTCTCTTTCCACTCAAACTACCTACCCGTTCTGTACCGACCTCCACTTAAAGAACAGAACACTGCAAACTACAGGCTCTGATTACTCTTTACTCTAAGCTCTAAAACAGCTGACTCAACCCTTTCACTCTTAAAGAAGAGAGTGGCTATAAAGAAAAGAAGATTGATGATTTGCACCTGAACCCAGCTTTCCATTCCATTCCATTCCAGTCCATTCTCGTCGGTAAAGTGATGTTTTCATTTCTGGCTAATGCGCTGCTGTTACTTTGTTGTTCCTCCGCATGTTCTCTCCCCTTTATCTAAGGAATCCCTAATATCGACATCCTGCGGACTTCTGGGTTAGATTATTCTTTACCTGCTTCGGCTTTAGCCTCTGCTTCTTATCCTAATTATGATACTGATTATATAGGCTCTCCAAGAACTTGACTTGCTCCTTTACTAAGATACCTAACTACATCTTTCTACAGCGGATTCTCCTGCCGATGACTGAACCTCTGCACCTGAGTACGATGAAACTAATGAACTTCACTTTGCGCTTGCAGCTGATCTCTTACTTGCACCTTCACCTTCTTTCGAGTGCTTTCCTGGAGACAACACAGCCTCCCCTTTCCAAACCTCTTCTTGAAGTGAGGAACCGACAACTGATCTTGTTCTTGTTCCTGCTCTACTGAAGAATCGAATTGGGTGCAAAAGAATGGAATGAGGAGGAGTTACCCTAAAATAGACCCACGTGGCAGCGGTCGGTTAAGGGAAGAATCGGACTACTACGCAAGGCCTGTCAACTAAAGAAATACGTTAGTAGCTGTTGTTACGAAGGTGCTTGTTGTAAGCTTACGCGCACAAGTAAAAGAACTGACCTTTGCCCGATGATTAAAACAGGACGGGCTGTAAGTGGTAGAGTTGATCCTATGTTCCACTTAGAGAAATCCTGGCGTGAAAGCCTTACTTGGATAATTGCCTGACTTCTTAAGCTCCTGTTAGCGGTGCGAGTTGAGTTCGAGTTGCATCATATAAGGAATCTAATTTGGAATGCGAAGGAAGGTGGTCAGCAGCGAGATACGAGTATCTTTCTGTTCGAGACTCCTATATAGAATCAGAGAGAATCCGCAGTTAAGGCCGACAACATGGTTAAGTAGGCTGACGCTCCTTGTCTACGAGATAGGTTATTGGCTAAAGTTCTATGAGAGAGGACTGGAATGCTGCGTTCTGATAAGAATCAACTCCTTCTTCCGCCCGCACTAAGGTACGATTGAGAATTGACTTCCTCCGCGCAAAGTCCTGAAACAGAATCATGAGCTAGGTATTATAGAATTGGGTAACCAAGGAGAGGAAGGAGATCGGTATACAGTTGTCCTTAGCCCAAGGTGCTCTTAACCAACCCTGTACTGTAATTCTTCTAGCCAACCGCCGTGCTCTTAACTACAATTCCATTCTCACTTTATCACTCAAATTCCATTCAAGTCGAAGAGAAAGAAGCATATTCTGAAGCCCGACCCTTACTTCGTTCAGCACACTAACTATAAGAATTAGGGTATTTGTTTGACCTATTAAGTAAGAATATGGGGTTGACTCGGTCCTCGACGCAAGAACACTCCACTTTGACTTCAGACTACACTTCCATTGTCCCAACAAGAGCAAGTGCGCCAACAGGCTTAAGTGCTGGTGTTTCGGTTGAATTGTGAGCAACAATCGGTTCATCAAGGAGAGTTCCAAAAGAATAATCCGCAGGCCCACTACGCGGTGATGAAGTGGGAAGGGCTGTTTCTATTCCTAGTTTTCCTGTTGAACTTGACTCATAGCAAGAAAGAACAGTATCTTATTGGCTTTCAGCACCTTGGTCCTCGGCGAAAGACTAAGTGTTAACGTGAGCAGCTTGATTGCATTCTTCTTCACTTGAAGGGCTTGATTGAATTCTTCTTCACTTGAAGGGATAGTTCGGGCCCTTATTGTAAGTGAAAAGAAAGGGGAAGTTCTCAAGTCATTATGGAATAAGTCGTTTTTCAGTCCTGGCTAATTCTTCTATTTCAATTGAAAATACAGGAATTGACACCAGAACAGTTACTGGCCATTCCCTACTATCCGTTAGCGCTTCAAAGCCAATGGTTTACTCGTAATTTGAAAGCCAGTGCTAGTCTAGTTCACGGGGCTCCTGCCGCTACACAGTTGTAGTTACTTGGTTATTTCGTTTTATGGCAAATAGATCATGGAATACTACTAATGGAGCTTAGGATTATGTTTATGCCTATAGGGCCTATCAGAATTGTAGTTAAGAGCGGCTTAGCTCACTACCGCGTCACTAGTTCTCTTGGGGAGGAAAAGGAGAATGCGGCTACTACTGAAAAGAATCACAAAAAGGGAATGAAATCACTTACTATGAGAACTCAACCCGAAACCGGGAAATCCACCCGGGCATCTAAGTCTCCCTTTCCCTACTCGCATTCTGACCTTTGAGCCAGCAGCTGACGCTGCCCTGACTTTCCTTGCTCTAAAACGGAAATGACTTATTAGAATTCTTGTGTTCACCTTTCGCCCTACCACTCCTAGGATTAGCTTCAAACTGTAACTCCTTTGTTTAGTTCTTGCTTTGTTTAGTGGGTTGCTTGGCTGTTCTTGTATTTGCCCCTTCCACTCTTATGTTTTGAGTTGAGGTCTGCCTTTCTTGCCCCGCGGTAGAGAGTAGGCTACTTACTTCTCTAATTCTGTTACTTATTTGTTTCATTCTACTCCTCCGAATATGCCTCTAGTAAGGGAACCTTGCGCAGATAGGAAAGAGTAGTTTACATCAGTGATAAGAAGAAAAGTGGAAACAGAAGTATGATTCCTCCGCTAATAAGAGAAAAACTCAGAAGAAAGATTGGAACTACTGATCAAAGGCTGTAACTAGAAACGGATACTAAGAAGCTAACCTAATCAAAAGAAAAAAGCGCCGAAAAAGCAATAATGAAAGCATCAATCTAAAGAACTTAACTCTGTAGCGTAAGGGGATGGCAAGCGTATAAAAGAAAGTCGTCCAAGCCATACTTGTTAGCTCGCCCAGCTTTATTGCCTTACTTGAAAACTATAACTACTGATAACAGGGTAATATATATCCAATAATAAAGAATTTGTGCTCAGTGTAGAACACTTTCGCTCGAAATAAAGGCTTATACTTGAAGACCACTTTAATACCAAGAAAGGAAGACTCGAACTAGGAACTAAGGTAGTAGACACTACAAGATTGAACTCTTCAGTAACAGGCTTTAACTAGAAAGTAGGAATGCATCACTGCACTATCGAACCAACCCAAAAACTGGGGATGAAATGAATGCTTATAAGACTTCAACAAGGAGGTAAGGGTGCTAACACAAGACAGACCTATATAAAGGGTCAAATACTCAAACAAATAACTAGGACTTACACCCGGAACTAGGCATTGAAGAAGTTAACTCATAAGTGAGGAGCTATAACGGCATAATAAGAATCGACTAGTGCCTAACTCGGAATTCCACTAAGAAGTTCAGGATCCCTTTATATTTCTAGGTGGGTAAGGCTACTATAATACTAAGATAAGAGCAGATCCATTTCACTGTCGTCCACTTTTCACCTTTCTTTTCGAAAAACCGTGTTTGTTCCCTAGCTTGTTCTTTCGCCAATACATCTTCCATAAGAAAGAAAAGACATCTTTCCTCGAAACTCCCCTACTTACTTAATGCAGACTCACGTAAGCACAACTCTGAACTGAACTAAACTCTGCCCCGTGAGCACAACTCTTCACTTATTAATCCCTCCGTTCTTCTTTAATAATGTGTACAGTAAAGGGTTCCTAACTAAATTCTACAAGTAAAGTGAAACTCGTACCCCGACAACTCGATCACTTACGCCCTTGCTTGTAGGGTTCGAGCAAACAGAACAGACATGTAGTAGTTGTATTCTTCCGCCAAACTCTCGTTAGTGAGTGTAATTTCAAGTAAGGAGTCCGTACAGAAGTAACAGAGTCAGTTTCACAATCCAGAGTTCTTTTTTAAGCAATAAGTTAGTTTCGAGTTGGTTACTCAGATACAGAAGTTGTGCTAAGAAAGTCAATAAGGGGCGGTAGGTTTGATACAAGAGGCAATAGGGATTGAAGCTAACGAAGTAAGGCTCAGACTAAAGAAAGGGAATAAGGCAGTAGTGACAGAGTGAAACAAAGAAAGAAAGGTAGGCTAATAGGTCAAATACCAACAATACCGCCACACATTAGTAGTGGATTGGCGGAGCAATACAAGATCCGAGGAGAGATTCTCAATTTGCTATGCACCGCTCCCAAAAACAGGACTTGGTTATGACTTGGAAGAACTCTTTAGATGTCTTCGTTAGACTAAGATCTCTAGGAAGTCCGGGTTAAACAATGAGGGTAATGTCAATTGGATAGCTCTGGTTGAAGTCTAGGAATGAAATAAGTGGGCGAGGGTTTGATAGTGCTCTAGCTCTATTAGGTGGGCTTGGCTCCAATACTATATGTCAGTACTAGTTCTCTGGCTCCTGAAGAAACCCTGTAAACGCTCCGTAGCTATTAATTAGGTGACATGGACTTGCTCTAGACTAAAGGTGGATAAGAGAGTATTACCAATATTCTGCTAAAGTATTAATTATATGACAAATCCTCCGATAAGCCTTTAACAACTCTGTCTTCAAATCCAATTCGATTCTTTTATTAAGTATATGCTTGCCTTGTAGCAACCCTGCTTTCCCTGCCCTGGCCCTTTGCTTGAAGAGTATTATCCTTTCCAATAACAGCTAATTATTGAGTAGACCTACCCTTTGCCAACAACAAGAACGGAATTGTCTTGCCCCATATCTCTCCTCTGCCCCAGAACTCAATACTATATGATTTCTCCAACTCGTATACTGGGCTCGAGATAGCCTATCACTTAAACCAGTTAGTTCGGGTGGGGTAAGAAGATAAGATAGTACTTCTTAAGCAGCTTTAGTAGTTACTTGGCGGGTTCGCAAGGGAAGCTGTTCTTAAGTAAGATTCAAAAGATCAAAAGATGGGGATGCTAGGTGGGTAGGCAAAGAGTTGACCTCGCTCTCGAATCTAAATCTTAAGTGAAAGCTGGGCTAATAAAAAGGCTTATTTCCAAGTCAAGGGAAGCTGTTCGAGCTGTTCTAAAGTACTGGGTTGTTGGTTAAGAGCAATTGAACTAGTTAATCAAAATGCCTATATATATACTGATTTTAGTAACATTCTGATTGCAGTGAAAAACATAACCACTTTCATTCTATCTTAGATAACAGGTTCAACAAGGGATTCTACTATCACTGGAATTGGTACTTATTGCGATGTAAACCCTGGGACTTAGTGAGTTACTGGTTTGGTTACTTCCCGACCTCGGGCAACAATACTTCTCTCTCCCATGAAACTGGAACTGGTGATGAAACTGCCCCAAGGGAACCATAAACTAAAGGTGGGCATGCAGGCTATGTCCCTCTTGAGCAACAATGATACTGATGCATTGAGGAATAGTGGAGGTGATCCTACTAACGATGACCGAGGCAGTGATGTGATAGCAGACCTCTTGTGGGTGGCATCGGCTCTGGAGAGTTTGAGTAGAATATATTTCTTATTGTTGTTATAATGTTTCTGAGAAGGAACAGAAGGAATGAGCTAGGTATGATAGAAATAAGTAACCCAGGAAAAGAGGTGAGCTAGTAGGAAAGTGAGAACTCCACTCCGTAGACTCAGACTGAAAGTAGTCAGTATCGGAATGGAACTAGTCAATAACAAATACTAAGGGGCCGCTCTTCCCCAGTGACAGTTTTCGAGATGAGATTTAGATCTCCACTTACTTTTAATAGAATGAAGTAACTACAATATTGCTTTTAATAGAATGAAGTAACTACACTATATTGAATAATTGATTATTCTCTGCATTTATAGTACTTTTTATGTGAGACTATATGGATTTGGAGAAATGACTTAAAAGCCCCCGTTATAGGATCTCATTGATAAGGTTTAAGTAAAAAGTATGTAGCTCTCGATTCGTTTAAGGTAAGTTCGTTCCACTCGTGAAATTGACTTTGACCTATTGTGTGACCCTAAGTGCTCAGCTGCTGCATTTGAACCTCGCAATATGTCCTATCAGCTAACTCCTAATACTGACTATCGCTTAAGTAAACAAACTCCTAGCGTGCCGCATTACCGTTGTTAGTATCATCACTTTCGATTTAGATCTTCCTCACTTCACTCTCATAGTAAAGCTTGATCTCGTCTTGAATACCCGCTTTTACAGTCTAAAGCACTCTAACAGTAACTGCACATTCTCATACTATCGCGCCTCTGCTCGATCTTCATATCTTTCAACCGAGTCAGTTCGAGATCGCTCAGGTGCTGATATCAGGGTTGCATTAATGTTCTAATTTATTGTTTCGCTGACATCTGCCTTCTCATCGCCTGCTTGTTCTTACTGTAATTGTTGTTCTTCTCTATCATCCTTATTACAACCCCTTTGTTTCTTGTTTCCCGTCAATTACCTTCCTATCCGGTTACTAAATGCTATACATACCCTATTATTCCTCTTATTACCCTATTATTCCTCTTATTCTGTATCCGAGTAAAGCAGCTTCCTAACCTGAACCCAACAAGTAACTACTAGACAAATCACTGCTAAACACAAAAGAATGGGCAACGAAGAAAGGACGGAAAGTCCAGTTGCCGGTTCTTCACTGAAAGAAGAGGTTGGCAAAGAATAATACGAAGGATGCTATGAGCGATCAGAATTAGGATATTAACTGTTGTTCGAGTGTTGTTGGTTAAGAAATCGAAGTAGAGTTAAGTTCGGATAGCCTACGGATCTAAGTGTTGGGTAAGGGAGTGAGAGTTAAAGCAGAAGAAAGAGCATCATAGGGATCTTGAGTAGGAACAGAAGCTAAAGATGCGGGATAAGAGGTGTCAGTGAGCTGTGCTAACCCCCCTAAGGAGTGATTCGTTGAAAGAAGTGATTTGAAACTACTATACTACTTGGACTTTAGCCAACTCCTGGAATAGCTTCCCTAGCCCAGTAACTGAATGAAACAACTACCCGGCACACCCTAACAAGCAAGTAATTTAACAAGCCAAGCAGCTCTACTCCCTTCCCGCTTCAAAGCAAGTACCAGACCCAACTGATTCTCTCTCTCATCTGGCTACCGAACCTACCTATCCTCGAAAGTAACTTCTTAAGTAAACAAATCATTAATTTTATCTTATCTGAAACTCTAACTCTCACAGGACTACCAGGACTACCTGGACTACCTGGACTACTACTACTACTACAACTCAGGTATTTCACTAACAAAGCTACTACTAGCATTCCTAACCAAGCGACTACTGTTCCACTCGGTATTCAACAACTACTATAACAGCTCTGGCTACTGGCTACTTAATATGAGGGCCACTACCAATACAGAATGACACAAGCCTACCCCCTCCCCTAACAAGCTAGTAAGTAAACAAACAAGCCTACCCGAGCCTTACCCTTACTTGAGAACCAGAACAGAGGACTACCAGTACTATCTTCTTACCTGAACCCAGCCAGCCAGCCAGGCAATTCTCCACTACAATACTAAACTCTAACTGTACAGGCAACCGAAACGACCTATCAGTATGACTTTATTGCCTACCGACACTCTGTCAACTACGACTGTTATGGCTCTGACCTCTGTCCACTATTCAAAGAATGAGGCTCAGTTGCTTGGCCCCCATTTATGGAATTAGTCGTTTCTTCTGCAACTTACTATAAGGGCCAACTCACTACTCGGTATTCCACTTCACTCAAACAGGCTCTTTGAACTCAACTAAGTCAACTAATACTTAATGAGATCTTTCTTGCTGAGCACCCGAACCGACCTCAACTAATACAGATTCTACTGGGGATGAACCTAGAAGTCAAACACCTGACCTATCTACTACTACTAATAAGGCATCTACTAATCAGATACTAAAACTAAGGGACCGGTCTGAAGACTATAACCATTAACATAAGGGCTGGACTACAACTACGAGGGGAATGTTTTCAACTGACAAAGCTACTACTCGGGCATTTAAGGCTTCCACTTACTTTCATTCGAACTTTCCTACTTGTTCATTGAATTCTTCAATGCTGTATTCCTAGTTGTGAGTGTCAATTCTGAATATTCTACTAACTGGTCTTCCACTCTAACCATTAACATAAGGGCTTACCCGGTATTCCAATAATAATAACTGACCTCGATCTTAGCCTATCATCTATAATACCAGGTACCCGATACCCGCCCCTACTTCTTTTGTTTGAGCATGAGCACCCGACCCGAGTCAAAGAATTCCACCAGCTACTCTAAACTACTAATGAACTTACCGCAACGAAGACATCTGCTTACTTGTTTGATTCTGCTACTACTGGGCTGCTACTACTTGGACTAGACTTTAGCCAACACCCGGACCGGACCGGACTGATTTCACTCCATGGCGCCGACCTCTCTTATCTTGCCAACCCACCTGGAATTCCTCCCTTTTGAATCTGACTTCACTGCTTCCAGACCTTTCCATCTCATCCCTTTGTAGGTGAGTTACCGGCCTGGCCTCTACTTCGATTCATTCTTTCTTTCCATATGACAAATCTTCTGCATTTGATTTTCATTCTTATGGGTGTCCTGAACCACTGAGATTATATCTTATATTAGAAAGATAACTGCTTCATCTCGGGATGAACTAACTAGTTAACTTCTGGATTCACTCTATTCCTGCTAGTAGTGAGCGAGGCAACTTGTATCTACTCTTGGTGAAACCTCTCCTCTGTAAACAAATACTTCTTGAAACAAGCAGCTGGGGACTAGACCTTCATTCGGCTCCTCTACCTAAGTCAACTAATTCCTCTTTCTTAACTCTACTCCTAGACTGGGAAGACTCCTTTTCCGCCGGGGAATTATGACCTTAAGACCTATACTCTACTACACCTCTTGCTCATCCCAAGTCCTTTGTTTGCCTTGGAAACTACTCCACTACCCGTTGGGGCAAGAACTAGACTTTCTTTCATAGCTTACAAAGCCGAAACATACAATAAGGGCCTCTTACCTAGGGCAACCATACCTCTGGCTCAGTTACTCCGGTAGGGAAAGAAACTTTACTGACTTTATCATCTCTTATAACTTCTATGCTACCTCTGTCAACTAATACAGATGCAACAAATCATTCCACTGGCAGCTGGCAACAACTATGAACAGCTTCCCTCTTACAACTATTAACTGGTTCCCTTGGGGCAGTTAACTCCCCAGTTCCTGCCGGGCCGGGCATCTGATCTTATAGATTCCCCACTAATATACTTCTTTCTACTTTTGATTCATATACTTACTTGTTCAATTCTGTTACTACCCAGAAGTTGGAGTGAAGTATCCGATCTTTGCACAGAAACACTAGCACCCGACCCCACATCTTTTGTTTTATTGATTGAAGACCCGAAAACAGACTAGTTTATTGCTTAGCGCCCTAGCTCTCCTATTGCTACTATACCTTTCCATTTAAACTAAAGACTTATGTGCGAGCGAGTCAAGGAGGAAATTCAAACAAACATAAACTCTCAACTAATAATTTCAGAATAGGGTCAAAAGAATGTCATTAAAGAATGGAATTGAGGAATGGGGAGTGGGGAGTTTAGGGTTTAGAGTTTAGAGTCAAATTCTCACTTTTGTGTTTCATTCAACAAGCAAGGCGGCCAAGGAAAAGGCTAAAGGAGCGGTTCCAACCAGTAGAGCAGTCCTGGAGAAAAGAATCCTATTTAATAGTATATGTTATTTCGAGTACCTAATTTCATAAGAGATCTCCAATTACCAACTCAATCTATACTAAACTAAGAATAAGAGACCGGTCTGAAAGCCTCAAATAATGCAATTGAAAGCTGGTTTTCTCTCTTACTAGCAATTACTCATTGAAACAAAGAAACTGGCCTTAGAAGTTATTTCTTCCTCTGCTCTGGGCTCAAAGAAGGAAAGGATTCCTGTGCTGTTTGCCTCGGTGCAAGTTCAATTACTGCTTCATAGCCTAGTAACTTCATTCCACAAGCCCTGCAGCTGGAAACTATGAACTTAATGAAGCTCTCTTCTCTTCTTGCAACTAATACTGAATCAACTGGACCACTACTTGTAAACTAAAGACTTATCTACTCCCCCGCTTGCACGCGAACTCGACCTAGAGCTGTAGCACTAACCTATACAGCGTCTTATCTTTCTTCTGCTTCCTCAGAACATTGCTTCCTCTTGACTTCAAAAGACACTCCAGCTCTAGCATTCGATTGCACTCATTTAGCAGTACACTTTTCTTCTTACTTAACCAGAGCAACATCGCTTCTTCTCGCAACTGCTTCTGGTAAATAGGCTTTGAAGCAAGGTGAAGTGGGCCAAGCAACTACTAGTAGCATTAGGTTCATACCGACCCTAGTTCTTTCTTTAGTTTTAGCACCCGACCTATAATCTACTGATTTATTTCCAGCTGACCTCTTTGACTTTAGCCCACACCTTATTCTTTACCACTCCGGGTCAACTCATCTTATGGCAAATTACACACAGTGGGCCCCGAAAGACTCTTATAGTTAATTAATTGACGCCTAAGAACATAGAGTAAGCTCTTTTTTACTGACTCACTGCGACGCTTTGCTTCCTGCTTCCTGCTGACTCTAAATCATATATGCACTACTTCCTGTTGGCTCCGCTCTAACTGCTTCCTTTGGCACTGATCCGGATCTGGGTTCTGCTTCTACTGATGATTCCTCCGTCGACTCCAAACTGACTATAAGGGCCTCTCATAAGTACCCGAGCTATACATTCCTTCTAAGCCTTAACCCTACTTTAGAACTTTCACTGGTAATTCTCCCGTTATAAGTAAGGGCAACTGGAACTGGCCGACAAGGCAACATCAACACTTGAACTCGAAGGGGAACTCCATTGGAAGTACATCACGCACCTTGATTATGAGTTGTTGGCTTGAACGCGCTATCTTCTTTCGAATACTTATCGGTTAAGGCTGTAAATGTCGTCTACGGACCTCTGTGAAACTACTCTCCGGGACCAAAAACTGGAATTATGAATTGATGTAAAGGCAGTTAAGGCGAAAGTAAGGGTATCATGCAAGCTAGAGTTTGAGTTGAATCCTAATCCTATGTTTCAGCTGGATCGGAATAAAGATCAATCAGTATCCGATCCGTATTAGTTGACTCGGATAAAGGCAATAAGCAAGTCAAGTTATCGGTGAAGAAATAGAAGTCATAGTAGAATCCTAGTAAAAAGAGAATCAGAAGAGAGTAAAGGTGTCGAGTGTTACGGTGAAAAAGTAAGCTACATATGCCGAAGTTGTATCAAGATAAGAAGCGGGGGGTTAAGGTTCATAAGCTATAGAAGGAAAGCACTGACTTTACTCGGCATAAGAAAGATTATGTGGCGCCAGGAAAAGTTGTGGAATTCTTTGTCCAGTGTACTAGAGTTATTACTGAGTCCTGTGAATAGGCTTTGATGCGCTAAGACTAAGGCTGACTCTTGTTGTTGCAAGTAGGAAAGTAAGAGAAGTACGGGCATAAATCGAATCATAGGCTTGAGCTAGCCTAATATGAGAATGGAAAGTGGATCTATTGCAGAAGAAGAATTCTTGTTACCCGCATAGGAAAGTACTAAACTAGATTCTTGTACCCCGCCTAGGTATTATAGAAAGAAATAACCAAGGAAAAGAGGTAGGTTAGGAGTTTAGCCCAAGGTTGTCTTAGAGAATCTCAAAGAGTGCGTGCGAGTGTAGTTCCGGCGGAGTAATACGCTCGAACACAAGACATAGGCTTTCTCTTTATATAGGATGAGAGTACTTCACTACGGATGGAAGGAACCTATTTTGACCTGATCCATCCTCGGCTTAACCCTATTATTTATCTATTGGGGCGCTAAGGAACAAAGAAAGTCGTTTGACTCATTATGTTAGGTAGTACCCTTCACTTCACTGCCTATTCCTAACCTGGCCAGCTCGCTCACTAACGCAGTAAACAGGACTTTCACTTGTGCCAAGTTAACCATGAAATTCATCTATCGAGCGGTCAACTCTACCACTTATTGCTCGAACTGTGGATTCAGTCTAATAACTCATAGGCGCATCCCTCACTCCACTACTTTGAGCTACAGCGGGACTAGACACACTATAAACTAGGTGGGCGAAAGGGGAGCGAAATTCTTCTTTCTATGCGCTCTATTCCGTCGCTTTTTATTCCTTCTCCTTATCTGTTTTTAGTTGAACTAGGGTTGGATACCAATATCTATCAGTTGGTTACCCATATATATCTATGAGACCCCTGCCCTCTCTTGCTCTAGTTTTGTGTTCTACTAGATGCGCTAGCAAGTTCTGTATTCTGGCCCTCTTCTAATACCCTCTTTCTTGTCTTATACTTATACTTACTATTCTATTACTTACTATTACTATTCTTATTCTTATACTATCTTGTCTTATTCTTATTCTTATACTATCTTGTCTTATGGCTCCTCAATACTCCATCGAATAAACTTCCAGTTATCCTCTTTCTTGCTCCGATTACCTATAAGAATTCTATATCTAATATTCAACGAGATCCATTTATCTTTCTGGGGCTTCTGATCGAACTGTGGAACTGGCAATTCTCCAAGTGACAATAGGGGTGGAAGGATTACTCGACGTGTTACCGACCCCGAACAAGACTTAGAGCGTAAGCACCAACACTCGACCACTTATGAAATTCCTAGATTTCTTCCCAACTGACAACCCTCGCATTAGGAGTAGGAGCTCCCACTGCTTATTCAGATTCTCGAGTCGCAAAGACAGATACAGATCAAGAATAAGTTGGCAAAGGTGCTAAGAGCCTCAATTCTTAGTGTTTCAATAGACAAGTAAGCACCGGTCCCTTATGATTATTAGTAGCGGTCTTCCACCCTAAGTTCTAGTGTTGGCGACGAAGCTGGAAGTTACCTTCCTTATAGTACTTAAGTTTCGAATTTCATTAGTTTACAGAGGTGGATGAGATTCAATAGTATCTATAGATTCAATCGTGTATGCTCGCAACTACTAGCCAAAGCTTGAAAGGGGCAATTTAGTAAGCTGCTTTGAGAGTTGAGTCTCGCATAACTTATTCTGATTGAAACAATCAATTGACTAGCGGCCCCTAAGAGATTCCCGCGACTCGGTAAAGCCTTATTGTATCCCGCGCGCAACTCTAAATCTGGTCTTAAAGCCAACTACTCTCCCTGGCGCCACTGCTGTTAATAAGTAACTAACCACTGCTGCTCTTTTGTTTGATACCCTCCGGTTTCTCTTTTGACTTAAGTAAGCTGTTTTGAAAGCTGGACTCTCATCTACTTCTCCTATTGCTACAAAGACAGATGAAAGTAGTTCCGGGTAGTCCTGTTCTGGTGATTGTTGAATTGAAGTTGCATATATATCTCTTGCACCTGTAATAGAAAACATGTAAATATCCTGCTAAAGCTTGGAATCCTTCTCGAACCCAGCTCCTGCATTCCAGGCATCTCTCTCATCGCCAACTAAGATATCTTACCCAGCTCAAGATCCTTCTTCTGATCTTGCCTCTAGTATTGTTGCCAGAGGTAGAGGAGAGAAAAGATCTTCGTTCACCAAAACCGAGCCTTGTATAGTAGTACTCGGTTGCCAAAGCAAAGGTAGGATGTAGCACATATAGATTAATAAAAGAATAGATCCTGAATAAATAAAGGAATGGATCCATAAGCTTGATAAGACTCGCCTCTTGCTCTGTAACTCCGGTAGGGAACTTGCTCTGTTACTCATAAGATAAGATTGAGAGGCAGACGAACCCCATACAAAAGGAGACTATCTTCATGCCCCAACTGGTAAAATACCCTTAACATCTGTGTGGTTAGAGTGCTTGTGTTAAGCTATGAGTAAATAGAGAATATAGGACCTGTACAAGTTATTACATTGAACTCGTTTATAAGTTTTCTGATAAAAATACTTAATATCATCTCTTTGAACCACCACTCGGGAAAGCAGTAAAGTATACCATTCTCGTTGTTGAAGCTCTGTTGAAGGTTGCTCATAGTAGAGTACGCCTCCCTTATCGCTCTGTGAACCCCACATGAGTCTTGTTCTGCTGCTCTCGCTCTAGTCTAGGTATTCTAGAAAGAAGTGACCAACCCCACTGTATGCGTTATCAGGAAATGCTGCTTTTGCTCGAAAGTAAGCAAGAGAGAGGGATCGGAAGAAACTTACTCATTAGCCTAGCTAGGCAGAGGGGCGGGGCAATTCCATTATTCTATCGTTAACAGGATATCGTTAACAGGAACAAGAGACAGAGGAGCAATCCATGAGATATATTTCTAATAAATAGAATAGATCCCAGAGTATGGGCTTCGAAAGCATGCCCCTCTCCTGATCTAAATAGCCGAATCCAAAGAGGCAACTCTACTCTTTTCACTATACACCATAATGACACGGGTAAACCATCAAGTGAACGAGAGCCTGAGAGCAGGTAATAAAAACCCAGTTAGGTTAGACAAACACTAAGCATACAGGTAGATAAAGTGCTAAATCGGAGACAAAGTATAGAATTCTCCGAGTATACCGGCTATAGTGGAGTGAATAAGGAAAGAGCTTATTGACCGCGCATCCATCCCTTTACTAGCCTGAGCCTACTTTAGCTGAGTTCTCCTAGAGTGCTGTCTCCCCCAATCCAAGCAATAGAATCAAGATGATGGAAAAGGTACTTCAATAGCATCGGTAAGCCTATAAATGATAAGTCAAGCCGGGCCGAGGTAATACTTTTTCAGTCAAATAGAGGAGGCCGAGGTAGCATCTAACTTTAGAGCAATTATGCTTTCAATCCGGAGGAAATCCAAAAGTAATGGATTGGGCTTAGGGACCAGAAGAAGGAAATGTTTACTGCCAGTGGTAAAAGAATGTTTATGGTTACGGCTCGATTCGAGTCCAGATGTTTAGGGAGGATACATTTAGTCCGATGCTTCCTATCCTACAATACCTTAGAGTTTAGGCTTCTTCGCTACCGGTTGGCTCATAAAGAGAGTGGGCCCTCTCATTGCTTTACGTGCTTGCTCCCATTACCTCCCCTACCGTTTGCTATCCTTTGGCTTACCTTTGCTTTTAGGTTCGGATCTTATTGTTTAGGTGTAGCCCATGACCATTAGAGAAGAACAAGATTTCGCTGATTAGCCAAGATCGTATGAATCTGATTGATTGTACACTGAGGGAGAAGTAAAGTCACCCATGAATTTTCTTTTAGCGTGTGCATTGTATAGAGAAAAGTCAACAAATGCGAAGGCTCGCAACACGCTCCATAGCTATACATACTAAGCTTGGCCGGTCGTGCAAGAGGCCGAGAGAACGTAGAAGAGGACATGGCCAAGGAGGAAGAGGAATAAACAATGATAGAGACCTAAGTCCAATACAAGAACAACCTAAGTCCAATACAAGAACAATAAAAAGAAGAGATACATTCGGCCAAAAGTGTAATCCTTCCCCTCTAAATCATAAGAAATCGCCATGCAAGACAAATAGTACGAAGATACGAGAGCTAGTAATAATCTGTGTGGACATAAAGGGTATGTTCCTGGAGTTGGATGAGACGGTGAAGGGACAAGTCTACTTTGGGGCAAAAGTACCGGTAAGAGGCAAAGGTTCAATCTTAATCAGCCTCAAAGATAGAAAGAAGTAATCTATTTCTTTATACTTTCTATTGTTTATTATGTGTCGGACATGAATCACATAATACTTTGGTCTTGACCATGATGTGGTGGCAAGAGGCTGAAAGACTTATTGATTGGAAGGACTCCTAATGGCTATGGCACTTTAGGCTTTTACATTTGCACTTCTCCGATCTCAACATGCTATCCACTAATAAGATGGTTTATGGTCCACCCTATAATACATTATGACCTAGTTTTAGATGTTCCGGGTGTGTTCTTGCCTAACAACAAATAAGAAGCTTTCTACATGATAAGGCAAACGCTGAAGCTCATTCATTCCTTAGTGGTCCTATTGCTCCAACATCCTTTCTTTTTAGTAAGCATCGCCTTTTTCTCACTTTTCTGAATGACTAGACCTTTTTCTCACTTTTCTGAATGACTAGAAGAATATAGAAGAGAAATAATATATATCATAACATATATCATAGGTTCTTTCTTTCCAGAAAAGGGGTTTCGGATGTTCAAGAATAAGTGATCAACTATTGTTGAGAATGAAAGCGGCTACTACTGATAAACCATCTGCTACGATCTAGGTAGTGAATTCACCTCCAAAGCATTTTCCTACTTTTGTGATGAGCACGGCATTGACATCAACTAACGGCACTATATTCTCCCCAGTGTGGCGGAAAGAAGGAATCAGAACATTCTGTACATGGTGATAAGCATGCTATTGACCTGAAACATGCCCACAGAGTATTGGGCTGAAGCGGTGGCTTGTGGCATCTGCATCCTAAACCGGTGCAATATATCAAGCTTGGAGAACAAGACTCCACAAGAAGCATGGACCATAAGAAAGCCCAGCGTCTCACACTTCAAGATCTTTGGGTACTTATGCACACTTCCAGATCAAAGGCGAAAAACCTGTATGGCGTATGACACTCAATCAAAAGCTCACAAATGACAGAATCCTAACTAACACTCAAAGGTAAGTATAGATTTAGAGTGAAATGAAGAATAAGGTGTATAGAATTGGGAGAGCAACATCGAAGAGATGCATGAGGAAGAACAAAAGCAAGTGTTCCATTTCAGAAACCCCATCACCGTAAACATCCTATACTACACAAACATCTACAGAAGATCGCCCAAGACCTAAATGGAAAGGAGTCTAAGAGAACGATTTGAAAGTAACGGATTCATTACATATTCTTTGTCTCCTTGCGGATAGTGCTTCAATATATAAGGATGCCATAAAAGATAGAAAAGTGGAAGGTCGGATGATGAGATCAACTCCATCGAAAGAAACACAATACATGTGAGTTAGCATCACTACCTAAAGGACACTAAAATGCTATAGGTATGAAGTGGGTTTACAAAAGAAATGAAATCCAAAGATCAAAGGCCCTGTTGATCGCTACAAAGCTAGATTGGTGTCAAAGGGTTACAAGCGCATCTACTATGATGAGGTATTTGCCCCTGTTATCCGAATAGAAACGATTTTCTTCCAAATCTCTATTGACGTACAAAAGAATTGGTCAATCTAGAAAATAGAAGTCTATTCTGCATTTTGGAATAGTTGGATTGAGGAAGAGGTGTATATAAAGCCATTGGGTTATATTAATAAGGGGGGTTCCATTAATAAGGGGCATGAAGAATAGAATAAGTGATCAAGTGGAAGGTAGCTCCGCTCTATATGACCTAAAGCTAGAACCTAACGTATTCCATGCTATCATTGATGCCTAAAGCTAGAACCTAATGTATTCCATGCTATCTATCATTGATGCCTAACACCCTAACTCGATGCTATCATTGATGCCTATTTCAAGCTAAATGGGTTGCAGTGTCCTTATTCAAGCAAGTGCTCTTTCTTTATTGGAAGATGAACCAAAATGGAGATAGATGACTTGTTTGCTTGTCTTTCCTTTCTATGAAATAGTCTTTACCAGATGACTTGTTTGCTTGTCTTTCCTTTCTATGAAATAGTCTTTACAGGAAGCAATCTACTAATGTTTGAAGAATGAGGTTAAAGAATGGTAAATTAATGTGGGCGACATTGGACTCATGTAATATTTCCTTGGTATTGAAGTGAAGCAACATGTCATTGGTATTGAAGTGAAGCAAAGTCAAGAAAGAAGCCATGCATCATCTTTCGCAAGAGGGATATGCGTTCTCAAAAGATTCATAAAGAAGGAAGATTGCTAAGTAGGTTCTGATTCAAGAAGGAAGATTGCTAAGTAGGTTCTGATTCAAGAAGGAAGATTGCAACCCGGTTGACACGCCGGTCGAATGTAGCACTCTAAAGAGAAAATGATGGTCGCCGACTACGGAAAAAGCCCACTGAGCTGTTTTAGATACCTAACTTGCAATAAACCAGATATTCAATATGGAACCGGATTAGTGAGTCGCTTCTCATTCATTTAGGAAAGCCAGGGCAAGCTACTACTGTAGATCAAAAGTAAGGGTAAGCATCTAAAACAGAAGCAAGAGATGAGGCAGCAGAATTGACTGTTCTGGTTGAATCCCGGTTTCATCCTGGCTCTGGCTCTGTGAACTCTACTCTGCAACACTTGATACTAGACCTGGACCTAGGCTCCTCTCTGTCCTATGCCTATTTTAGATGTCTTTATACGGTTTCTTGGCACCGGTCTCTATGTATACAAAAACAGGGTAGCAGCTATGACCGGAACTCTTCAAGTAATAGGTTCCTTCATGTGCTACAGTTTTCTTTCGAGCCAAAATCCGTCTGTGTTGTGTCGCTTCTTGTTCGTTGGGGTTGCTTTCAGGCTTTCCCCCAGTAGCTCCATTCTCATACATACTAGTTCAACTCTGATCGGTGTGGGTTTAAGTCTTAAGTAGCTATAGAAGGTTTGTTAGCACTGGTTTCAGGCTTAGTTTAGTTAGTGTCATTCTTGTTGGTACTTGTTCCATTCTGTAATTGGTTAGCTCCATTCTTAGGTTAACTGGCTGCATTCTATGATTGGTTAGCTCTATTCTCAGTGGTACAGTACAGGTTTCAGCCTATCACTCCTTAACTTCATTCTCTAACTCATTGGTTTCATTCTGGTTAGCAGTCATCCTATATAAGGAATAGCTTTGCAGTCATCCTATATAAGGAATAGCTTTTTGGATATAGATTTTTCCCTACTGTTTGTATACTGATTGGGTACTTTCAAATGAGAACATGAGCGGCCCTGCCGCGACAGCGAGCACAGGACTTGGTTATAACTAATTAACTAACGTATTTATGCTTCATCTTTTATTATCTATGTTTTTGTAGCAGTGTCTTGGCTCTGGTTTATTTATGATTTGTGATTTGATTGTTTTGGTGATTTATTGGATTTATCTTCCAAGTCAGTAAACAAAACCACCCCTATCCCTTTACTACCCACAAAGTCAGTAAACTAGAACTTACAATAAGGGCCCCTAGTAACTTCTTTAAACAAGCCCAGCATGAGACCCCACCTCCTCTTCTTCCACCGTTCAATAAGACTCAGCCAGCTCCGGATCTAGCCTCTGATCTTGTAAACTAGACTTCTCTTGCTTATGGTTCTGTAGTAGTGAGTTGACTTACTTGACTTACCCGTATTGAACTAATTTGTATAAGAATGAACCTGTATTGAACTAATTCCACTTCTTTCCTCTCAATACCAGTAAACAAACGCTGGGAATAAATAAGTACCCGGGTAGAGAATAGAGGTAAAGCAACCTTTCTGTCCTTCCCTATACACCCCTTTCGCCAACAACTGGAATTGCTGCTTCATCAGACCCGGAAACTCGTAGTAGTGCAGAAGAATCGAGTTATATACTTCCTAGGCGCGTAATAAGAGAATAAGGTACTACCTATTTCACTCAGTAGCTACTCAAGTCTGGGCCCGCCCCGCACTGGAAAGTATCTCGGAACAGACCCTAAAAGTGGGTCTTCAAGTCTTGTAGTTAGCTTTGGAGTCAAGGAATAAAGTAGTTAGTCAGCAGTTCTAAAGTCTGTTACAAAGAAAGTGACCATAGCATAGGTATAATAAGTTGGCTCCACCCTAATAGGATCTGGAAACTTATTCCGAATTAATAATAATGACACTCCAGCAATAGAATTAGAAGATAGAATTGAAGGCATCGCAGCCAGCTAAAGCTGCCCTCGTATCAAAGAAAGTCAGATAGTCTGCCCCGCCCTCTCTGGCTCTGTCAACTAACAAACACAGATGAAATGAATTGAACCCTGCACCCGGCGTATTGGAATCAAACTATAGGCTCTATTAGTTTTATAGACAATAGGCACCCGCATCTATTCTACGAGTCACCCATCTCTATTTGTTTGATAGGCAATAGGCGCCCCTACAAGGCACAGCACAACTCTGTACTTATAGTGAGGTTTTCTTACGATGTGGAATCCGGCTATAATCCAAGTTGTATTACGAGATAGGCTATTACCCTGTTTGACTACTTTCACACTAGTAGTAGCTTGTTTTAGCCTAGGATATACGATTTCATCTTTTATACCTCTTGCTCCTCAACCTCTTATTGATAGCTTGTATACTATGGATGACTTGTAGAACTCAGGAGATCCCTAACTCTGACCTATTTACCGCTATTTCCCTTTATTGGGAATCTTACTGTTTACTTAATGACTTGGTTTGGCTTGGCTTTTGCCGACCTATCTCCTTTTAGTGCCGAACTCTGTAATTGAATCAACTCCTTCAACGGAAACTTAATCAACATAACTTCTTTATATATTTCACTAGAACAGGAGCAGGAACTGGCTATTCTTCCGCCTCAAATCCAGCTTCGGCTTTAGATCCTTATTCTCTTTCTCTTACAACTAAAGTCAAAGAGTAGGAAACGGGAAAGAATTCACGTATGACTCCCGAGCAAGCCAATCACCTATAGACTTCTCAAGCACCTCCGACCTGTAATCTCATATTTGAGCTCCGGTGGTACAATTACTTCTACGACAAAGAGCTCGACGACGAACACAGGACTCATAACAACTGCTACTAAACAAGCCTACAAGAAAGATTCCATTTATTTAACCCCGGCATACAAGTCTTATTGGCTTTGATGCATAAGTAGAAAGTCTATCTGGTAATTCGAGTAACACCTCTGCACTAACTGGACTTGAAACTACACTGGATACTTGACCTGGCCCTTATATCTATTGAGCTGGTATGCTTCTAGCGCATCTGGCACCGAGGTGCTAAGAGCTTCTTATTTACTGCTTTAGTATAGCCCACTCCTATTACTGTTCCAGTGTTCGCGAGGGGTTTAGGCTGAAACACCACGTCGGACTTGACCCATTCTTCCTTTTGAAGCGCAAAGTACATTAACCATTCGAGTTCAACTTGTTCTTTCTGGTCTTTTCCACTCAATCATTACTTTATGGTTTTACTGAAGCGTTAAGTATTGCCCAATCGTTCCCGTCAAGTGGAATGTAGAGATGAGCATTGTTACATTCTTTAGATAATTACTTGAGCACCCAACCCGAAAGCATCCTCTCCTCACTTCATTGTTATGCTCTTTGACTACAACTCGCTCGGTTAAGCCAATCTACTCTATATACGACATTTGAGCTACAGCAGGACTATCCGTTTTGTAGGACAGGACGGTTTAGTAGTACTATAAGTATAGTGTGTTAATAAGTTCCAGACGGAGGTCGACCACTACTCGGGAAAGCCAAGTCCTTGAAGCACTAAGACAAAGGTAAAGCAATCCAATAACTCCACTTTCAATTGCTGCTTCATCTGATCCAGCATCCTCCATGGAAACTGCTCTAACAGCTTACTTGAGATTTGATTCTTCCTCGAACCCAACAAACTAGAACTAATTGAGACTGACGCGCTACACACCTGTTTTGTTATGACTTTCCTGTTAGTATACGCTTGTAACGCTCTGCTTGTTTCCTCTCTTTGTCCGTTAGTATACGCTTGGCCCTTTGCTTGTTTCTAGAACTCAATCTCTACCACAATAAGAACGAAGAGAGGCACTGCACCCCCGAATAAACACTTTGGATACTTTGAGTCAAAGTAAGGCACCCGCTCGTGTCGACTCGAATTGCCTGGAAAGCCAGGGTAGGTATCCAAGATAACAAGTAGATCTCGTTGAGTACATAAAGGAAAGGGTAATCCTCACTGACAAATAAAAGAAGAAAAGAGCCAAGACACTACTGTTCGTGTGTCGCGGCAGAGCCGCTAGTTGTTTGCCGAAAAGAAGAGAACTGATATGGTATAGAAGCGTTAGGAAGTGACACAAGAGATAAGTCCTGTACGAAAGAAAAGTCTAGGCCCTACTGCTCTCGCACAAGGTAGCTAAACCACAACAGGGGATTCCACTATAGAACAGGCAGCTCAAAGTCAAGCAGTTGCCCCACTATATTCGTCTAAAGGTATAAAGTAAGGTCTCGCTAACCTTGACCGAGTGGAAAGAAGAGGAAAGCTGATAGCTGTGTATGCTCCTGCAGTCAGAGAAGAAGCTTTGTTGTATCTCGGAAAGGATTCTCCATTAGGTGGTTAAAGCAGGGTGAATCAAATCATCTAGTACAGGCCTGGCCGAACTTCACTTAATAATGCGCGCACTTAATACTCTTATCTTGTGTGTTTATGCTCTAGCTCCTTCTAGTATAGTACGGTTCAATAGTCAGCAGCAAGTAGTTATGTTCCAGTTTACAGTGTAGAATTTCCTGCTTGATGCTCTATTCTTTCCAATTCCGCTTTCTTGCTCTAGTACTGTTGCTTGGCCGCTACCGCCATATAATCAAGCCTATGATTTACTTAGTTTACTTGGACCACAACGGTGCCGGTATTGAATATGGGGTAGATCTAGCGCATTGCATTAGAATATGTAATACAATATGGTAAGCCAGAGGAGAGTTTTAGGAGATTCAATAGTATATGCCCTGTCAAAGGCTCTTCCACAGTCAAGGGTTCTTCCACTACAACAGGATGGAAAGCTTAATTTCATAGAATTTTATGACATAACTAAGACTAAGTGCAGAAGTAAATACTTGCTAGTTAGGGAAAGGGAACAGAGTTTGCTCTATTCCTGCGAGCGTAAGGAGTTTACCAAGGAGCAACCAACTGCGGGACAAGAAGAATAAGTTTCATCTACCATAGAAGCGGAATGCTAATCTCATGCCCACTACAAATAAGCTGTACCAAGCAAGAGAAGAAAGAAGCAGCTGTAAGTAGAAAGGTAAGGGTTAAGGGCTCCATAAAGATATTAAGTAGCAGCTAAGGGGTAAGGGCATAAAATCAGCGGAATAAAGATATTAAGTAGCAGCTAAGGGCATAAAATCAGATAGATAGAGTCAGAGACAAGCATATATTGGACAAGCATATATTACTTATACTTTAGGGGGCATGGGCATAAACATAAGAATGAGCGGTAGGGGTTTCATAGAAAGAAGTGCGTAACTACCCTAATTAACCATAGGGGTCTCTCTCTCTCATTGTTGGCTTTCACTTAATCTTTCTTTTAGCGTACCTTAGAAATCGAATTAGTATTAGAGTTGACTTCACACTCTGTATAAGTATATGAATAGGAATAAGTATAAGCTAAGTTCAATTAAGAATTATTGCAATAAATATAGGAGCCTGATAGAAGGACACAAGCAACAGAACAGTATCGAACAGCAGAATTCTATTTCAAGTTAGTGCAGAGGTGTTACTACTTAGTTCAATTCTGACATTTGAGAAAACCCCTCCGGTATTTCATTGTTTCCCGAATCCACCTCTCCTCACCAGACAGACGACTTGTAAGCTCATTGCCGGCATTAATTAAGGGCACGTTAGTTCTTATATACAATAAAAATACAATAGAAATATAAGAGTGAGTTCTGATATTGCTTATGCTTCTCGGCACCTTAACCCGAACCCGGATCCTGATCTCGATCCTGCTGATTCAGTTTAAGATCTTGTAGTTTGAGTGGAATTCGTACTTAACTACTTGTTCGGCGGTTAGCTTGTTCGGTTAGCTTGTTTAGTAGGTGCAGCGTAATCACATGGATTTTAGTGCGGCAGCAACAATAAGTAAACTCTCTTCTTTTCTTAAAGGCAGGAATAATCAAGATGTTAGGAAGAAATTCATTCTCAGGCCTGTTTCTGAGTTTCAATGAGAGATGGATTCCATTCCTGTGCGAGAGGGAGAGAACCACTTTCCTGGGTTGGGTTAATGACCTTACCTGGCGAAGGCTTCCTTACTTTACTTGATGATCTGACCTCAACACAAGACTTTATCACTCCCCAGTTGCAGAAGCACCCAAAGATACAGGTGAACTACTCTTAAAGTCGAGCCTCTCTATCCTCTGGCAACAATGCATTTCACCCTGCTTGCGTCTACTGATCTGGTTGACTTAACTCTAACTGCTGCTGACAGTAGTCTCCACTCAATGTAACAACTGCCAATTAAGTACTATGGCCCAATTCTATGATACCCTCGGGCTCTCATTAAACTCTGGCAACAAAAACTATGTCTCTCAAAATGAAATGAAATCATGCTTTCTTGCTCTAGCAGGGTTTCTTGCTCTAGCCCTTCATTCCTATACCAGTAGCTTGCCCCCTTGTTTCATCTTATTCTTCTAAAGATAAAGAAGTTGTTTCAAGAGCAGGTGAGGAAAGGAGAGTTCTGGTTTTGTCTCCGAGATCATCAGCAGTATCAAGTTGAGTTCTTGTAGAGGTGGTAAAAAGGAATCAGAATAATCTTAAGAATCAGAAGAAGCTATTCGAAAGGAAGCAGCAAGTAGAGAGTCAGAAAAACTTAGAAGCGATATGTGCACTTCCACCAGCGCAGGAGCAAGCCAATCACCTTAACCTGACCTTCGAACTAATCCGGATCTATCTTATAATCTAGAACTACACTTTCCTTCTTAACCGAAAGATGAAACTACAACCGACCCCGACTCTCATTGCAAAGCATCTTAGTCTGCTGGAACTTGGGAACTTGCTTCAAAACTCACTCCTAGCACCCAGAAACTAGAAAGTCAGAAAAGAATGCAACTGTTAACTTACATAGAAGAGAGTAACCAACTAGAGCATGAAAGTAGACAAGCAACAGTACTAGAGCAACAAATCCTGCAGGGAAAGTGGAAGTAGTTGCATTCTGAGTTTAATGTTAAGGAAGTCTTTCTTTTCTTCTAAGTACAGCAGCAATCGGGTCTTCAAGTCCAGTTTTCGTCTTCGTCGAGCTCCTTGTTTGTGTACCAGTATCCTGATTAAAGTATTGTACCAGTATCAAGTATTGTTCCAGAAGCATAAGAAACATATCAAAGAGTTAAGAGTTAACCCGGAACCATATCATAAGCTAGATAAGGAGCTGTGCCAAAGGTAAGGTCAGCAGCTTTCTCATCTGAAGGAGAAGAATACGGATGTGAAGCATTTACGAGGGGAAGACTCAAGTCAGTGCTAAAGTCAGTAGCAAGTCAAGTTGTCGGTTCTTTTGTTGTCGTAGAGAGAGGCCAGATTGCCCTTAACAACCTGGATTATTGCTTTCTGAAGCGCAAGAAAGATAGATGGAATTCTGAACTGCCCTACCCGACATAAAGAATAGTTGAAAGTGGAAGGTGGGAGTATCCAGAGAAGAAGCTCAAGTAGAATCCACGAGATCAGAAGCAAGCTCAGAAGTAGGAATTACAGAATTGACCTCAGCAGTGACAGAATGGAAGTAGTGCTCTTCAGACTGAAGCTAAGGGATGGTCGGAATAGCACTAACGCTTAGCTCACTTCCTCCTACCGCCCAGAACACATCTACTGTAATAGAAAGAGTGGAGCGGCCCTGCCGTTTAACTCAGGCTCCCGAAAGCATCTATTGTAATAACTTTGTTATGGCTATTACTGGCTGCCGCGTAACGTTAGTAGTTACTTGGCCGCCTAGATCTCAAACAACACTGCCGCGACACACGAACAAAGGAACTGTTATAACTTCGTTATAACCCACTATTATTGCTGCCGCACAACGGCTTACGCCGTTGCTTGCCTATCCGTGTCTTGGCGGTCGTTAGTAGTTGCTTGGCCTATTACTTTTGCTACCGCTCAACGTCTTGCGCCGTTGTTTGGTTAGTAGTGGCTTGGTCATTAGTAGTTGCTTGTTGGCTTCAACCGGTACCACTGAGACTGTAACCTCTGCTTCCAAGGCTGCTACTGGTGCCACTCATTCTTCAACCGGTGCATCTAAGACTAGTAGTAAGTCCACCGATTCCCCGCGCCTAGTATAGGAATCCAACTAGTCAGGGCAAGAATTCAACCAATACTAATAATCATAAGGGACCGGTTTTCTTCTCCACTGTTCTGGTTCTAAAGTCGGGGTAAGGCTCGGGTAGGCTTGTGTCATTCCAAGTATCAAGTGAGGAAAGGGAAGCATTTCAGTCTGAAGGAGAGTCCAGTCCAGTAGTATACGAGTAGTTGGCTCTTTGAACTCCACTTAGTTAGTTAGAGGCTTTGAAGCTGGGTTGCTAGAAGTAGGGATTGATTCTTTGACTTACGCCTGTGAGCCTGTCCTGTCCTGTCCTGGTCGACTCGGTATCAGGGAAGGCTTGTTTACTTGGGTATCAGGGAAGGCTTGTTTACTTACTTGCTAGTTAGGGAAAGGGAACTGAGTTGACTTACCGCAATGTTCATATAAGAATAAGTGAAAGGACGAACACAGGATCTGGTATATAAGGTCTGGATACTTCTCTTCTTATTGGGATAGTGGATGTTATTGGGATTCTCTTCTTATTGTGATAGTGGATGTTATTGGGATAGTGGATTACACTGATTTCATTGCCAGGTAGTCTAGGTAGTCCTGGTTTCATAGCTGTGTCAGCCTCAGGTAAAGTCGTTGAATTCTTTGTGGACTCGGTGTCAGGGAAGTGAGATGAGATAGAAAGGTATCGAACAAGAGTGGGAAGAATTCTGATAGAAAACTCAAGAAGAGGAGTGGGAAGAATTAAGGTAGAAAACCATCGAACAGGAGTGGTGAGTTGACTTCACTCTAGTATACGTAGCACTGGTAGCATACTTTAGCCCGAGATACCCGCTTGTAGTAACTTATCTTAATTATATTATTATTTATAAAGAAATCAACTAGTGCTTCTAAGCCTAATCCCTATAACAGAGCCTAATCCCTATAACAGAGTAATTGAACCATTACTTCTACTACTTGCTTGGCCCGGGCTTTCACTACAATAAAACTAATAGAGAATGCAACGACTACTGGAAGGAATGATATAACTACTCATAAGAATCGGACAACTGCTAATAGGTCTCGAACCGGGGAATACAAGGATCGAACTGGCGCTTATGAGACCTTAGCTACTGACTTCAAAGCTGCCCTGAACCCTGTTACTACTGATCTGGATCCTTACTTATTGGATTGAGTCTACCTTTCTGGGCTACCAATACTTAAAATAAGAAGTAGTAAATCCACCACTGCCAATAAGAAATAGACTACTTACTATCGGATTGAAACACCACCGTATCAAAATGGGTACTTTACTGGCAGTACTGAACCGAGGGCGGGCTGCTCATAGGCTGCAGTCCCAGGTGCTTAGGTATTATAGATAATAATATGTTGTTAGCATTATCAGAATGAACCTCTTACTATACGCTTTAACTACTCCATCTAATTCTTACTAACATGTCCCTAAGCCTATCTCCTCTTGCCAATATCTCGCATACCTAGCTAATTCTCCCCTTTTGAAGTCGATCATACGCATCTTTACGACCTTGCCAATAAGAATGGAATATCCTCTTACTAACAATAAGGACCAAACTACAGCTGATGAGACTGCCCTACCTGGTATCAAACCTTTCCTTGTTGTATCTTAGCCTGCTATTTGGTCTTACTTTACTGATCTCAAACCTTTACTTCACTTATGTGTCTCTCGCCCTGGCATTCCCGACCTCAGCTCTTACTCTTCCACTTACTACCCAGATTCTTCTACTTAGTGTCCTTGGCCTTGCTTTTCTTGCATTCTGTACCTATGCTTTCAACCAAGGGGCAGGTAGACTAATATGCTGCAGGGGCATGCCGGATAGTCAGAATCAAAGCTAGTAGCAGCAGGGGCTGATATCCACAGGAAAGTCATAAGCCTTATGTGCCAGAAAAGGGAGACTTAGATGAAGTAAAGTCAAAATCCAAGTGAAGTAGCTCATTTCTTATCGTTGGTGTAGTATAGATGGCCTTTAAGCACTAGTTAACTTCCAATAAGCGCCCAGTAATAGAAGAGTCAATCCGGGAAGCAAGAAGAAGAATGAGTCTCTCTGGAACATAGCATTCTACTTGGTATAATTCTGTAGTTATTTCTGTATTCTGATTAGTGGTGGTGGACTTATGACTTATTGAGTGCAATTCCGAGTTCCCATTCCAGTTCCCATTCCGATGTATCTTACTAATGAGTTAGACTCCCTTGACTCCCTTTACCGCAACTCGGATAAGCCATACCCAAATACGCTATGTGGAATAAATAGCCTATTATCTCTATTATCAGCTTCAGTCTTATAAGCACTAGTCCCTTTTCAATACAAACAGACAAGACGAGCAATACAATATGAAAGAGGCAATTAAGATACTTTAGTTGGAAACAAAGAGTCAAAGCGAGGGAAGTCAGAATGAGATAGAGCAACGGGGAACTTCAAGCCGGTAGTTTTTGTTTGAATCAAAAGAGAAGGCTTTTATGGCGGATACTTGAATGGGTGCAAGCATATGCTTTTGAATAAGCAAGCCCATTATGCGGGGGGGCAGCTCAGTCTAAGTTAAGTCGAAGGGCCTATCTACATTTTCTTTCTGTATTTGGATGGCCTCTCGAATTGCCTCAGGATACGTTATAGCTATTGGTATCGAGCTCCCGAAAGCAATCTAAAAGGTAATGGCCTGGCCCCTAACCTCAATATCATAGTCAAGTCGCTTTCGAAGCCAAAGAAGGAGTCTAAAAGAGAGATTGCGCTTATCTTATATCTTATATTATCATATTAATTGTATGTCCTACTTTTCTGTCTTGTATCTATTTAGAGCTATGAGTAACAACAATGTTAACCAACTCTTCCAATCTTGTTTATATATCGATATCGACATTGAATATAGAATTTATTGTTGTTCGTTAGAATCGATTACTATTTGTTGTTTTCTCCGGCGTTACTCGTAATGCTATGTTAGCTTAGGATGATCCTTCTTGTTACTCGTAATGCTATGTTAGCTTAGGATGTCAAGGTATCACAATATTCATGATAAGCCCATGTTGTAGACCAAGTTCAGATCGACCAAGCGGGAGTTATGAATGAATCAATCAATGAGTTCGAAATGCATGTATTATAAGCATATTTTCATCGATCTAGTTGTGAGCCCGAGATAGACGCCCTCTGCTTTGGTCAGTAACACAAGGCTCCAAAATGGAACCACAAAAGATTCGATTGAATGTAAGTTCTCAGTTACTAGAAAACCGTATTATTCTGATTCTTATAATGGGGCTCGGGTGGTTTAGTTTCATTAAAGAAAGTCATTCGTACCATACTCTTTCAATCAAATACCGCTGGTAGGATCTTGGTAAGTATTAATATTATAATTGTAGAAGAAGAATGCACATCCGTCCTTTTCGACTCCCTTATATGTATTCATTCTTTTTTATGAAATTGCGTAAACAGATAGATAGAAAGGATTCGTCTTGCTTCTGAACAGGATAGAAAAATGGATCTAAATAGGCAAAAGATCTTAAGGGAAAGTATTTCGAAAGAGAGAAATGGAATAGAAGTGCTGTGCTCTTTTCCTTAATACTAGCAGCATTCTCCCATTAATAGTAGCCCATGCTTGGAAGTTGACGTACAGTACAGCATGAAACGAAAACAAACGGACTATTTCTCAATATGGAGAAGTCTGTTGATTGTTATTGGGATTGCTCTTTCAGCTCTATGTTCAATAGGTGCGACTTCCCGTGATTCCTTGCCACTCCTTGTTGGTTTCTATCCCATTTCTCAATAGGGGCCCGAAAAGTGTAGTAATAGGGATCCCAGCAACACAGAATCATCTTATACCTAAAAACTCGACTAAGACTTTCTAAATAAGGTGCATGAGGCACTTCAATAGACGTTGCTGATCTCGGCTGCAGCTTTCCCTACAAAGCAACCTCCATTATTCCCCCGACCTATGGTCGCCAATCTACCCCGGTATCTAAATGCACATTTACTTCCTAAGACCTTTGACTTTGTCGTTATTTAGTTATGAATTCATGAGTTTACGACTTCACCATCCGTAGTATAGTAGGAAGGTTTCATTTGGAATGTTTCAATCTATTTTCTTTAACAATAAACAAATCCTTATAGAAGAATTGACCGGCCTAAGGGTTGTTGCAGGATGAGCCTTTGCCTCCGGAGAGAATGAAATACCAGTGGAAAAGTTGGAAAAATCACCCCTCCTTGCTTTTTGTATTCTTATCATAATCCTTAACCACAATCAAAGCCAACACTCTTATCTCGATGGTTTATCAAACCACTTTCTTTAGCTTCAATGACTTACCACTGTCCCCGCAAGCAAATAGCATACCACGTGTAAATACTTTAATGGAAGCGCATATAGGCAATAATTGTATAATCAGGTGTATCCAACCTACTGGAGGACCAAGGTGAAACAACATATCTAAATCTCTCG
The DNA here is from genome assembly GCF_036884655.1 of Musa acuminata AAA Group. Lineage (NCBI taxonomy): Eukaryota > Viridiplantae > Streptophyta > Magnoliopsida > Zingiberales > Musaceae > Musa > Musa acuminata. Next base: position 232,143 of record NW_027021252.1, on the reverse strand, counting down.
GATCTTAAGCTAATAGGCTGTTGTTGGACTCGGTTAACCTTTACTTAATATAACTAACACAAGGAATGGCTCGACTTTGACTCTGACTATGAAGATAGATAAAACATCCGCCCTTGTACCATAGGCTACCATATAATACTTTTTTCAGAGGGATTTCTCTTCTCTTTCATTTCTGTTTTGAGCGGGTGGTCGGTCTAATAAAGCATATAGATTAGAATCACAGCGTTGGCGGGTCTTACGAAGTGTTTTTGATTTCCCGTAAAAAGAAGCTTATTCAAACTGTTTGGTAAGATCCTAAAGACAGGGATGATACAGTAGCTTTTGACTGTTTCTAGTTCAAGTGCTATAAGCCAGCCCAGGAGGCATAACGATTACTCAAGTAAGCGAAAGAAATGATTCCTTATCGTTGTTGAGAGAAATTAGCAATTTCCACAGAAAGCTTTTCTTGTTATAGAGATGTTCTTCCTTTCTCTACCCCTTTTGCTCCTTCTTATGGGGAGGATGTGTTTAGGACGTAGTTTAGGACGTCGGCACCAAAGACACCCTTTGCTTTGTGCGGTGGTCTCATTCAAGAGTATATGGTAGGGTTCACTTCCCATACCAAGAGTTCGGTGAGAGACAGCAGCCAACTCCTTCTGCTCAGTAAGTGTATTTGCCTCATTTGCTATGGTTCATGAAGTCCTCTATTAAAGCGTTATTAATAAGAATCCATCTGCTCTACACAAATTCCCATCGTCAGCTGCTTTTTCTTTCTCTTTATCATAGGCTAAACTGACTTAGAGCAGCAAAGAGAAGTTCTAAATCAGACAAAGGGCATTATCTCTTTCTAAACCCAAGGAAAGCCTAAAACTACTGTAACGTCCTTCTTCATGTGTGCACGTGGATATCCCCACTCTTGCTTTCTCTTACTAATGTGCCATTTGATCTCGGGATGGCCTAAATCTATTGCTTTTTCCTGTTTGTAATACCTCCTGTTCCTCTCAGATTAGTTCAAATGGCCTCCGCATCAATAGGGAAGTGCTCACCATGCTAAGCCCGTTTACGCTGCAAACAAATTGAACTGATTACTAGCCGCATCCTATCTTCATGCTTTTTACACTGATTATCAAACACGAAAAGGAGATTATTGTGGGGATTCTCGAACAGTAAGAGCTAAGACTGATGCATCTATACTATTGAGAGAAAGAGAAGATTGGACTTGCTTAACCTAATTCTGATTCCTATGGTTTAGTTACCCGTTACTGGCTCCCATTCTTTGATAACGAAAGCTAGGGTAGCGAACCAGGTAAACATACTTCTTATTGAAATTAGGGACTTCAATTCCACTATGAGCCTGCCGCTATCAACTCTAAAACAAACCACGCTAGCAGCCTTACTTTGCTGATGAAGTATGTCCTTCCTTATTTGGATTCTGGATTTCATCACTAGTGAGTTTGCCTTTACTTGCTCTTATTCTCCCGCTCCCGTCTCTGACTCTTATAGTTGTCCCACCAAGCTATTATGAAACCTCAAACTACCCTACGAGTAAACCTAAAACGGCTTCTAGCCCGTCCCTCTACTCTAGTAAGTAGACTATTCTGGTACACAAACAAACCTTATCAAAAGGTAACGCTTATCAAATCTAAAAGTAGTCTGCAAGAATAGTATGATAGAATGCCCCGATCGGGGCGTAATCGGGGACTTTGACGGAAGCATCGCCTGATTCAAAAGGGCTGTTTTTTCTACCTAAGTCCTTTTACCCTGGGCTCTATGGTATGGCATTGACCCTAGGCTCTATGGTATGGCATTAGTATAATAGTCTCAATTCTCTCTGGATTGCGCTGCCGTAGTTTAGTTGGTACGACCTACTTTACTTCTGGGTTACATGAACATCACGATGCCTAAGGACACGCAAAAGAATTGTCTCGAGTGTTTAGATCATAGAATCATTGTCTCGGGTATTTAGATCATAGTCCGACGTATCGAGTATTTAGATCATAGTCCGACCTCGATATGTCCGTCTTGGACCTGTAAGAAAGCACTCGGAGCGGAAAGGCAACGGCCTACTCCCGTTACGCACAAAAGACACTTTTCTATAGGAATGGTTGTGAATCGCCAAGCCAAAGCCTTTGATTCAAATCCCAGGTTATGCAAAAATGAATTCAATATTAAGGATCTGCTTAGCAACTTCCAGTAGGTCAGCTACGCCTGGCACAGTGAGACTAATTCCTTCAGTCGAAAAGCCTGAGTCCCTCGAGAAAGACCCCTAGCGCTCAAGACAAGAAAAGAAAGTAAGCGCATCTCCCTCGGCTAGGAAAGTGGATACTCTTTCTATTAATTAGTCCTACCTCGATAAAGGAAATCGGGACAAGAATAATAGGGCCTTTTACCTTACATTGCTAGGCTGCAACTGAGGCTCTTTCGTATGAGTCTTTGTCCTGATTCAATTCGAATACTCACTTCTATTTTCACTTATATTTGACTTCACTTATATTTCACAATGTTCCACGCATAACAAAAAGAAGGCCTCGGCAAAGAAAAGAAAGTGGCTCCTGTAACTAAATAAAGTAGGGGAGGGGACTCGGCAAAAGAAAGACGCAGCACGGTGAAAAGTTGGCTCGGAATCGGCTCGCTCCTCTTTCTGTTTCGGCATAAGCTGTTTAGGTTCGTATGAGGAAGTCCGTTCAGTTACGCAAGGCAGGTAAGTTAGATGAGGAAGTCCGTTCAGTTACGCAAGGCAGGTAAGTTAGAGGTATCTCATCAGTTACAGACTCAAAAAGGATAAACCGGAACAGGCGACTCTATTGGATAGAATGTAATAGTAATAAAGAATTGTCATAATAATGGATCTAAATGAATTGTCATAACATGGATCTAAATGAATTGTCATAACATAATCAAATAATAGATCGAAATCAGTGGTTAAGTCGCACTGGAGACGGTGAAGTAGGTCTTTTTAGCTCTACTTGAAGAACCTTGAGGAACCGCTTACAACTACTGTATACTTTCACTGGCAAGAAAAGCTTTTTCTACAGCTACGGATCCTGACACCGAGTTCTACTTCCCTTCCTGACACCGAGTTCCACTTCACTTTTCATTAATTTCCCGCTTCGTCCCACAACATAGCTCTTTTCTCTTAGAGCCTAACTTTAGCCCGACAACATATCTCTTATCTTAAGCGCCTACCTTTAGTCCTGAGTCAACTACTCCCTTCCTGCCTGAGTCAACTACTCCCTTCCCGTTTATTTATAGGCCCCTTCCCTTCTGCCAAGTTGATTAGAAGGCGCTCTTAAAGAAAGAATCAAACTCTTTAGTACGAACTAAAACGCTAACTAGGGGTTGAACCACAGTTCTAAAGCTTTCACTCAGAAGTAAGGATTCCAACACACTGCTCCTAACGCTTAAACTCATAACTTAGAATATAAGAGTATAAGTGCTATTGGACTGAAACGAATAACCTTGATTTCAAACTTGATCCCCTCATCACTGCCTAAAACCTTTCTCTAACTACAAGACTACTAGGCTACTAAGCATAATACAACTCAAAAGTAGGAATGGCGGCTACTTGGAATGGAACCCAATAAGGCTTTCACTCGAAATAAGGAATAAAGAGCACAAGAACCAACCCCGTAACTAGGAATTTAGGACAGTAAAGGAAGAGTCAATCCATAAATACATAATGTCATTCCAAAGCAAGAGCCGAGTAGTAAACAAAGAAAGAAACCAACAAGTTCTAGTGCCAGAAAGCGGGTTAAGGTAACTTCAAAAGACAGAATAAAAGCATAAGAGGAGTTTAGGTGTTAACTACTACTGATTCTTTAGCCCCGTATTCCCCACCTGCTGGAACTACACTTGCAGAAGCTCAGGTAGCTTACTTACCATTGAATACTTCTTATCCTGAATCTAATCCTGCTCCAACTATAACTCAATATAGAATATGGCTTGTTAGTACTCCCCGGATGTATTACTTACAATGGTACTAATTGCTTCAGATCTCTACTCGACGAAAACTGCAATGAAACTCGTTAAAGTCTGGGGATCTCCCACATGAAACTAAAGCAGAGAAATTCGCCAGGGTGACCCACTCTCGATCTGTTTAATGGATATAACTAATCCACTAGGTGCTCTGTGTAAGAGATAGATGGAATTCTTCACTTCTACACTGAAAGGATAGGTCGGGTCAGATGAAGACACGGGTCAGATAAAGACAAGTATCTAAATAAATGCATTCTAAGGAGTTCTACTAGTATATAAGGGCAACTAAGTATATAAGGTCAAGCAACCGCCCCGCACTCATGAACTTTCTTCACCGACAACACCGGAAGCGGGAAGCTATTCTTCAATTGCTTTTTCACCTCTGCTCTGATTCAAGAGTAGCATTTTGGGGAACTAAACAAAGTATATAGTAACAGTCCCAAGCAAGTCCTGTGTTTTTGTGGCATCAGTGAGCCTTAACCTTGTACTGTTAAATGCCCTGCCCCTTTCCCTTGTAGTGGTCCAAGCATTAAGGTTCAGGAAGCTGTAAACCAACTCTTCTTTCGAGCTAGGTTATACGAGATAGAGAGTCAAGAAATGATTTTATGCGCTAACGGTAAGGGCGGGGAAGGGAACAAACAAAGGATAGGTAGCCGAACCAGCAAGGGTTAACTGTGTAACTCTCATTACTCTTATAATGACTATTGGAGTATAGGCGGTTAGCTTGTTGTATCTGTCCTGAAGTAGAGTTCCGCGTCCTTTGTTCGTCGTGGCTTTGAAGTTAGGTCTATGTCAGAGGTATTCCATTGCTATTCTAAACCCTTCAAAACGGTGAGCGGTTCCTAAAAGATAAGTGTGCCAGCTACGAATAGGGTAAGGTATAGTAGAAGACTCATAATAGGGTACTAAGCATTACTACTAAGAGCGGGAGAGTTAGTGACCTATTATATCTCAAGGGTGAGTTACCTATTGCTCTTGAGCCTGAAAGAAATGCTGTGTCCGTTTACTCTCTGACAAGGAATGCTCTTGTTGAAAGATCCGGAAGCTTAAGTTGGTTCGCAGCTTTTTGAAGCAATGCTGGTGTGGATGGAATGCCTTTGAAGCGCGGTGTACTAAAGTATAGTCTATTATATCAGATTATATAATAAATAAATACAGAAAGAAATTCCTTATGCTTTTACTTGTGGTGCTACTTGAGTTATAGGAGTTCCTTTCCAGCCTTCAGTGTTTGTGAGCAGCTTTTACTTGTGCTACAGTAGTTATAGTGGTTCCTGCCTTCCGTGTTTGTGAGTTGGGGAAATCAGATAGACTACTTCACTTAGCTAGAGGTCAGCACTCGATAATAATGATGAAATGCATGAATTGACTTCCGCTAATAGAGTTGTTAGTTAATAGAGAAATAACACAAGGCAAACAAGTCTCCGAAAGAGGTAAGGCAACGTTGCAGTAAGTGAATGGCCTTCTTTTCCTTTGTAAGTTAAGGGAGTGAGGGTCGCCCTCGGTATCAAGGAACAGTGCTAAAGTCAGCGCTAAAATAATCTCTACAGTAGGTTTCTTTCTAGTTTTTATAAAGAATGGATCTCGCCCAGTCCATTAGTACATGGTTTGTATAGAAGGGAGTGAAGTAATAAATAGTCAAAGGCAGTCTATTCTCGTTTGCCAATCGTTCTTGTTGAGTTTGCTGTAAACCCCTATGTAAGCCAAGTTCAAGGGCTGAGCTAGGAAGAAAGGACATAATCCAAGTCAAGGCAATCAATCACTTCCCTTATCACCTATTTCTATGCAAGACTCAAAACTCACTGTTGACTTTCTTTTGCTTTCCCGTTCACCCGAACTCTCAGTAATTGAAACTCCCTTCCCATTAGCTCACAAAACTATTACTGCAGCTTACTTTCGCACCGAACAAACAAGTCCCGTTTTTTGCTACCCAATTGATTCTTTCCTTTCGAGGGCATAGCTCCATAACGCTTTACTTGTGCTTGGACCACTTGAGATTGGATTCCGCCCCTGTGTAAGCTGTTGAAATGCATTTAAGCCTCTAAGGATTTATTTGAAAGATGTGTTCTTTTCGCATTAGCTTACTTCTTACGTGCGTTAGTTCTTGCGAAAGCAAAGGTTGCTCACATGTGTATAGAGTTCCGGCTGCCTCAACTTGTTCTTAAAGGAAACAAGCAAAAGCTTCTTAAGAGGGAGATGAATATTCATAAGTTGACCTGACAAGCGCCAACACAAACCTTACCCTCTTTATTCTGTCGGAGATGAACTACAGCCAACGCTACGATAACTTGAATTATATGCTATTACTCTTTCTTAGTAACTCGTACCCCAAGCAAAGAGACTCAACCTTAGTACACGGTGTCGCTTCAGAAGCATATAAGACGTAAAGGCAATAAGTTCTAGTTACCGCCAACAAGAGCAGAGGTGGACTAATTTACATTTCTGAATATCTGTGAATTCCCCTTTCTATACAATACACAACACCCCTTCCCTAACATGCAAATCACAGAATGAACTTCTACAGGCAACAACTCCCTTATAGTTAGCAGGTTCAACCTCTTCTCTTCATCCTCTGATTCTCTAACTGCTGTTGATTCTCTTACTGATCTTATGAAGTCAATTACAAATATTCTATCATTGATAGCTACAACGAAACACACTCCGCTTTTTGTACCTCCGGGGGCCTGGTCCTTAGCTCTTATCTATGATCTTGATCTGCACTATATTAGATTAGTAGGATTTCTACCTCAGGGGATACTCCTTCCAAATCAATGAAACTGAATAATCTAACTGAGAGACTTACAACTCAAGACCTTCATTCGGGCAGTCACTCCTTTCAAGTACGACTAACAAACTAAATACCGGTGCAGGAAAAGACAGATAAAGAAACACCTTTACTAGGGATAACCTCTCCCCACTGATTGACTTATGGCTAGGGCATAAAAAAGCCAGTACTTTATGATTATCTTACTGCAACACTCGCTCGCCCTCTTGCAAATACTTCTCTTTCGAGCGCATAAGCATAAGAACTACTTTCAACTGGACAACTTTCTACCTTTGCTTTAAGAGCGGATCTTTCAACTATCACTCCACTTTCCATTTATGCTTCCTTTCTATTTCATTCTGCCTCGACACTTCTTTCTTCTTTCAAGTTCAGAATTAGAATATCTCTATCTAATCGAGCACCGAGTAAAACATTAATGGATTATTGAGCACTTCGACCAGAGAATCAGCATCAACTGGATCTAAAGCAGAGGGTTCAGGGCATCATCAAGTAAGTCCTTTGAGTATACAACTTTATTCGTCTGCGGGTAAACTCATTGAATAGGGAAATTGTAATCGAGGTACTCTATTGGCTCTTAGAATGAATTGAGCCTACAATCTATATTTGTTCTGACACCAGTTCCTTTGCCGACCACAACTCGTATCGGTTCAGGCTTTCATCCCATCTTTAGAGCTTCGAGTAAACTAGCACGTACAGGAATGGATTTGAGTGCTGTGGTGAAGATCAGAGAACTCCGTAAGCAAAAAGAGTACTATTGGATTGTACCGCTTACTTGAATTCAGCTTATATCGGTCGGCTCGAACAGAAAGAAGGACACTCTCCTCAACTCACAAAGCTAGAAGAAACCGCTCCATCCCTAAGTGGGCTATCCTAACTCCCGAAAACAAAGAGATCCGTAGGCAATCCTTACTAAACTTTAATAACCACTTTAATAACTACTTGCGGACTTATAAATACTCTGCTCTAACAGCTGACCGACCCTATTGCTTCCATCTGTAATTCGACCTTATGAGTTGCATTCTGAGTACTGGATGCGGGGAATAGCTACCACTGGTTGAAGTCTTGCCCTCACTCGTATCAGTCACCAAGCAACTACTAATGACCAAGGCAAGGGAGAATAGAATGACGCTGCTCTCAGTTCATCAGCACTCATCTATCGTTCTATAAGCAAACAATGAATTGAATGGGATCAAGATAACCGAACCAAGACACGAGTATTAGATTATTAAAGAGATTTATTGACCAGGGCGCCTACAAGGGATGAATTCGAATTAGTTGAGGGTAGTTTATTAGTAGACCACCTAAACGAAACTCCACCGATAGAATAACAATAGGTACGGCTGTAGTCATCCATTCCTTGGGATGAATGTGGTGAAGACAAGAAACACTTTTGATAGTCCGCACAGAGCAGAAAGAATGTAGTCACTTTATTAAACCACCTTATCGAGTATATATTTCGATAGAGTTTAGACTAATCTGACAACGATCTTACCTCTTTCGTCGAGTGCGCGATCATGACACCACGTCCTATTCCTATTGACGAGATTTCTCTTAGCTCTCTAGCTGAGGTCACACAAAATAGATTCTACAATATCCTTTTAGTTAAAAAGAAAGTTCCAAAAGAGCTACGAGTTAGTGATTTAGAACACGAGCCCTTGAACCTAATCCGAGAGTGTACGGAAGGTAGCTCGACCAACTCCTCTAAATAGAAAGCAAGAAGAGATTAACTTAGAACTTTGAAGAAAGCTTAAACACTCTTGACCAAGCGCTTAGTTATGATGCTGAAGAGCTGTGCGAGTAGAGCTTCAAGTGGGCTAGGCTAGGTCTTGTCGACAGATGATGCATGGGTCGGTAGTAGAGAACCGGCAGAAAGGGAGGAGCTGGTATACTTGGGTCATCGGCTTATCCGAGTCAAGATAGAAAAAGAGAAGAGTCAATCATCCGTAAGGGAAGTATATTAATGAGGAAAGAATAAAGGACCTCTGCATGACCAACTAGAACGACCTTTGCACTAAAGATTCATTAAGAAGTACTCCCGCTTGATTTGACTCGGGCCGAAAGAAAGGCCATAGCGTGCGTTGCGTTACAGGCACTAAAGGATAATGTCTACGAAGGACCTGTTCCGCCCATGCATGCCAGACGTTAAGAAGCCCTTAGAAATCGATCGACGCTTCTGCTCCTTTGGAACCAACCGCAAGAAGGTTGAGTAGTCGCATACCACAGTGAGATCTTCAATCCATACATCTTAAACTATCCCATCCCACCTACGTATGAGAAGGCTGTAAAAGACTGGAGGCTTGCTCGGGAGGTAGGCGCTTGACGAATAGGCCTCAAAGAAGAAAAGCCCTCTTAGCAAGGTGCTGAAAGCCTGCTCGGGACGCTGAAACTATTGCGCTCGTGCCTCTCCCACCCCAAAAGTCACCCGAAAAAACGAACCCATACCTTATATTATAAGAAAGTCAGAAGAAAAGCCCGGGAAAGCAGACAAGTAGACAACCAACCACGAAGAGACTCGAGAATAAGTATTTTCTCCTTCCTGGGAGGAGACAGAGTAACAAAAGAAAGGAGTAACTCGTGGCACACTTACTATATTCCCACTTTTCCGCATCAATGCATGAACTACACCGGGAAGCAGTCTTTTCCAGAATCAAGTCAGACCCAACTTACTAAAAGAATCAAGTCAGACCCAACTTACTAATGGGAATCACTAAAGAATGCTCATCTGCTGAAGCTAATGCGCTAAGATCTTGTTTACTCGGCCCAACACAACAAGAACAAACAAGTGCTCTTAAGCTAAAGGAAGAGTTGCCTTAGTGTAATTCGTGTTAGTTCAATTTCATTCTACGCGTAAGGTAAGTTAGAGCCTCAAAGGATTCCTTTCCAGGTTCACTCGCAGTAGGTAAGATTATATGTTTCTATATTGGGGGCAAGAAATAGAATCCAATCCTTATTTGTTGACTAATAGTTAAGGTTCACTCGCTTGTTATCAGATAAAAAAGATCTTCTGCGCTAAGGGAGGAACCGCTAACACTCATATTCGTTTTAGTTGCATGTTTGCGCTTACGTGAGGGGAGCAACCAGACTCTTTCTCCTAAACAGTCAACAGGTATCGCATTGGAGTTTGGCCTGTCTGAAGTCAACCTGCAATTTCAAATGATTTAGTCGCCTCATATAGATTGAAGTCAACAACTTATCTAAACACAGCATAAATATGACTTGTAGAACACAGCGTTACAGCATAGCTTCAAACCAAAGAAAACTCATATTATAGGCGCTAGTCACTAACTGCGAAACAAGACTCCGGGTTTTAGTTGACTTTACTGTTAGGGCAAGACTCCGGGTTTTAGTTGACTTTACTGTTAGGGTCAGTGAGCTCCTCGATTCCTTAATCATATCTATAGGCGCTCCAGTTACATATGGAAATTGGAATCCAGCGCTTCAGTAGTTGTTACTTGCCTAGTTTCTTTTTATATATAAGAGGGGAATGTTACAGCCTTTCCGTTAGCGCTTTACCCGAATAAGTAAGCGTTAGAAACAGAGTCTTCAGAATTCATGAAATCTTTGTCTCCGGGTAGCTTTGGAGTGTACTCTTACTAAGTTCGATACTCAATAAGCTTCTTTCTTATTGCTTGTTCAATGTTTTACTACTCATTCTGTTGAACTCTATTCTCATATTCGCTGAAAGTACTTTGTTTGAGCGGGCCCCGGACTTCCATTCTTTTCTTTTCTTAAAGCGCCAAGCCCCTAATTACTTATTGCTAACAATGCGAGTAGTTTCTTTATATCTATACAATCAACGTTCCATTCTTTAAGCAAGAGCGAGAGCGAGGAGTTTACAGTTTACAGTGTCAGTGAAGGAGTGTCCTGCTACTTTGATACTATAAGGTGTAGCGCTTACTGAGTTTGCCGGAGCAAGGCAAGAAAGACCTTGTGCTAACGGGAAGGAAGGGGCCAAGTAACGGCCAAGCTACTGGACAAGTAACTACTAGACGCCAAGGGCAAAGCAACGGCGTAAGCCGCTGCGCGGCAGCAGCAGCATAGATATGTCATAACAAGTTATAAACAAGCTATGTATTCGACCAAGCAACTACTAGACAAGACACTACTAACGTGTCGCGTCAGCGAGCTGAAAAGCGGTAGCGAGTTAAAAAAGCGGCAGGAGCAGGAGTTATTGAGCTACTAACGTGCCGCGTCAGCGAGCTAAAAGAGCGGCAGTCCCTTTATATTACTATATGTTTTTCGAAGAAATGATTGAACAAGTAAGCAAGCAAGGGAACAAGCGTAGTTAAGTTAGCCAGAGCCAGCAGGCATGGGTAAGTCCAGAGAACGAAGGTAGGGTCGGTCGAAAGTAAAGGGGAGCAGTCTGAGGTCACTTTCCGGGCTTTTAGTAAGGGAGTTGTCTTTTCAATTCCTCCCTTATATTCATGCAGTAATAAATGCTTGTTTTACTTCCCCACGCTTACTCCGTTTCAATTCCAGCGAGTGACAAAACCGCTAACTGAGTTAACAATTGAAATTCCACAAGGCGAGAAGACGCAAGTCCTGCTGTAGGAGTCGGAGAAGAAGCACAATACTGATATGAATCAAAAGCGGAAGAAAGAGAATCCGATTGTCTATTACCTTAACCTTGCTACAATACCACCTGCTACAGATCAAGATCTTGCATTTACGTCTTTAGAGAGAGGTTATGTTTACAGTTAAGTATATTCTGAAAGTGCTGTTTCCGTTGAATAGCTAGAAGACTCTTTAGGCGGAAATGAATTTAGACTGGCGATACGTTCCTTTACTGTAGGATAGTAAGAGAAGAGATATAAGACTAGGAATAATAATGGAATAAGGGCGAGCTGGGGCCAAGCAACAACAGTAGATGAGCCTAATTCAGTTAATAGTGACTATAGTGGAGGTGTGGGAAGACAATAAGTGACTTGAGAGTCGAGTTCGGGTCGGTTGCTTGTGTTAATCAATGAGGGTGGAGTTACATAAGCTCCTTTTTCAGAATGAGTTTAAGCCAGTGGAATCAGCATCTGCTGGATCCGAATACTCATCTTCAGTCGAAGTCAAAGCAAGTGGTAGAGAACTAGAAGATGGAACAAGATCTGAAGCTGGAGAACAGGAAACAGCCAAGCTAACCTTAGCAAGGTGCTAAGAGCCAAGTAATATGTCAGCGGTTAGAGAATAGAGCCATGAGTCATAAGTGTTTTTCTAGGCTCCTTAATTCGAGTATATCTTTTTATGCCTTCCCTTTTTTCCCTTTTCACTCCTCTCTCTTTACCTATGAGTGCCTCCGTGGGATCAGTTCCTCCCTTCTAAACATGGTACCCATCTTTCTTTCTAACCAAGGTACCTTTCTTTCTCACCATGGTACCCAGCTTTCTCAAGTGTGAACTCTTTCCTCCCTTAACTGTCCCAGCCCTTTCACTCTTTCCTCCCTTAACTCTTGTCTTGCTCCCGAGCACATAACAAGTAATATATATGTTCTAATACGAGGAAACATGAGTACATAATAACTGGTTATAATGTATTTATTGTTCAATTATCATGCATTTCTTACGAGTCTTGTGTTTGTGGGATACAATGTCCTGCTTTTTGGAGTGATGAGCAAGTCCTTTTTTTTGTATTCATGGCGTCAGTCATGAACGATGTTAGGCTCAAATGCTTTAGAAGTACTCTTTCTTAGTTTACATGAAATTCTATTCCCCTCAGAAGAGTGGTTTCCCCAGAAGAGTGGTTTCCCCCTGTTTGATAAGGTATCATCTTTCACCAAGGAAAAGAGGTGGGTACGGTGTGGCTCTTAGCCCAAGGCATAGATCTAGCACATATTGTAATAGAAAAGAGGTAGCTAACCAACCGGCGTGCTCTTTCTCGTTCCAATAATAGGTTCTGCTACTTAGGGTACACTCTTGTATAGCGCCCTAGTAGTCAATTCCATTCTTTATTTAGAGTCACTAGGAGTTGGGCTAATGGAGCAGCTTAGGCTAGTTAATTAACTCGTCTCCAGACCTATGTGCAACTCTTCTTATGGCAATTTACCTATTAAGCTTAAACCAACGGATTTAGTGCTTCTTCTCCAGATCCTGATTTAACTGGAAGCTATCTATGTTAGGTGGGAATGCACCTGCTAACAACACTGAGTCTGTCTTGCTTGCCTAGCGCAGTAGCTTGTTTAATAGCAAATTCTTTCACGGAATTTCTCTCCATAATTAAGGAATGCACCTATCCACTCAGTTAGCGCTTCTAACTCCTAAGCTGAAAGAAGTCAAATCAAACATTTCGTACCTTCTCTTCTGTCAAACTCTGTTAGCGCTACTCAAACTTCAATAGACGAACTTACGCTGATACACTTGTTTCTTGTGCCGAGTCAAAGTCGTTGCGAGTTGCTTGCTTGATAGCATTGGTGACAGGGGGGGGGTTTCTCAATCCGATCCTGTTGTTGGCTTAGAGTATCTTTTTGACCCTTCTGACTTTTCTGCCTCGAACCCTTAAAGTGGGGCATCTAGCACATGAAGTCAAATTGCCTGTTTATCTTAAGTGTTAACCACGCCCCTGTTACTGAACTAGAAATATAGAATTAGGCTTGCTCTTCTGCGCCTGCCTGTCGATGTCGAACAACTGATATGGTTCCGACTCCCGGTTCCTGTTCGAAAGTCTGGTATTGGTGCTTACGCTCTAAGTCCGCAAGTGTAGTTCCAGTAACTCCTTAAAGGCGTTAGTGTGCATCTCCTTAAGGGTTCTCTAGCCAACCCGTTCCAATAATAGGTTCTGATACTGGGGTACACTCTAGTATAACGCCATAGTAGTCAATTCGATTCTTATAGTCAAAAACTCCATTCTACCAGTCCTTGAACTGCCTATTGTTCCCTTGCCCAGCCGGGAGAGTATCCTGGAGTGCACCTGTTATAGATTTAAGTAGATACCCTGCCCCAACCCAATATTCTTTACCTACTAACATATACTGATATTTTCACTTCTCCTACTCCATATATAGCTTATGCCTCAGATCTTGCTCTTTCTGTTGCATCATATCTTTCTTCTACGGATTCAGTTACCGCCGAAACTATCTCGTACGACTTAGAGCTCATAACTGAACAAGACTATAAGCCAACACGACCCTGACTTTGTATACTCATACTCATACTCAACACCTTAAGTTGTAATTAAAGATTACCCGCTTGCTTGTTGCTGACACACTAAGTATTGTTGCTCAAAAAGCCCTTTAGCCTAGTGCAACTCATTAATTGAAATATGGCTTGATTTCTCGCCTTATATTATAGAATAGATGATTTTCCACAACTCCACTATATTCTCGTTCGCGCACGGAGTATTCTGGTTTGGGGCCGCGACCTGCTACTGGTGATTCTATTTCTTCGGTTTCCCCGAACTCAACTAGACTTTATTAACTAATTGATGGTTCATCTGATCCAGTTTATGCTTGCGCCTCTGAGACCGCTTATGCTTGAGACTATTCTTTACCTGCTGAAGCTTTCACTCTCACTCGCGAGATACCTGAGACTTTCCCTTTAGCTAAGGAGACACCGGAATATACCCTTTTTCCGAGTCAACTAATCATTAATGGAATCTTTCTAGCATAGCTTATAAGTTCTGATTTTCCTAAAGAAAGGAGATTAGCAAAAGAGAGCAACGCTTCAGTTCAGTAAATGACACTGCATGGTCTCCTTGTTGGACTAGGGCTTTCGATCTACCCGTTGTTGCTTTCTTCCTTTAAGAACAAGTTGAGGCAGAACTATAAAGAGCCCCTCAGAGTACATATTTCTGACATACACCTATGGACCCGAAATCGTTGTTTCTATTTGCTACTTCGAGTCGAGCGGATTCACCTAGCTGTAGGGAGAGTGTTTCACTCGCTAACACGCAAGCCCAGTAATTGCTTGTTCAACTAATACTGAATGGAATCTAGCACTGATATATGAATGGAAAATCATCTCACTAAATCATCTCACTAGCATATGATATAAGATATGAACATTACAGAGCATAGCTTGTTCACTCCTAACTCTTTCCTGACTCACTTAAGGCTTTGCTTCTAAAACTCACTGTTTGAATATAACATATGGATGTCGTAACCCTGCTTTCTACTGTATGGATGTCGAGCGCAGCGCATAAAAAGAGGTGGAATTGACTTTAAGCCGAATGAATCGATTCATAGTGGAATTATTGAATGGAATCTAGCGAGCACAGAGCAAAGATCTTCCTCCCCGACCTAACACTCCCTAATCTTATCTTGTTCCCGCGCCACCTTTTGATGACAATGCATTTCTATAACCGGGAGTTTACCCGGGAGTTGACAGCGTAGTTAAGGGTAGTTGTTTGGCTTGACCTAGTTAAGTATTGGATTCACCTAGTTAAGTATTGGATTAACCCTTATGTGGTAGTAGCGGACATCTTCTGTTGTTCCTACTCCTGATACAGTGGATTCGTCTATATATGATGAAACAAGAACTGATTGACTTTAAGAACCGACCTATACTGGAAGTGAAGAACCACTTACTGCACAATTGTTGCTGACTTCCTTTCTACTCGCACAGCATCCCTATCCCTTTTGTCGACCTAACCCATACTTAAAGAACCACTAACAGCTCTCACTTTCTATTTGCTTCAAAACCAGTAAAGTCAGATATTCTGCTCTCCATGAACCCTGCTTTCCAAGCTATTATCTAAGACAAACGGATTCTACTCTACCGACTTCTGAACTTGCTGCTGCAGACCTGTAGAAAACGGATTCTCTGGCCTCTGTAACAGCTGTTCTAGTGCGACGCCTCAAATCTTAGCGCTGTTGTGTTCCTATTATAGTTCCGCGAGAGTAAGCCTTAGGGGCGAACCGAACTCGACTCTTAGAACCATTTGTAGCTCACTTTCTAATTGATTCTGCCTCGAACTCCCTATCGCCGACGAAGACGACGAAGAAAGGACATTGAATCTTTCGTTGATTTGGCACTTGGTATAGATTGATGTAAAGTAGAACTGTCCCTTTCACTCCCGAAAACAAGACTGGAACTTGAAACAGCTGAAGATACTGACCACGCTTTAGATCCCCGGATCCTTACTTGGATTTTGCCTCTTCTACTGTTACTGACACAGCTAAAGATTCTGTACTACCTACTGCTGATCCGTATCCTAGAAATGCTACAACTCTCACTCTCACCTTAGTTGATGAAGACGGGCGAATACCAAAGAAAGGACTTGGTTATAAGCAGAGGTCGACCACTACAAGGGGCTTAAGAAAGCTTCTTAGAGTTGTTGAACCTATGTTGAACTATGTGCTATAATAGCAAATCCATCCCTACCCATCGGCTGGCTCTTCGAATCTATTTCTGCCTATAAGCTCTATTGCTTTTCTCTGAAACCCTAGAAAGAAAGAAAGAGAGCGCTGTTGTTGCTAATAAATAATATGAATATTTCCTGTTGACCCTTACCCGCCCGCATGAACTACCGTTAGCACAGCACAAGGTTTTACGTCCTTGCTTGTTCCCTTGCTCTCGATCGTACACTTAGTCACCAACCAAGTGCTCCTTCCTTTCTGAATTCACTTTGCCTTAAGTAGTTGCGCTTGTCCCGATTCTTGCTCTAGTACTGTTGCTTGTCCCCTTGCCTAGGTACTAAAAAGATCTTTCTTCCCTTCAAGTTTACTAGAGTAGTCAAGTCAGAAATCCACTTAAAGTAAAGAAAAGAGACAGACGTAACTTCACTTTCTTTCCTTCCCGCTTCCTAATCCCTATTCTTCTCCAGACACTCACTCCTGTGCTTTTATCCTTGCTCGGACGACCCAACAGACCTTACTTAGACCTCAATTCGATTCTTTTTCACTCCTCCGTCAGTTTAAGTCACCGATTTGTAGTGGTTTCATTCAGTTTCTCTATTTGCCATTCGATCGAGTAGTTTCACATAGGTCTTACTTAGATAAATAAGGGTTACCTGACCAAGTGGAGTAGCGATGGAAGAGTCAGAAACAAGCTACCAACCCAGTAACCAATGCTAGGATTTTTGACTTTGAAGTCCATGATTATTATAAGATGGAATTTACAACCACGCGGATTTGAAAGAATGCATTTTGGACATTGATGCCCCTAATCTTAGTGGGTTCCGCCAACATCTGTACCCTCTTGCTCTGTAACTCAGGGTAGGGAAAGAGACTTTACTGACTTTAGTGCCAAAGTAAGTGCTAAAAGAAGAGGGAAGTAGAGAAAGTAGAGCAAGATCAGAGGGAATCTGTTGTTTCAATTGAATGATGAACTGAAAGTCGAGTAGTCCTGTTATTGCCCTTAAGTAAATTGAAGACCTAAGTGGAATTCTGAGTTGACTACTTGGCTTGGTCTTGTAGTTTCGTTCTGACTTCTGAGTTTCCTTCTTCCACTAGGTGTGGTTAGTGACCCTAATACTAATGGATATTCTACCTAGCTCAATCCCCAGTTTCTTACCTTTAAGTTCAAAGAGCCATTAAGAATACATCTACTTTACCTTTACCGCTACTCCTATGTCTGCTTGTCTGCTTGGCCCGTTCGTTTTCTCGAAATGGTTGTCATTCCTTTATAAGGGGGACGTCCTTGAGATGTTACATTGAAGTCCACCCCTCTCCCTCTATTTTCGTTGGGCTTTTTCTCGTGACTGGCACTTAGCTAGTTCAATTCGGGTTACTCCTTCTCACAGGCTTGTTCCAGAGATGAGATATAGTTCCCAGGCGGGGAAGCCAGTCTGTCTGATGAAGGAGCCCCTTTTCCTTGAGCACAAAAGGCAAATGGATTGACATTAGAATTGTCTATAACGCCTTTGAACCACTGTAGTATAATGCCTTCCCACTAATAAAGTAGCTGCTTTTCTAAGAAGTTGCTGTGACCTAGATAGAAAGAACTGCTTCCTGCCTAAGAAGTGGCTGACTAGATAGAAAGAACTGCTTCCTTCAAATCCCAAGCAAGTATAACATCTTCCTACCACGTAACTTCCACTACAAAATAGTTCTTTGATAAGAGGCCCCTAACTATCAAAAGAGTCCCTGACCGCCCCAATAGAATGTCCTGTGCAAGCAAGACGGATTGAAACTAAGAAGGAGTTTCCCGCATAACCATTCTGCTTGCTCTTCAAGTCTTCTAGTTAGCTCATCACCGGTATCATAACCAAGCGGCTTCGCCTGCCTTTCAAACAGAAGTGAGCTATAGTCCCTTTCACTATATTTTATCTGATTCTTTTCTCTTTCCACTACAGATTCTCTCTTTCTAAGACAATAAAGGTCAACACAATCACTTATATCGTACAACCCTTATTTGGAGTCTTTTAAGCCAAGCCAAGGGACACTCTGATTATGTGGGGGGAAAGTTGGATTCTTCACTCAAAGTGGAGTTTGGGGAATACGACTCAGTATTGTTAGCAGGTGCATTCCTACTTGATAGAACATCCAGTTAATCAATTGAAGTTTGAGTTGCCTCAGCACTAAAGGAAGCAGGAAGTGGTTCAACAAGTCTTGTTCCATAGTAATAAACTAGATAAGGATCATAGGAAAGAGAAGGCTTTTATGCGCTAAGCAAGAAAGATGACAGTACTGGTTGACTCGGAACAAGTGGAATTTCTTGTATGGAATTGAGTGGACTAGACCTATTATTCAATTGAGTAACAACACAGCTGACTCCTTATTTGTTGAACTCCGCTAGGCATCTAAACGCTAGACTATAAGGAAGGACGTAGGCACCGTGACTCTCAACTCCAATCACATCAGCACTTTGGCTTGTTCCGTAGCTTGTTAGTGTGCGAAAGAATGATTTCTGCTTGACAAGGCGCTACGCTCGATAATCAATTCCGTATTGACTTGACTGCCCTGCCCGCCCTATAGCTAGATTTTGTAGAGAGAGAGCTAGATTGAAGCCGGTAATTATATATGTAGAAGCAGCAGTGTGAACGAGAGGAGGTAGTTACAGGCTATAGTTACTAACAACAAGACTGAAACTAAGAGGTGAGCTAGCTATAATAGAGAAAGGAATTGGAGGTTACCTTATAGTTCTATTCTTATCGCTGTTACTAGCTTCGGGGAAGGCTTAATAAGTAGGGGAATGCACAGAATAGTAAGTGTACCTAGCTTCGGGTAAGACTAAATAATTAGGGAATGTAGCTATAGTGTTAGTGGTTTCATGCTGTTACTACTTAGTTCTATTCTTTAACTAGTATCGGAGACTCAGTAGGAATGTAGGGAATCAGTGGGCAAGGGAAGAATTGGCAATACTAGCTCTACTCAACAAGCAACTACTAATGTATAGCGTTAGTCTTGCCAACAACAAACCAGACTTGATACGAGATGAGATACTTATATTGCTACTTGGGACTGTTTTCGGCTACCCAATGGAATCTAGTGCACAACTGTAGCGGGCTGACTTTCTCGAGGTGCCTATATCTAGCTGACGGGCTTTGGAGTAAGATTCATTGACTTTCCCCGGGGTATCAATTTCTTTCTACTTGTTACTGTAGGGCAAAAATCATTCATTTTCTCTCTCTCTTGCACATATAAGAGATATATTAATTTAAGAGCCCTTTCCTAAACAACGTCTTTCGAAGACTAACAAGCAAGAGCATAACAGGGATTATACACAAGAGCATAAGGAGATTCAACTAAAGCAGCTAGAATATACCACGCTTCAAAGAAAGAAACTCAAAAGGAATAATTCCACAGCCAGGCAGAGGGGGAGAACGTACAGGGAAACAAGTTCACTTAGCAACTACTAATAACTATAAGAAAGAAACTATCAAGAGTGAAGAATCATAAGCTCTGTTAGCGTAAGTAAAAGAATTAATTGAATCTCTCTCGCATAGCTCGCATAGCATATAATAGCTTAAGATTAGACAGTCTTTGCTTTCAAACTGACTCATTTCATCTATCTTGCTTGCAACTAAAATAATATAGGGTGTATAGGGAACCCACCACCTAACTAATGAGATAGATACTAATTAGCTTCTTTTCTTCTCTGGAAACTGAGTCTGATATAGCTTATATCTCGGATACAGCACAAGAACAGCGGATTCTCTAACTGAGCGGATTCTTTATATAATTACTTGCGCACTTCTTCTTTACCTGCTTGAACACCTTCTCCAGCTGCTGATTCTTTATCCGATCTTGCTCTACCGATACCAAAGTCAAGGGAATCATCTTATTAGCATTCACTTCTAGAAGTAGAAGACAGTAGACTTAGCATTCACTTATATAAGTGGAAGACAGTAAACAACCAGCAAAACCACAAGTTGCCCTAACGTGAGAGTTTGACCTCAATTCCATTCAAAGAACTACTCACGAAAGCACCCCGACCCCAACTCGTATACTAGGAAAAGCCTTTCACTCCTGGGGAATTCTTCTACTTATAGTACCATCTTATGTAAGCTAAAAGCAGAGGTGCCCTACCAACCACAAAAAAGTGAGACTTCAACTAGGCTGTTTCCTCTCGCATAACTTCTTCTTGCTTTCCTTCCCGCGCCTGAACCAGGATTAGAGGCGGAATTGGAATATCTATCTTATCGAGAACCGGGATTACACTCATACTCTAACAGTACTTACCAGGGGAGGAAATAGATGTTATAGCTTGCCCACTAAATCTCTTCTGCCGCTAGGCCAAGCAACTACTAACTATAAGACTTCAACCAGTGAGTAAAGGAATGGAACTGTTGGTATCGATTCCCTGCCATTAGGGGTTGTACTTAAGCCTGAAAGCAGTAAATCCAAGAACGAAACCAGTAAGCATAGCTTCCTAAGATCAGAATCAAACAGTCACACAGATCAGAACGAAACCAAGCCAAGTAGTTAAAGAGTGGAACCCAGTGCCAACCAGAATGAAGCCAGGGAGTCTCTAACTCGCTACCGCTATTAGCTCACTGACGTTTAGCTCCTACCGCACAACGTCTTACGCCGTTGCTTGGTCATTAGTAGTGTCAATAACTCCTGCCGCGGTTTAGCTCACTGACGCGTCACGTTAGTAGTGTCAATAACTCCTGCCGCGCAACATTAGTAGTTGCTTGGCCCGTTCCTTGGCCCGTGCCTTGGTGCCTGAAACGAGTCAAATAGTTGTGGTCAGCCTCTTGTTGGTAACTACACAGATTGTCCCCCTGTAGTCACTAAAGAAGATAAGGTTAGTGCAATATGTTATAGAATGAAGTAAACACATAGATAGGTAAGTTGAACTTAGCCCCGAATCTCCTCTTTAAGAATGCCCAAGTAATCGGTTGGTAAGTGAATGTGAATGGTCTGATTGGACTGCAGTAGCTCCTCTTTAACCGGAGAGTCCTGCTAGAGCTCCTCTTTCTCTTTAGCCTGATTGTCTTCCCATAGTTCCTCGTACTTCATACTAAACTCTTTCTGTTCTTGTTAAGTCAACGAGATCCGTAGATTCAAAGCTGGAGCAGAATCATAACTTCAAGTATAGTTTGGGTCCGTTTCCGTTTAAGCAGAAGCAAGATCCGGCGAGGAAGCACTAAGTTAATGAGTTGGGGGGTCCCTCTTTTCAACAAGGGAAATTCATGGTATAGTTAAAGATTCCATGGTAGAGTTCCTGATTAAAGTCGAGTTCCAGATTCCATACGAGTGAGACTGAAATCTATGTTAGTCGGCGATTCAGAAAGTTGAGTTCTTGCAAAGAAAGGTAAGGTGTGCCGTATCAAGGTGAAGTAGAAAGTCAGTTGCAAGTAGTTCAGTGTCCGTGCTCTAGCTCTAAGTCATAGGGATAGGTTTGGTATACAAGTCCTTTCTTCGTCTAGCTAAAGTGAGTTTGACCTATAAGTAGTGAAGGTATAGTTCAGGATGGGGCCTATAGCCTATAGAGAACCCGGACAAGAGTTCAAAGAGATGAGAGCCGGAGTTATAGGAGAAGGGAAGGTATAAAACAGAGGATAAGAATTCTGGCCTATGAGTCATTGGAGAGTTCAAAGAACAAGAGTCCAGAGCAATAACAGTATTTGTTGACTTAGCGAACACTAGCGGGTAGTATAGTAGCCCAGAGCCAACACTTTCTTTGTTGACAGAGCCAGAGGTATAGTTGACTTAGGTAAGAGGTGGAGGCTTGAAGTTAAGAGTGGAAAGTAGTACTTAATTGTGAGATCGATTCTGAAAGTGGTGCTCGAGTTCTTGTTTCATCCCCTGTTCCTGGTCGAGATAGAGTTTCAGACAGGTAGTACAGCTTCATCTGTTTTAGTTGACAGAGCCGAGCCTGTAGTAGCCATAGGTAGATTCAAGTCCAGTGCCAACACCAAGTAGTGGTCCAGAGTGTTCATCCCGAGTTACTTTCTTTCTTTCTTTATAAATACTTTCTTTCTTTATAAATAAATAATAATATCTATATAAGGAGAAATCCATTGAAGTATGGTAACCACCCAATCTATTCCTGAGTTAACCACCAAGACACGTATAGACAAGTAACTTCTAATGGTCAAACTACTGGGCAAGTCCTTCCTCAATTCCTTTGTTCAAGCGGCAGCAGCAAGTAGTAGTTGTGCGTCAGGAGCTAATCTCTCTAGGACCACTGATAGAATGTTGTTACCTAAAACAGCATCTAATCCTTCTTATGCTTCAGGACTTAGCGTTTCAAAGCCCTTCTTTCAAACTGGAACTACTTAGTAATACAGAAACAAACCCAGTAAACGGATTGTCCCGCTTCTAAGCTTGGTAAACGGATTGTCCCGCTTCATTGCTTGCGGATGACCTGACTTGAGCCTCTGATTCTCTATCTACGAGAACAACACTTGAAACCGAACTATACCTTGAAAGCTAAGCTCCTCTTACTAACGACTTCTATACTAACGTAACTATCCAGATTCCAGAAATTCCATTCTGTCGAAAAGCACTTTCACTGAGATGAGGCTTCTTCAACTACTCCCGCTTCTAAGCTTGCTGCTGACAATTATGGAACTGACAAATCAAAGAAAATCATATAACTGAAACATTATATAGAACAGGGTAACCAACCAACAGCATAAGCATTGTTTTCATCACTTATATCGGCACCTTTTCCTGTTGAATAGAATAGAGGCCTTGTTTCCATTACTTGTTCTCCATACTTGACTGAACTGAACTCTCACGTAAGCGGTATAATAGGGCGAAAGAAAGGGCGAAAGAAAATCATTGAATCTTGAAGAGTGTATAGATAGGGGGAGTCAACTTCATACTTACACCTATATGGAAATTATTGACTAACTGCATTACTTCCTTACATTACTTCCTTACCCAGGAAGAACACTAGCTAAAGAGGATTTAGTAGGAAAGGTCAGAAAGAGAATCCGGGTGAGAGTAGAAAGGGAGAGTTGTTGGCTTGAAGACCTGGCTGGTGTTTTAGTCTGGTTTTTGTCGTCTCAATGTCTTTGATACCAGAATTAGGCTCCTATCTGCTAACTTAATGGAGATGAGGGAGGCAGTATCAAGTACGGAAGCTTCCCTCCATGCATTCTAAACTCATAAGTAAGCTAAACTCATAAGTCAGATTGAAACTCCCTCTCGCCCACTAAGATGTTAGGCTTCAATTCATTTATACAGCCGAGAAGTATATTGAATAGAAATCTGCTAGGAAGTGAGCTTTAAATGGAATGATTTTAGGCTTTATTCCGTTTCCTACTCCCTGAGTCGAGTCTCTTTCTTCTTAGAGTGGAATACCTAGTTGAGTCTTCTCTGCAGTTAACAAGTAGTAGTCTAGTACTGTTCTCAGGAGTTCTTGTAGATGAGTCTACTTCTGGTCCAGTAGGGAGAGAATGAAAAAGATAGAATCCAATAGGTACTAGAAATAGCGATAATAAGAAATAGTCAACTACTTTCCACTATTCTCTTGAAACTCTATACCGACTAAGTAGACATCAAGTAGAAGGGTAAATAGCTCACTGCCGCATAACATAAGCCCAACTCCTTTATCGCTTTAGCTCATTGACGCCTTTCACTCACTACCGACCTGAATACCTTACTCCGGGCCAAGCTACTAATAGCTGAATCAACAAAGAATGGAACTGGTGCTCTGATAGACTAGAACGCATAACAAGGAAGCCAACTAGCAATTCTAAGCTTTGCTTTGCTGCTGGCTAACTATCATACCTATGACAACTGGCAACTATGAACTTAACTGAATGAGGCTATCTTCTCTTCTTGCCTCCATCTAATCTCACTCTGGCTCTAATGATTATGCTTTAGTGTCATTCTTAGTCTGCTGCTGACTAGCTGGTAGTTAGCTGTTGATACCTTACTTGCACTGGTTGTAGTCTGGCTCCTGTCATTACTGCTCCTTCTTTCACTTTCGTGAACAAGCACTTCTGGAACTATTCCTCTAAATGAACTTATTGTTTGTCTTCGTAAGGAGCAACCAAGCTTATAGACCTATAGATGAGATTAACTGGGGCAGGGACAGAATTTCACCTTTGTATACGTAGCTTGCCAGGAGTGAAAGGCTTTACCGAGTAGTGGTCGACCGCTGCTTAGCCTTGTTCAACTTATTGGATTTCTTTGCCCACCTCGCCTCTACGCGCATTCCTTTAATAACTAAGAAACCCTAGGATAGATCTAGCGAATACTTACTAATACATAGTTCCAGTAAGAGTGTAGTCTCCGAGAAAAGATAAAGATGCAAGTGTACGATAACCATAAGCAGGAGCATAATCCAGATCATCAGCCGAAGCCGAATCGAATGCTTACTTACAGAGGTGTTAACTACTTATGTATTAGTTTACAGAGGAGAGGTCGGGGTGAACACTTCTTAGAGGTAGGGTCGGCATGATAGTAGATATAGTAGTTCCGGTCCGGTGTTCTTCTTACTCGATGGTTTTCTACCTTAATTCTTATCCAGAAGTAGAGAGTTCGGTTCGGGGAAGACAAAACAAGAAATGAGAAAAACAATCGGCAAGGAACGGATAGACAAGACACTACTAATGACCGCCAAGACACTACTAGACAAGTAACTACTAATGTTACGCGTCAGCGAGCTAAAAGGCGCGGCAGTGAGTTTATAGGCGGCGTAAGACGGCCAAGACACTACTAATGTGGCGCGGCAGCAAGTAACAGTTATTACGAAGTTATTACAATCTATGTTTTCAGCGGTAGGAGTTGAGCTAAACGTCAGCGAGTTAAAAGAGCGGCAGGAGTCCCCGGAAATCACAAATCACAGCCAAGACACTAGAAAACTCATATTTCTCATGTACCAACTCAGTACTGACTAAGTAGAGGAAAGCCTACTTCATTCTATCTGTTATTATTAAGGATTGAGTTTAGAAAGATAGAAGTCCTGTGCTGTGTTCTAGAGAAGTAGTTGGCCTGGCCTGCTCCACCTGATTGAGAGTTGAAGGCTTTCACACCTACTTTCCTGTCGTAGTCCTGTTCTTGTTAGAGGTGAGGCGTGTTGGTGCTGCCACTGTTACAGTTCGAAAGTCAAGAGTGAGAGTTAGCTCGGGTCGGTATTCCACATAATTCTACTCACTGGTGGGAAAGTCCTAATTCCGCGAGTCCTGTTTTTGGGGCCGCTCCACTTTTTTCATTACAATTCTGGTTTTAGGGAGTTTCGTTCTAGCGGCAGTTGTTTATGACACGTATATATATTATGCTTATGACACGTAGAGAATGGAAGTAACCAAACACCATTACTTTGAGCTAAAGTCTACTAGTAGTGTTCTTAATGACATAAGCTTCCCTTCCTTGGCTATTAATTGAAGCTTCTATTTGCTTTTCTCCCTTCCTTCGTATTTTCATTTGCTGCTTCTCTTTTCCGCTTCCCTTCCTTCGTTGGCTATTAGCTTCTATTTGCTTTAGGTTTAAGCTTCTATTTGCTTTAGGCTATTATTTGATGCTTCTCTTTGCCTCACTCGTACGCCCCTATCTTTCCCTTTAGGGTTTTTCTTTGCATAGGTTAGTTACTCAAGTTACGGTATGCTCCTCGGATCCGTCCCTTAAACGATATGCTCCTAGGATCCGTCCCTTAAGGTAAAGGGCAAACCTTGTTGAGCAGAACCTTTTGAACGCAAGGAAACCCATGTTTCAATCGAGCCCTTGTTTTTGATTGAAAAAGACTAGCCCACTAACGGGAACTCATGCTACAGCTCATAGGCCTAGAACGAGAAAAGGAAGCTTAGGCAACGCAGCATAAGTTAGGCAGTTATAGAGGATGTTTCTATGATGGAGGCCCTAGATCGTCTGTGCTCGAGCGTGAAAAGAGAGAGTGATGCTTTTGCTAAACTGTACTATACTGAAACTCGAAGATCTGAATCCCAACGTAAGTAGAAGATTATTGGTTATCCTACCCTATTGGTTTCTGCTTCCTATAGTGTTTTGTTGGATGCTGACTCTGGGGTTCCCTTGTCTTTGATACTTCCTAATTGTAGGCTTTTCATTAGTTTCTATAGTTTGAGAACTCGGCGCACATCTTCTTATGGGCTTCCGGGTTACCTTAGTATTCTCTATTCAGAGTATTCCATATTTATGGGCTTCCGGGTTACCTTAGTATTCTCTATTTATGGTGGGTTCTCATCCGCTGCGAGCCTAGGCACGAAAACGAAAGTATGTTCACCACTGCATAGTAGCGACATTTTGGATAAGGGGGAATATGAGCTGATCTAGCTGTTGGGAGCAGCCGCTGATCTAGCTGTTGGGAGAAATCAATCAAGGAATATGAGATGCTGATCTAGCTGTTGAGAGAAATCAAGGAATATGAGCTGATCTAGCTATTGGGAGAAAGGAATATGAGATGCATCTAATATACTGAAGGAAGATTCCTCGTTGTATTGGATTTTTTGACTGACCATAGGAATCAGGACAGAAAAGAAGTGTTGTTGAAAGCCCTGCGGGGCGTCGAGGGCCCTATGACCTACCTACTGGCAACTTATATATTGACTTGCCATACCATGAACCCTATAATACTTGGATAGTGCCCAGTTAAGTTGTAGAGATAGGGAATGAGATAAAGCAGTGCCAGACACTAATAAGTGAAATACTGATTGGAGATCAAGAGCAGAAGAACCAGACTTGAACATACATAATGGAATAAGTGAGTCAAAGAATGTAAACAGGGCAGTTCAGCTTGAATCAATAGGTGAGAGGGTATTCAGATCCGGGGCGAGGTAGGGTGAAAGCAAAAGATCCGGATCAGCAGTGAAAGAGTGAGTTTAGAGCTAGGGCCAGTAGTTACAGAGTGCAAGTTTGAGTCCCCAGCAAAAGTGCCATAAGTTGTAGGTTGATTCCCAAGTTCTATTCTTTGTATGCCTTGCCACTAGTATTTCTTCTTCCACTGTAGTTTCATTACTATTTTCGAATGCTGGGAGTAGGCTTTGGGGCTACTCCAAAGAGTATTAGGTTTTAGGGCATGGCTAGGAGACTACTATTGTTTAGTACGAGAGTGGAACAAGGCATATACGAAATGACCCTTAACTGTGAAAGAATAGAAGTAAGGAGATAAAGAATCAAGGTGGAAATAAAGCATGAAAACAAGACCGGAAAGGGAAATCAAGATGTTAGATCAGCAGTTACAGTTTGAAGCTAAGAAGCAAGAAAGTCAGTAAGGTGCTGAAAGCCTAAGATACACAGGAGCTAAAGAATAGTGGTAAGCAGCACGGGAATGATAGCCAGGATAGTGAGAATCGGAGACAGCAGTATGGGCTTTCGAGCTAGGTGTGGTTAACTCGCTACCGCCCTTAAGTTAGGAGTCGTAATAACAAGAAATACATTATTGGGAGTTGAACTTAACTGCACAAAACAAATAACTACAAGTGTAGTAAGTATTTAAGGCTGTTCTTTATGCCTGTTGTCTTCGGCAGTTGTGTTTTAGGGCTTGGTGGATCCGACTCAGTAATGAGAGAATGAAAACAAGGTAGGGCAGCTCGTAGGTAGTAGATAAGGGCTAAGTTATGTGTTTGAGTCTATAAGAGGAGTAGCCCCATCTATGTGTCAGTGTTATTTATTCCCTGGTTTCGAGTTCAAGCCCTATTTCTTTGTTCAGGGTGGATTCTCATACTAGTTGGACCTATATTATTATTCTGATATTAGTAGTATGACTCTTGTTATTCCTAGATGCACTACACCGCACCCATACTTCTACCTATGGGTTTTCTCCCCTGGCTCGATTCTTGTCAACACTAGCTCCATTTTCTTGTTTGCGCTGCGTTTTCATTCTATTACTTGCTTGTTTCAATCCCATCAGTTGTAGATGCATTCTTATACTTATTTGTTTGATTCACTCCCAACGATACCAATCCTCTTACTTACTAGTTTGATTCTATTCCTGGAGGCACTAGATCGTATTCTCAATATAAGTCAATAAGCTAAGTCAAAGAGCAATAGACAGGAAAGTCAGATTTAGATCAAAAGGAGGGGCAGAGCTAAAGGTAGAGTCGGCTTGTAGGGTCCGCATTCCCATACTGATGAGGTTCATTCTGACTTCTTAAATGACTTAGCTCGGCCCTATACACAACTAAGCCACTCAAGAGTCCGGCGCTGAGCCCAGTTCTACTCTTTTCTTATAAGGAACTGTATTGGAAGCACTAGTAACATTCCCAGTTTCTAGTTTCTCATCTTATACGTTGGGTTTCATCTCGTTACTTAAGGATTGAATTCCATTACTTGGGGGTTGCATTCTGGTATACAGGAGAGTTAGACCCAATCTCAGAAACACGGATCTTAATCCGGAGTTAGAGAATAGAATCAAGTGCTTAGATGCCAGTGGGGCAAGGTTCTAGGTCAACGGTAGAAGAATCATAGGTGAAATAAATAATTGAAGTAGGTAAGGAAAGCCCATAGGTAGTCAAGTCCAAATCCAAGTAAGTAGTGAATTTCTTAGGCTCTATTCCTGTAAGCATTGATTTGATTCTTTATTAGCAGTAGAGCAAGCCCTGTTATCAGTAGCTCCATTCCAAGCTTCTAGGTTGATTCTTGTTATCACCAGTCTTATTCTGGTAGTATGGGGCGCTCTCTCTTATTCTACATATAAGTAAGTAAGACACTGTCTTTGAATAAGAGACGGGAAAGGCAGAGTGAAAGAAGGACTACGGAATGCGGGGAACAGGTATTCAACTAAGTAATATTCCTATGCCCCGGGTAGAGTCTCCTATGTTCCTGGTTGAGTCTTGCCATACTTCATCTACATCTTACCACTCAAACACTCATTTTAGAGTTGTATACTCACATGCCCTATATTCGAGTGTTAGTCACCGAGCAACTACTCACTATCGGATGGAACTGGTGCCAGCAAGGCTTTGGTACTATACTAGGCAGGGAACCCGGGCGACTCTATCAGAATCGAGCTACAACTACTGAGAATGAAGTTGACTCAGAGGAATAAACACCAGAAAGGGAATACTCACATTAGTACCGGAGTAAACCCCCGGATCATAAGAAGAAAAGAAAGAAGCCGGAACTCAACTAGGTCAGCTACTACTTAGAAAACGGACTTCACAAACCAAGCCTACTACTCGTGACCCCGACCGAACCTCATTTACTGCTCTCTCATTCGAAAACGGACTTCTCTTGTTATTAAACCACGGACTTCCATCCTCGCTGAAAGGCTTCAGGCTTAGAACCCGCGCCGGGAGTATATAAAATCAATCATGCTTCTAATCCTTTAGCTACTGAACTCAAAGCTCACTTTGACTATATCTCAGGATTGCTTTACTGCGCCTAAAGCTGACTCTCCTTTCTTTTCAACTGCAATTGCCGGACCTAATTCCTATTCTCCTGTGTAAAACTTGACATTACGGATCTCAACCCTTACTTAGAGTCTTGCTTGTTAGGCTTAGCTTCCTTGCATTTCCACTGCCATTCCTGCCTTTTATTGTTCTACTACTATTTGGAATTCGAATACTCTGTCTAAGAGCCTTGCTTTACTGTATCTAAAATTGTACCACTGCTTTCACTCTATCACCTTGGAGGAGCACTCTATTATGACTTTCCGGATTACCTGTATGTCTATACCTTCCATTGGCCTGGCACTGCTTTATCTCAAACTTATACTAATGCCAACAATACTGAAAAGAGCACCTCTCATACTAAAGTCAGGGGAGGGTAGTCGCTTGGTGAACCTAACTCGCATATCGGAGTCGAAGGAACAAGTATAAGACTAAAAGCAAAGGTGCTGAAAGCCTAAGTTGTGGTAAAGCTAGGTTCGAGGTTAGTAGGGAAGGCTTAGAAGCACCAGTCGAATTACTGGTTATGAGTTAAAGTCCTGTTGTTTTACTGTAATATCAGATTCGAAGCAAAGAGCAGTAGAATGAGATAGAGCAATGCTGGACTGAAAACAAAGATAGGTAGCCTTGGTTAGTTTGTGAAGTAAGTATCTTCTAAGTGTTATGGGATGTAAGTATTCTAAGTAGTAAGCCGGGTTCCCAGTTTCTTGTTTCAGTATTAGAAGCACTAGCCCAACTACCTATCATAAGGTAAATAATGAAGTGAAAGCGGGGCAGGCTCATGGGGAAGGAATATAGGCTGAGTTCCGAGGTTAGCGCTTACTAGGAGTAGGTTGATTCCTGAGTGAAGTCTTGTTGGCATTAGGCTTTCAGCACCTTTAGGAGTGGGGGTGGATTCCCGAGTGAAGTCTTGTTGGCATTAGGCTTTCAGCACCTTGTCAGTGGGAGCTCTAGCCCTGTTCGCGGTGTTTTCATCCTCATCAGTAGAGTGGGGCAAGCTACGTTCCGGGCTAAGGTCCTATTAGAATCGAGCTAAAGGATGAGAAGCATTGGTTGGCCAACTATGGAGAAAAAGAATCAATAAAAGAATCGAAATGAAGCCGATCCGATACCAGCTCTTTGCCGATCCGATACCAGCTCTTTGCCTTCTGACTTGCATTATGTATTCCTTGTTACAGTCGTTAAGGGTACTGGTGAATTACCTGTCTTGAGCTATAGTCTTGTTAGCCGATGTTCGTACCTTGTTATCCAGTAGGTGTTCCATTCGGGTAGCCTATTGCTTTACTAAGAATACTGAGAATAATAGGGATGTTTACTTCACACCGGAACCATAGCTCCATCGTTCAATTGACAAAGAAGATATCTTTTTCGACCTAGGTTCTATACTTGTTTATCTAATTAACTACTCTCAAATAGAATCTAAATAAATATATAAGAAATATAAGTAAGTCAAATAATTAATAGAAGTTAACAGAATCATTATAATGAATATAAGTCAATTGAATAATTACAAGCTATTTAGGAAGAAAAGAGAGAATTCCAGCGAGGACGGAGGGGAAGAGAGAAGCGGAAAAGTAAGGCTTGGGTAGCGATGTAGGTCGTAAGGCGGCTTGGGCGAACTAAAGAGTAAGGCAAAGAGTAGGGCTCGGAAGCTGTAGGTAAAGTACGATAGCTGTATTTGCATTCTGGTACATATTACTGGAATTCTGTATTCTGAGATTGATTCTTATAATGGTTAGGGCTTATGAAGTTGTTTTCCACCTTTGAATTCTTATTTCCCATAGAAAAACTATATACTGTGTTGTAATAGAAAACCCATATCCTTCCTTGCCCGATCCCCGGATGTAAAGAATAGTACGAGCGAAGGGGTGTCGTCGACCCAACACCTATCATATAGTTCATTCTCCTGTTTGAGCTTAGTATTATCCCTATTCTAAGTAGAATGAGTCAAGTGCATTGCGCTACCTATGTGCTGCTATTGATTCAAAAGATAGTAGGGTTGGTTTTGCCATTGATCCAAAATCCAGTAGGGCTGTTTCTTTCTGTATTCCTATGGGGTTGATCTGAGCTGAGTCACACCTCCACCGCAAATTCTTATAGTGGTATATCCAGGCTTGAGCTAAGGCAAGTGTAGGCCCTGAAGAGGAAATAGTGCAAGCCGCACGTAGGTGACACGAACGACCAAGCTAACAACCTAGCACGTAAAGCGCTAACCTGACTTTCCAAGTAATTCAACCTTACTCCCTCTGGCGCGGAAACAAGCAAGAATCAAACAGGAATGACTGATTTTTACGTAACCCTGAAGCATGTTACAAGTAGTCGTCTCGTCTCATTGTAGGCAAGGCCTCCTTCGGTGGTAGTCGTCCCATATAATGGAGTAAGCACCCGTCGAGAAGGAAAAGCTAGTCATCCATAGGGGTAATCATCATGCCCGTCTCTCTTACCCATCCATCTTATGCCTTTCCCTACTGGCTCTGATGCCGACTCTAATGCTGCTTCCTTTCCCGCGGTAGATCTCTTTCTGGAGTAGTTAAGGGAAGGGCCAAGCAACTGTTTGATTACTTAACGCATAGGTTCCCCAACTACCAGAATACAGGACTCAAAAACTAGACTTGCTACTATCAATACGGCTACTATCAATACGGAAGGACTCTAAAGATGGTGTTCCTGCCTAAAACCTAGAATTATGGTGGATCAGATTCATCAGGAGTCGTAGAATCCCCAGTATAAGTATATGATGCTTGATCAAGCCTAATATAAGTAAGGGCAGCTGCCCTAGGAAAGTTCAGTTAAGGGAAAGAATCATCGTATAAATAGATAGGTTTGGGCGAGTTGGAGCTAGGGGCTTAAGGCTAAAAGAAAGAAGTTTCAGGGTAAACTCTCTAACATAGGACTGGAAGGCAGGAGTGTTGGACGGATATGGAGGATAGTCAGGATGTAAGGTCACAGGGGAAGTTTGATTGATACAAGTACTACTAAGAATACGCTAAGGTACAGTAAGGCCGGTCCGGTCTCTTTGTGGAAGTTATTACAAGTCCAGTATTAGAGAGTTCGGATAGGAGGAAGTCCTGCTTTCAGGTGATTCTTCTGTATCAAAGGCTCCATTCAAGTCAACGATATCAGATCCGTTTTATCATGCTACAGGCGCAAGGAAGAGGGCAGCAGCTAATAGTTTCGAAAGTGCCCCCAGAGTTCAAGGTAAGTCCTCCCCACGACCTTGGTAAGTCCTCCCCACAACCTTTCTAATCTAAGCCAACGTTGTGAGCGGAGCGATAAACCTTCTGGAATCACGGTATCCCTATAACATAAAATGAGTGGATTAGCTTAGAACTCGTTTTAGGTATCGGTACGACAAGGAAATACAATAATAAAAGAATCAAAGGACAGATTAAGTAGGGATGTCGCTTTCGAAGCCAAAGGACAGATTAAGTAGGGATGTCGCTTTCGAAGCCAAGTGGCCCGTCTCAGTAAGGTTGTTCTCGACTGAAGTAAGGAAAGAAAGTGATAGGAATGATTATTAGGAATTTCCTGCAAGGTGAGAATTCTTTTTAGGAGTAGAAATAAAGTCGAGGGAAGCGGCCCGTTGAAGGGGTTGCTATGAATGCTAGGAGGGTCCTCCACGATAGATAGACTTACCAATAAAGGAAAGAATCAATAGTAATTAGCTAGGCTGTTCCCGATTAGCTAAGAAGAACATCTACCACTGGAAGCGAATACTGTAGTTAGTCTTATGAGTCGCAAGGCTGTAGTTCGCTCTTAACCTTGCACCCACCCGGGCGGGGAAAGAGCCGGCTAATAAGAAAGAGTCTATTTACAGCGCATGATAATCCGTGGATTCCTCTAACGAACTGCTTCCCTTTAGGAGTACTTGCTTGGCCGCGCTTTGCTAACCTTGTCACTCGCTTATCAATCTTCTAACGTGCGACTTAACTTCCTGGGGCGTAGACAATTACCTGTTCTTCGTTTCATTCATAGACTCTTATTCACCTGTTTTTCGTTTCATTCATAGACTCTTATTATAGTGACCTCTTTTTCGATATAAGGATCCTTCTTATTCTAGTCGAGGTAAACTAACTTGCGCACGTAGGAACAACGGATTTGATTGATCTTCTATACTTTAATACTCATCTACTTACGAGATATTCTTTGATTCAAGGTAAGCGAACATGGCTGTCTTAAGCAAAGGGAAGCGGTATCAAAGCCAAATACCCAACTCCCAGAAAAGGAGGTGATCCAGCCTTCCAGAGCTAAAAGAGAAGAAACGAGAAAAGATTAGGGCACTACTACTGTAGGAGAAAACCCCTCCACATCCCATTCCAAACTAGTCGAGCCAGACTTCCAAAAAGAAGTTGCTCACGGACCGGACCCATGATTTGACCTTGAGTACCAGTTCATTAAGCCACAGACTACTTTCTCTTTCTCTATAGGTAAGGTTCATTTAAGTTAGTGCTCCACCCCTTGGTATGGTACCGGAAGCACTTGGTATTGGTAGTAGTCTCAATGTGTTTCCCTGCCTTGATAGTAGTTACGGGTATCTGAGTGGAGAGCCGCGAGAATACTGTGCTTGGGCAAATTAGTTCCGAACGATGCCCGCATAGTCGACCTTAGGATAGGTCTATCCGCCTAATGAGGGAAGTTTTGGAGTATCTATTTCAATCCGGGCTGAGAGACCAAACGATCCTGTCTTCAACAGGGAGCAGCGGGAGTTCATACTGGCTCTTGCATTAGACACTGTCCAGCCATTCTGCGGCTAGGAGGAAGGTTCCCATGCCCATTTTGGATTCAATCGCATACTAGAGCATGGTCCGGGAGACCAGTTTCCCTTAGAACAGTGACCTCGTACCTCTAGCGGGTGACCTTCTGGTGTTCCTTAGTCTGAGTTACCCGTGATAGATCTTACCAAAAAGAACAACTCCCATATAGTTCTCTTTTTGAAGTCAGTTAGAAAGCAGGCAAAGAATCCGGATTTTCGAAAATAAGGTGTACGGGCTTATCACCTGGGCCAATCCCTCCAGTGAGATAGCTTTATCAAACTAAAGACTACCACTTTTGACTCCTAGTACCTGTGATTAGGCGGGTTACCTAACCCAATCGAAAATAAGTCAATCAAAAACGAAAAGCAGTCTACCAACACGATAGGGGGATGAGACATCGGGCGCCCCTCCTTTCTTTCGGCTCTCGTCCTTCATTCACAAGTGCCTACTTCTCCGGCTTACTACATAGGAGTCAGTAATCCTTTAAGTTTCTAACATAGAAAAACGATTCTGCCAAAGATACTGTGGGAATATATCGTTCAAGAGGTAAAAGAGCTCAAACCAAGTAATGAACTGTTCTTTACACTTTCCATATTCTATTACATTTCATAAGGCAGCAATAACTCTTCTGCTTCAGCTACTGTCTCTGAGTTCGGAGTTTATGGTTTACTCAACAACTGGTTTAATCTCAAGCATCTGATCTTTCCGTTTTTGTTGATTCCCTCCTTTCTTGGGTGTCAACTACATCATTTCACCCTAACTCCTCCATTACCGAAAACTTGAGGCTCTTAGACTTATACTTCTCACGATACGATGATAAGATTCTATTTCTATAGGGGCTCCGTGTGATCTTTATATAACATGGTTCCGACATCGAATGATTCCGCACAAAGGTGCCTTACACTCTCATTTGTACAGCAGAAGTACATCTATATGGATTGGTAAAAGTGGAATTCTTCGGTGCCCAATTCCTACCTTTTGCTTGGTGATTTGACTTGAGATTGAGGAACGGGGCTTGCCCTAGTTTGATAGTTCTAAATGATACGTAGTAAAAACGAATCGTAAGATGAATATGTTACTTGCTAGCTAGGAGGACGACCCTCCTTATTGAC
This sequence comes from Musa acuminata AAA Group, assembly GCF_036884655.1. Taxonomy (NCBI): domain Eukaryota; kingdom Viridiplantae; phylum Streptophyta; class Magnoliopsida; order Zingiberales; family Musaceae; genus Musa; species Musa acuminata. The sequence goes on along the minus strand of NW_027021252.1, from coordinate 196,933 downwards.
TTCGCTACTGAGACCACTTCCAAGTAAGAGCGCAAGCCGACCGACCTACCATCTTTGCAGCGGAGGTACCAAAATGTTCAAAAAGAACCCGATCATGCGGAGAAATCCCAAGGCTTGCTTCCTATGCCAGATGCTCCTTTCTTCTGAACTCTCCTATGCCAGATGCTCCTTTCTTTTTAACGAGTAGTGAGTCTTGCCTATGAAAATAGTCCAACAAGGTTCCTTGAGACCGTGAAACACTTTCATCTGATGGGCATATCTCTGTATAGAAAGCGTTTACCCTGGTCATTCCTACCATTTGTTCTCATCATGCCATTTTGACCACCTTGCGAGGAGAATAAGCTTTCTATATATATAGCCCAGAGAAGAGTTTTTGAAGTTCTTTGTCGTTGTAAACCAGATAGATAGGAAAAAGGCTTTCACACAAGTAGTTCGTGTGGAACATATCTCTATCACTTGGCAAGTCCCTTGTCCCCTTCTCCCCGGCGTAGTATTTGTCTTTCAGTGCTGGTGGATGAACAGGTTTCACAGTGAAGTAAAGATACGAAGAGGAGCGCATAAGGAAGCATAGACAAAAGACCAGCACTTCATTAAGCCATTGAAGTCAGTTTCATACCTTTATTACTAATCTATGTGATACTTAGTCTAGTCTTCCAAACTTGAGATTATCCGCATCTAGATCTAGGAATCAGACGTGCCTGGTGAATTTGATTGGTGCGGGCTGAAATGACTTAGAGAAAACGGAACTCGTCTTAGAGCTAAGAGTTTACTTCGAGCAATCTGAACCGGCAGAAGAGGAATTATTACCGGAAGCCGAGGCCGAACTAACATATAAAGTTTCTTCCGAAATAATCTCTAACCCGTACGTAGGCGAAAGGGAAGGCATCCGAACAAGCTGTGGGTTGGGTACAGAGGCATCCATCATTTTGATTCGATCCATCATTGACAAGAGAAGGCGGAATTCCACCCTAATAATTGGACTACGCAGTTCAGTTCACGTGCCATGCGGGAGATATAATAATGGGTTCTCTGCCATGGAGAGTAGAAAGGATTCATAGCGAAATATTACCCACGTATACACCATGTTCGTTATAGGTCTACTTCTTTTTCCGTTGGGCGGGGCAGACCTGACAGAGGAAAAAGAACGACTGTGTATTTACATCAATATATAACAAGTATGACTTATAAAAAGCTCCATTCGAGGGCTGCTTTCGAGAAGGAATAAGCGGTCTTTTCCTCTTACTGAATCCTAAATGGACTGTTTGACTTGCTTCTGACCTAATAACCCGGCAATCGTAGACAGATTGACCAGTTGAAACTAGGTAAGGGATTACTTGCTTGTTTCTTTGCTGCGCTTGACTTTCGTTTTTACCTGGTTGGCATAGAACTCTAAGATGTTCTTTCCTCTGGAGAGGTGTCGTAAGTTGTGGTGCATAACGTCCTTACCAGATGCTATGTAAAGAGGTATACGCCTATCTTCTATGCTCATCTTTCTTCCTAGGTTAGTAGCTTAGTTATACTTCTCTTGTTTACTGAGGACCCAGGTGATTCTTGTTGGCTGACTAAATGGGAAAGGTGGCTTATATAGAGAGAGTTCCCCAATCTAACGAAATGTTACTCCTAATCATCACGGTACTGTCCTCTAAGAGGGTTGCCCAGAGACCTCTGACCCCGTAAATCCCATAGGAATCCTCCAGTATTCCAAACTTCAATGAGGGGCCGACTTTGGATCGCCCTGCGGTAACGAATAGCCAGCCTTCAATATCTTGTCTATAAGTCGGGTGAGGACTCGCTCTCTTAGGTGGAACCGAGCAGTTGGATTCTTACCTTCAAGAAACAGGTATTGAACCGTCTCTCCCTCCTGGTTATCGGGTATTGAACCAGCGGCAACCTTTGCTTTTCCTAGTCAGTGCTACACCAGAAAAGAAAGCAGAGGTGCTGAAAGCCTTCAAATGAGTACGAAGCTATTCTTGGTTAGAAGTGAACCGGGCAAGGTGGAGTGGAGAATTTCTAAGCATCTAGGAAGAGAGGACGGGCGGTGACTCTAGCTTCGGATATGGCTAGGTTATGTGAACAGCTGATCCCTCGAAGACGATTTGTAGCATTCTGCTAGCTCTTAGATTCTTTAATCAATCTCATGCCTATCTTTCAAGACGGAGACTATTACCATCTCTCGGCCTAAGATCCTGCTGGAAAGAATGACTTGTTAGAAAGAGGAAGAATATAAGGAAAGATATATGCTTCACAATGTTCTTTTGTATCTTGGGTAGTTCCTAACCTTCTTCACACTTCATATGTAACATCCCAAACTGTTCACAGGCCCATCGGACATCGAGAGAGGAATTATTGGTCATCTTATATTAGATATGAAAAAACCAATGGAACGTTCTTTTAAGCTCAAATAGAAGGATTGCCCTTGACTCAAGGTAGCTCGGGACGGGACCTCCTTTGGCGTGCCCTTGGGCTTTGTATGTCGATCCTTGTCCTTATCACTGTCTTCTACGTTTTCCCTTTGGCGGCCGGTCGAAGTTCTAGCAGAATCCCAGGTAAGCTAGCTTACATTCATTACAATGCTCTCTCTATTAGCAATCTTTCCATCTCAATCAATCTATCATTGAAGAGTAAGTAAGACTTATCAATCTAGTGCCTTTGCTTGTTATTCTTCCTATCGTTAGCCATCCTTCTCGGCGGTTGCTTGTAAGGCTTCAAATGAGAAGTCTTTGCTCGATGAACGGCCCTGGTATCTCGTCGTAATCCCAAGCTTGCAATCCCGAAACTCCTTGAGTAGCACGATCAACTGCTCTTCTGAAATAGGGCTGTCGCTCTGTGCCCTCTCCTATATTGATTTCTCGGAGTGGATCCTGCCGCCTTATCATCTTCCATCGTATTAGGTGCTTGGTGGAAGAGAGTCAAACAGTGGAGTAAGCCTATAGCTCTCATCTTCAAACACACAGTCGGCCGTAGCAGGAGAATGAGAAACTCCATTAATATTCCCCTATACAGGAGAGTGAAGTACTTCGTTCCTACTGGTCAAAACACATCTATCATCCTCAGTGAGTAAGATCGAAAAAGGGTTTGAAACGTGCTTGAGCTCGCTGTTCTGGGCCTCAGACTTGGCTTCTTCTTTGAGTACTTGCCTTTTCGATACTCCCGCCCTTGTCCTGGTCTCGACTCCCCCTTACGTATGAAGAGCGGATGAGGGAATGCGAGACATTAGGTGGGAATTAGGTGAGGGGAGCAAACTTCAGCAGTATACAATCGACCTGAATAGCCAAGAGCAGTACCGACGGAGGCGGGCCAGTCTCGATAGAAGATAGCATAAGGTAAATCATTCAATGAACTTAGAGCCAGATAGGATCCATACCTAGATCTAGGCTTCAATTCCAGGACAAAGGACTTAAGCCGACATCTGGATGAGAAGAAGAGAAAGATTAACAAAGGCAGATCTTGATGGCAAGTGAAAAGAGGGTTCCAGTCCAGTAGTTGTAGCTTGGCCCTTTACTTGTCTAGTAGTTGTTTGGCGTCCCTTCCGCTACTGCTATATGAAGTTAACTACCGCTTCTAAGAAATTGCCCAGGAAATCAATAATACGCTACACACATGAAAAGGCTGCCTCTCCTTTATTTAAAGTAGGAAATATACACTAGCACTACCGCTAACAGGAATCGAATCGCTAATGACCTTCACTATACTATCAGTAAGAATTGAACCTCAAACACAAAGTAATAATAAAGGAGGGGTGCTTCTTCAGCGCTAAGTCAATCAGTGTAATCTCGGGAGAAGTAAGATACCTGTAATAAACAGAATTCAAGCGCTAACGTGGTATAAGCCCAACTCATATACTCTTGCTCTAGCTCCTTGTCATAGAGAAGAGGCCTTCTTTACTGCCCTTGTGAAATGAGTTAAGGTTAGCGAGTTCAACTTTGCTTTTGCTTTTCCACTCATATATCTCGTATTACCCGCCATTACAATAAGTCCAAGAGAGTTGGTGTTCAAGCAATCACATAATTCATTCAATCTTTCGAGGGCCGATAGGAATAGACGTTGTCCTTAGCGAGTCCGCTTGTTAGAAGCTATGCTATGGTTTGTGAATCTAATCTATATAATGTGTGTGAACTTATCAATTCTCAATTCCATGATTTGATTTGTTGCGCGTAAGAGAGTTTCAGACCATAACTCCTCTTATATAACTCTTCGCATCTTTAGAAAAGCATATGGGCAGCTAGAAAGCCATTCCCTTGAACAGCTGATGAGCCAGTCGACCAGACTTATCTTTTCTTTAGAGTATGCTGTGTTTTTCTGAATTGATAGAAGATGTAACTCGCCTCAAAGATGGTAACAAACCTCCTAGCGGGAACGCCCTTGATGAAATGCATCACGCGGGCACTTATAAGAGAAAGTTGTTTGGCCCGTTGCTTGGTGGCTTGAGCACCTTAGATTAGTTGGCTTTCACACCAGATAGAGAGTGACTTGGCCCATAGTGGAGTCTTCCAGTCTTGTTTCGGTGGTTGACACTGCTTCCATTCCTTGACTTTCTGAGGTAGCTGACTCAATCTATGGTAGAGTATGGGGGGCGTTGTAGTCTTAGATGCACTTGTTGGTGTCTGATAGTTGTTGTCTGAGTTTAGTTGTTACTGGTTTGGTTTCAGGCTTATACTTACAGGTTTCAGGCTTACGACCCTACTTCTTTCTTGAGTTTTAGCACCCGAAACATACTATAAGGAAGGGCCTCTCTTTCTTTGATAGGGCGCACATCCACTAATATAGAATGTTTTGATAGTTCCTCTCTTAGAGCTAAGCTAGTCCGACTGTTGCTCACATATTCACTCCTACTGTTGCTACTATATCATAATCTTCTCACTCAGATAGTTTAGTATAGATCCCAATGCCCCAACTCGTATACTCGGTGAAGACAGACAAGCACTGTTATTGGCTTTTTCCCTTCTTTTATGGGCTTTACATCTTGTTGGGGTGTTGGCTAAAGTCCAGGTAGTGGTAAAGTTGAATCAGTGGTTGTAGCCTGAGAAGAGTAAGCCAGTAAAGTAATCTCTAACAGAGGTAGGGTCGGTATGAAACTAATTCTACTAGTCTAAGCTTGGCCCTGTATTTGAACCTATTAGCAACCAAGCCACTAAGACCTTTCTTTCTTAAATGACTAGCAAACAACTCACTGCCGCTACACTCTTTGGAATTATTATTATTACTTATATACTATATATGCACTAGATATTCTATATGCACTAGCAATTACGTATAGGGCCAATGAGTTGAAGAAACCCAGAAAGTATAGTAAGGTTAATATAGGAAAGTCAGAATCCAAAGAAAGGGAATCCCTCCTCAAAGCAAAGATCGGATCAGTGGACCAAGAGTCAATCTCGCACATGGGAATGTAGGGCATTAGTTTCCGTTTCATAGACGGGAAGGCCAGCTTCGATTTCCGTAAGGGAATGCGGAGTTTGTAGGTGCAGTCTTCTAAGCACTATTTTCATTCTGTTAGAGCAGTCGGGTTGTTCCCAGTTTCTATTTGCATTATGAGTTTTCCACTTCCTTCTTCCGCTTATGGATCTTATACTTACCCGTCGTTGGGTACCACAGAGTTATCTTCGGATGCACTGCACTAGGTTGTCGAGAGAGATCACTAGAGTATAATCGAAGAGTCTACGGAATACTTATGGTTTGGGTAGTTACTACTGGAATACGTAGGCAAAGGGAGTGATAGGGTAAATGATAATGGGAATCTAGCTTGCCAGTAAGAGAATGCAAAAGGGGGGATAAACACTCTAGAGCAGGTGGGGGAGGAGTTCAAGTTCGCAGTGTTGGAGTTGGGAACGCAGGTTTTAGTTAAAGAAGTAAGGCTTTATGCTATTGGTTTAGACTGAGTTCTTTGCCATTTGTTACTAGTTTAGAGCGCTGGACTGCGTGCTCCGTCCTTATTCTTCTACTGATGGGTGGTTCAGCAGTTTCAGACTTACCGTTGCACACATAGGAGAGTTTAAGTCAGTATTGGAAGAATGCAGCTAGATAGTAAAGACTTGAGTACAGGTACAGGGGCGCGGAAGACCAAAAAGCGAAAAAGCAAGCCTAAAAGCAAGTAAAGCAGGAATCAAAGCCAGGTTCGGGAGGCAGTAAAGGAAGTCCTAGTTTCTAGTGAAAGCCTTGTGGATCTAGGTAGTGTGAGTTCGATCCCGAGTTAGTGGTTGTTGTCTAATATATAGTAATAAGTAGTTTCATTCCAATAGAGCAGAGGAGGGGTTTAGGTCAATTCCTATTAGTAGAGGAAACAGACTTAACAAAAGGGTATAGGCAGCCTATCGTGGGTAGGTAGTAATTCTGGATTCCTTTTCCTATTCTTAGTGAGCGCTGGGTTGATTCCATATTGTTATATAGTCACTTAGCCATCTAAAGCTGCCCTTACTATAGGAACTTAGCCCGGTACCAGACTTTAGGGTAGATTCTTTATTTACACCTTTGTTCTGACTTGAACAACCTATCTCTCCGCTCGGGGCAAACAATTGACTGAACAACCAAATCAACATACAAATCAAATTAGAATAACAACTACCTTTTTGATACCAAAAACAGAATCACTAAATAGGTAAGTTACTAATCTACCTATTCTCTTATGATAATTGTAATAGTATAGTATTGATATAAGTCTGCTAGCGGGCAATAAGAAAAGCAAGCCTTAGATTCAGTAGTGACAAGCTAAGTCTAAGAAGCAAGAAAGTCAGTAAGGGATTTGAGTTTTAGAGCTAGGGAAGCAAAGATCAGATCAGTAACTAAAGAGTGAAGGTAAGGGGAAACAGGCCAATAGAAAGGAGAGGCGTAGACAAATACAGATGTGAGATCCGGAGTGCTAGTTCGAAAGCAAGGCACTTAAGGCTAAAAGCAAGGTCAGCGTCAGCTGCTGGCAGTAGTGAAAGAATCAATAAAGAAGGGAAGCCTCTAAAGCATGAGTTTGAGCTTGAAAGTCCAAGGGTAGTTAGCCTGTTTATCACTAGCTCCATTCTTTGACTATGCCTTGAATCCCCAGTTAGCGCCTCTAAGATGATACGTAATAGTTGCTTGGTCTAGCTCGAGTCTTGTTAGCCCTAGTTCAATCTATTACACTAATCAATATTCTATAAATGAACGTTTAAACTCAAAATGAAAGGGATGGGATAGGCAGGGTATCTTGCTGGTGTAAGCTAAGAGAAAGTAACGGTAGACCCAATCTAAGAAGCTAGGTTGAAAGTAAACCGTTTAGGAATGAAAGTAAGGGGACAAAGTCTAAGAGGAGACGAGACACTTGACTGCCGCTATTAATAAGGACTCAGGAATAACTCATTAGAAAGTATTGATTTACGAGAAACACAGGACTAAAACACAGGACTTGCTCATAACTCAATAAATAGGGGTTTGTTCACCGATACCAGATATCTAATACGAAGACTTCCACCGAAAGGGCTAACACTATAGTTTCTAAGCACCAACCAATACTAGACTAGTAGGAGTGAGTTTGAAGTCACTATAGCGGCAGGTAGTTTCCCGAGTCAGAGTATCCCCAGTAAGCCTTAGCGCTCGTTGATATAACACTAGCACCCTCAACTTCCCTTTCAGAACCCGATCCAGCATCCGCTTTAGCCTACTCCCGATCCTGCTTTAAATCTAGTCAAAATACGGTTTCCTCACTGCTGACAATTAAGTAACCTCATTGCCCGTTTCTAATACTTGGTTTCTGCTACTTCATAGGCACTTAAGAATGGAATGGAATTGAAACAGATGAAACAGCCAATCTCTATCCTCAGGCTACAAATAAGGAATTATACTCTCACGTAGAACACCGGTATAGTGAATTACGGAATTAGAATGGAATGAGTTTACTCGGTATCAGGGAAGGTTGTTTCTTATAGTTTCTAATTGGCGACCAGAGCCAGAGGAGAGTGGTTCGGGAGACATAGGAGAGAGAAAAGATGTTCGTTCACCTTTTAACAGGACTTGGTAGAGAAACATAATTATTAGCCTAGCCAGGCAGAGTTGGAGAGTTGACAGTTAAGTCGATGCAGAATCCCTTGTATCATCTGTGTGGCAAGAGCAGAGGCGAGGGAGGAAAGATCTGATTTAGCACAATGAAATAGTTCATTTGAAACCCAGGGACAGTAGAGGCGGAACCCCTGCAATAGTACCCGATCGCGTTCCTTATTCTTATGGAACACTACTTGAAACGTGTTTGCTCTCTTCAAATTGAAGTAATAATGAGACTATCCACTAAAAGAATGGAACTCGAGCCATAGGGCGAAATGAGGACTCCTCTCCACATCCGAACAAAACTCTCCTCTTGCTAAAAAGACTGATGAAACTACGAAACCACTTTGACTACTTTAAGGGGAATTGACTACCTTACTTTAGCACAACATCCGATCTGGTCGATGAAACTAATTCACTGACAAGTAACTGAGTGGCGAGGCCAAGCATATACCGCCAGAACCGGAAAGAACTCAATACAAGTCTCAAGTCTGTGGGCAAATGATTCCGTTTCGGGGGGATAGTTTTATTCAACAAGCTTAGGACTACTTTAGAGCACGCCGGTTGGTGAGATATAGTTCAATTATTCTGTAGAGTCTCATTCTTAGATACAGAGAGTCTCATTCTTAGATACGGAGGAGCAGTACCCTTTCTTATTGATTGAATAGAATTTCAGTAATACATATAAGAATGGAATTGAGGAGCACTAGCAAAGGAGTGAGTGTCTGGAGAAGAATAGAGATTTGGAAGCGGGAAGTTCATATACCCTTTTTATACCTTAGTCATACTGTTCTAGTTCCCGAGTTGAGTCTTTGTTTGTTGGTGACGAGAGAGAGTTTAGTGTTGGCAATCTTCTAGACTACCCGGATAAAGTATTTCATGAAACAACTAAGCAATGAAAACCGGGGCAAGTAAGAAAGACTTCTTAAGCACTAACAGAGGGAAAAGAGCATTAAGTCGAGGTATACCGAATTCAGTTAATAGTTGTTAATAGGGAAGAATTCCAGTTTCCCAGAGCAGAGGGAAAGAAACAACCTAGGTGATTGGTTTGACCAAGTATAGAGAGGTGAAAGTGTTGCGGTTGAATTGTAAGTAGCAATGAAAGGTGAAGTTCCAGTGTTGTCTAGGTGATCTAAACAGAATCCTATAGAAAGTGATTATTAAGTGAGATGGGCCAAGACATTACTACTATGTAGCGGCAGTCCGGGTTAGCAAGAGTTGAGGTAGGCTGGCGGGTAAGTGGTTCTCGGTTTAGACCGATCCAAAAGAGAGATGATTTCCCCAACAAGTAATAGAGTAGTCAAGAGCAATAACTGTATTTGTAGAAAGAGTAGAGGGATAGCCTGAGTTAGATGAGCAATAACAGTAGTGTAGTAGTAGCTAGAGGAGAGAGATAGTTGAAAGATAGGGATATCCTGAGTTAGATGAGCAGCTTAGCTTTGGATCTGGAAGGCTTTACTTGTAGTTATGTGTTTGTAGTAGTAACTTGGCTGCTTGTCGGCTTGGCTCTTATCTCTTCCTAGTAGTAGCTTGCCGGTGACAAGTCTCTTTCTGGTGATTGTTTAATACCGAGTGGAATCCCCTTCATGAGTAGTTTCATACCAGTAGTTGTAGTTACTTCTAGTAGTGGTAGTCCTGTGTTCGTGGACCTAAGTAGTATAAGAATTGCACTAAGCGCATCTAGTCCAGTAGTAGACTCAGAATTGAACTAGGTAGTAACAGTATCGGTCGGCAGGGCAATAACAAGTGCTAACTGGTTTACTGACTTAGTTGACTTACTTGTGTCATTCCTTGACTAGGGTCGGTCGGGTGCTAAGGTAAGATCGGGTGCTAAGGTTAGATCTGAAGCCGGGTGCTCAATTGTAAGAATCAAACCGAGGAGTTAGGGAAGAAAACCGGGGAGTGACAGACTTCGACTGGTGCATCTAAGAACCAAACACGGGAGGAACAGCTCGCTACCGTTTCACTCAGGCTCCTACCGCTTCCTATAACAATTCCTTCCTTTGAGTCCTGTGTTCGAGGGCGAGCTAAAGGATAGTAGGGGAGCTACATAAAGTCAATAAGGAGTCTAATCCTTGGAGGGGAAATCCGGAATGCAATGAGCAATACCTGAGAATGAAAACAGGCAAAGGAAGCCTAAAAGCAAAGAGCGGTAGGCTTATAGCGGAAGGGGTCTTAGAATTCAAGCAAGCAGTAAGCGCTAGACTTAACCCAAAGGGGGGTTCCGTTGGTGCCCCGTATAGGTGGAGCGAAAGAGGTGCACTAAAACCTGAGAAACAGTAAAGAAGGACTAAAAGCCAGTAAAGCAAGGATCTGTGTCGGGTGAGAAAGCAGTTCGAAAGTAATCCCTTGTTTCATCCCTCTTTGCGCCGAGATCAGAAGCCGGGAAGAATAGGTTTCGTCAACGAAGTTATTACAATTTATGATTTCACCGGGAGTTATGAGAGTGTCCTGCGCCTCTTTGTTATTACCGAGCCCGAGTTTGTTATAGGCTTAGAGTGGGGAGTGAAAAGGCCAGCTATGAATTAAAGAATCCAAGGGAGTAGTTTCAGTTTGAGACAAGAGGCTGTAGGGCTTGGTTTGTGAAGTAAGATTGACTCCCCGAGATGAGTTGTTGGTCTACAGGCGAGTAAGGCTCTTTTTTCCTCTATATGAGAAATAAGGCTTGTTCTGGCGTGTAATAGTGGGTAGTTTCATCCCCAGTTGATTGTTTTAGCCCTGTCAGCGCTAGGTGTATTCTTGCTGGCAGTGGTTTGATTCTTTCCAGTAAGTAACGATTCTTATAGTGAGTAGTTAACGTCATGTTGTCAGTGGGGTTATTCAGATATCTGCCTTCTTGGACTTATGAGTCACATTACGACTTATTAGTATCATTCTGCATTGTTAGTTGGTGGATTCCTGTTGGCATGGGTTCATTTCTCATTCCTTTATTTACAACAAAAACTCCAGCCTAGCCCTCTGACTCTTCATTCCTTATTGAAAGTTTGATTATAATTGAATACCCGGCTTCCTCATACACCTATAGCACATGCGCTACTGCGTAAGGTAAGTCTCCTTATTATTCTTGATCTCAACGGGGAGTCACATCAGTACCTTAGTGCACCGATACTTAGAAGAAAGATGTTGACCTAGAAGAGTTATGTTGACTGAACACCTGCACAAGAGCTATCAGGTAAACGGAAAAATAACTACAGTTTTGGGACTTGTTTTTGCCCCAGTTTAGCTAATAAATCACTAATCAATATTACATACGATTACATATGAAAACGGAATAAGGAATTTGATAATAAAGAAAACAACTCCGTAGTGGAAGTCAACTCACAAGTAAAAGTAAGGCTTTGCTACTCCACCCAGTCATTTTGTATTTACTACTTTAAATGGAAAGAAAGGAGTGGTGGGTTTCAATGAACAAGTAAAGATCGTCGTAAGCGTTGTTGGAATGGGGCAACTTTGAGTTCAGTAAAGAAAGGATCAGTGCTTAGGAGTTAAAGAATCCAAGTAAGCCAGGACAGCTTTGAATTGAGTAGTGAAAGCCTAAGTTCTGAGTGGTTTTCTGACTCTCCTATTAGTAGATGCGATGCGCTGGTTTGACGAACACAGGACTTGTTTATAACACAAAGAAAGGAACGAAAACAGACGGACGAACAAAGGAATTAGTAGTCGCTTTGCCCCTCTTTATCATCGTTTAAGCAAGGGTCAACTCTTAGAATGGGAAATGACCTATGGGGGTTCCCTTACGGCTCTTCAAATGCTTTGACGCCTAGAAAGATAGACCTTTCCCTTTGTTAGTGCTTCTGTATCTGTAATAGGCTCTTCCCTTTGTTAGTGCTTCTGTATCTGTAATAGGCTCTTCCCTTTGATAGTGCTTCAAGGACTTGCGCCCTTCCCTTGTTTACGTATGGGGAGGTTGGTTATCGGCTTTCCCTTGTAGTGGTGCCAGTTCCAGCCCCTTAAGTCAATTTGTCAAATCCTTGTTTGTTGTTTGGTGTCTACTCTCAATCTGGTCAATCAAGTGTTCAAGCTGGATAAGGAGCATCAGCAATTCCGTTAATGGGTTAAGTCGGTTCAGAACAAAAAGGAGAATGTCGGGGTGGACAAGCAAGAATGGAGCTATAGGACTCCGGGCGTACTCATTATCTTATTTCGCTTTGGAACCAATTACAATGATTCTATTAATGACAATTATTCTCTGAACTTTACCTTGAGCCAATTATTATATATTAAGTATTGTTTTCAAGTGTATGCGGGTAATAATGCTTGTTCTGCTGGGGCACGGCATAGAGTAGGGCTTGGTCTGATACTTGCTTCTTTCATTCTGGATTGCCCCCTTAGGGCTTATGCGCCAATCAGAGAAATTATCATCATGCGCACACCACAGCACAAAAATATAAGCAATAGAATCATAAGATAACAGTATAACACTGGAAGAATAAGATAACAGTATAAGCCATAAAAGAATAAGCTAAAGGAAAGGCTGACTTCAACTCAAAAGTCACAACTAAAGACTCTTATTGTTAATGGGATACAAACACTCGCATATAAGAATGGAAATAGGTAGTGTCAGCTTTCGAGTTCGCTTTTGGGGGCAGACTAAAACACGGGACCGTGGAATGAGGCTAAGCTACTATAATACTAAAGCACACAAGGAAGGCTTTCACCCAGGAGTAGGGGAATGGGCGTTAGTTGTCTCTGTGTAAGTACCTGCACAGTAAGACTCTTAGCAAGGAGCTGAAGAATATAGCCGGGATGAAACAGATGAAACACCCGCTCCCCTAACAGGAGCTGATGAAGGCAATAATCTAAGTCAAGGCAATAAGGCTTCTTTATCTAAGTTTCAAGCAGGGGAAACTCCGCTAATGGCAAATATATCGTTGAACCTAAGAAACGGTCTTTCTGGTGCATTTGTAGCCCGACTTTCAGCTGATTCTCTTGTCGATGTAGACTTCCCCGCAGGATACCCCGACTTTAGCACAGCTTCTTTCTCTTAGATACTTTCTTTCTTCTTCTCTAGCACCCCAATAAACTCCCCTTGAAGACCAGACCCCCACTTGAAGTTATAAATCGATGGCTTGATACCTTGACTGAAACTTAACTCACGAAAGAACAAGACTTGTTGAACCGCTTGTTGATTTGCTTGTTCTCCTTCCTTAACTCCAGGATTGGCTTGTTTCTTCTTGCCCTAGCTTGTTGACTTGACTCATCCCTAGAATAATTGATTGATGTTGGCACCTGCGCTAAAGTACTTGCCTTATAGAAATAGCTACCGTTCGTACGCTGAGGTTCCGCTTTTCCCCCGGCCGGACATATTATACTCTTGGATTGGAGGTCCCGATACGAGTGATTAAAGCTTCAAGTCAGCAGGTAGAGGCAGTAAGGGGTGTATCAGGATTGGCTTGAACCCCCTCATCTTGATAGTCCTTTCCGAGAGACAACACTGCTACAGGATTTGAGACTGTTTCCGCCGCCTGTTTCCTTTCTATTTGACCTCCCCAAGCAAGGAGACTTCTTTACTGAAGCGCTTGAGCTTGCTGGTTCGGCTACCTATCTCTTTGACCGACGTAAAGCCCATAATGTTGCCTATCCAACTGGACTATCACTTGCTACTCCCAATACTTATTACAAAAACGTATCTTTCTCCACGACAGGCAATGTAAAGAAACGGAACAAGACTTGTTGAACCGACTGCAAAGACAGATAGAACTATCAAGTCAGATTTGAGATAACTAACATCGGGAACTGGAGCTTCAAAGGAAGTAAGATATGATTTGATTCCCCTAACGGAAACAGCTATGCCTATACTTTTTTCTTCCTCGAACTACATCTTATTCTTATCCTCATACAGCTTCATATCTTTCAACTCAACCCCCACTTTCCTTTCGTACAGCGGATTCAGTTGCCACTAAGTCTGATCATGGTAAACAAGCAAAGGAATCATTAAGCTCAAGCGCATCTGGAACTCAAGTAAGTAGTAAGTAAAAGTATGGATGGGGGTTCCACTGCCGATATTAATTCCTCTCTTAAAGCAAGGGCGAGTAAAACAGTTACTTGAACAACAACTATATATCTTATGAATGCACCGGGGGGCTCCTGACGCCTTGAAATTAGCACTTGCCCAGAAACTGTTAGAATGTATTTCTTACGAGTTATGCTTTAAAAGTAGTAGCTTGGCCCCGCGGAAAAGCCTCTAACAAAGGACTTAGTCGTTGCTTGGCGAGATGAATTAGGAGAATTGCCAGCCCTATAGTAAGTTGGTCTGTTATTAAAATAGTTATTGCCCCTTTAAGTAGTGGTCCTGTTTCATCTGTATTAGTTGACTCCGGTGGATGAGCTATAGTTAGTAATTAAAGAAGCAAGCTATAGTTAGTTATTAAAGAAGCAAGTGAGAATTAAGGTAGCTGCTCTTAGGCTACATCTACAGTACCTTAGGCTACAACTACTCATTAAACGACTCGTATACTAGTAGGGCAAGAACTAGACTTTCATTGCTTCCCTTGCCGACCTTTGAGTTCTGAACTGCTCACTACTACCCCGGAACAGAACACCTTTCCACTGCTTATAATCCTTCTTTTTCCAGTCTTCGGCGTTAGCGGTTCGAGGTCCGCCCAGTATTAAGTGTAGTTCTTGTCGAAGTTGAACTATTCAATGATGTATAACTAATAGAAAAAACGAGTAACAATTAATGGATAGGCTATTCATAGGTAATATTAATAGTTGTAATAGATAGAAAAGTTGTGAACTAAACTTATTAGTTGTAATAGATAGAAAAATAGTGAACAAATGGATAATCGTAGAATAGCACAACTCAACAACCACCTGTGTTCTTTCATTGCCTAGGAACAGCTGAACCCCCGGCTTAGTATTTTGTTCCTACCCAGAGATACAACACTAGAGTATTACACTCGCACTGAGAAGTATTACACTCGCACTGAGATTCACTTACCGACACAATAATGTTACTTGCAGCTTCATCTGCTCCTTCCGATGCTGTTGGTGACTATAATCGTGGGGCAACAAATCATTAATAGAATCTCACGGATCTCCCTATAAGAAAGGAATGCACCTGAAAAACACAAACAAACTGAGTCTTGTGCCGCGCCCAGGGAAGAGAGAATGGGAGAACTAGAACGAAAAACCAAGTATAGTGGCTCTAACAAAAAAAGAAGAATGGAAATAGAAAGTAACAGAATGCAACTAATAAGTATGAATCAAGGTAGCGGGGAGGTATTATAGAATCAGATAACCAAACCAACCATGTGCTCTTCACTCAAAAGTAGGAATTGAAGAAGTAACCAACAAACTCAGAATTGAGAATTTCATGATCAACTACACGATAAGAAGAAACATAATCAGAAGGTTGGCTTTCCCCTACAAGCTTAGTAATTGGCTTTACCTTTGTGGGCTACGAGGTCGATAACACACCTCTGGTTCTTTAATTACCCGCGTTTATATACCATAAATACCCTTTTCTTTTGCAGTTCCATTCCATTCTTTTTCTGACCTAAACTCTAACAGTAGCTCTTACTTGCGAACAAACTCTCACTGCAGCTTACTTGCGAACAGGACATTCTACTTTTCTGTTGCCTATCTTAGGCTTCTTCCCAACCAACCCATAAATCAGAGGCTTCTTCCCAAGGAAATGAGTCTTTTTTTTGCTAGTGAGTTTCTAGTATAAGGCTAAAAGTAAATGAGCAATGATGCAAACAAGGGATTTGGCTTTCGAACAAACTAGTGAAGCAACTGCGCTAAGAGAAGAGATTGGTGCTAAAGAGAAGAAAGGTTATCGATTGGATTTCCCTTGTAGAAGAGGCCTCCATTGTAAGTTTCGGGTGTTTGACTTCCAATTGAATCCCTAGTGTCATCCCTAGTTGCATCGTTTTGTCGACCATAGAATATGAAGTGAAGTCGCAATGAAAGGACTATCCAAAATGCCTTGTTGCTGCCGCTCTTCCCCAGTGACATTTCCCTTCAATACGAGGGCGGGGCTCGCGCAGGAGCTCAACTAAAACGCTTAAGGGCTCGCTAACGCATCAACTAGAGGTTTCAAGTTGGCTTACGTTCAGTTCATCTCTGATAGAAGAAGAGGGTAAGTGAGCGCTTAAAGGAAGGGCATTGTCAATCATACGAGCAATATAGTCAAGGGCTCTTTTGGTTTGAGTTGAATCGAAGGGGTTGGGGTGGCCTTCTCTAACGCGCTTAATTATATGTTGCTTGTTTGTAGCGGTAAGAGAATCTTAGGTGTTGGTGGCCCACTGAGAGGTTTAATCAAAAGCACAAAGCGCTGTGGGAGATAGCCTTGGAAACAAATGGTACTTGGGAGCTTGCCTGCTAGCGACTATGGTTTTAGTCTAGAGAAGATGTGCTTATGGCTCCTTAGTTAAGAGTTCTAGAAAGCTGAGTGATGAAGTAATACCTTTTTCTTAGGATTTCTTTCCCATAGAGGATTTCTTTCCCATATAAGCTATTGAAGCTATCTGTTTTGCTATGGCTTTGGTAAGGCCGAACTCTTTCTTCTATATTGCTAGAGAGTTTCTTTCAAGCTCATGAACTCAACCCGACACCTATAGTAAAAGCACGTCCTCCCGTAACAACCCTGATCTTATTGCTCGCACCTTCGTTCCTCCTAACCTTACTCCGTTGCTTTAAGACTAGAAGATAGTGCGCACCCATTATGTATTAAGTAACAAAGCACTTATTACTCCTTACTCCAAAACGGACTATAGAGCGGCGTCGGCAAACTCACTATTGACTTTGAAAGTAGTAGAACGCTATTGAGTATTTCATCTGGAACTCGACTTGAAACAGCGGATTCTCGAACTGCTGACTTCTTACTGATTGACTTACCGCTTCAGATGGAATTGATTCTTATGCTTCCTTACCCGCGGAAGAGACTTATGTAGATCCCCGGATCCAGCATCTTATTCGAATCCTGCTCTACCGAAGTAGGGAATCATCTTCTTAGTGCACATATGCATATACGATACAGAAGTACAAAGAGCTCCCGACAGAGAGTATCAACCTTCTTAGACAAGGAGCTAAAGGAACTCAATAAGACAAGCTACTACGGGAATAGAGTCGGAGGTGGGATTGGTATGGCAGGTCTCTACGAACCTGGGCTTTTCAATTAGGATAGGCATAAATGGAGAAGAAAGTCCTTAGCTGAGAAGATAAGATGAATTCATTACCCTGAAACTCCCCCAGTAATTGATTCTAAGACAAAAGTCCCCTGTCCCAGTAATTGATTCAAAGACAAAAGGAGTGGAAGGTTCATTCGGGTAAGGAAGTGAACTCGTTAGGTCGAGGCCGAGACGATTAATTGAATAAGGTCATTTTCTGACTCGGGAAGACAAGATGACTCTTGAGGAAATTAGCCTTTCATCCCGGCGATAGAGATCGAGTCAGTAAGCGCTGCTCTCTCCTCTCTTGTCGGAGGAACAAGCCAGCAACACTATCAAATGCAGACTTCCCCTATTAGGACTAGTTTACATGGGAGAGCAATTCCTTTATAAGACGTTTGAAAGGATATCTTTTGCGAATCGAGAAAGGGCCCTTCCAGATCTGAGATTACCTGCAATTCCTAAGATGGGCGATAAAGATCGGTTACTATGATTTCTTTCCCATTCTTTGGTATAAAAGAGAAAGAGTGACTGTAATGCCTTTAGTGATTACCAATTCATTCTTTACTGTTTTACTTGTGGAAATGGGAACTCGTAGGGATTTGCACTCTCTCTCTTCAAGTAAGCAATCACCATCTTACAATTTTCTATGTTAGGCTATAATCAATTAACAGAATCTTTTGAATATAGCTATGAGAAATAATACGGCTCTTTTACAATCCTTTGTCTTGACTTTCCAAAAAGCTTAGTTAGGAAGTTGTCGAGTTACCTTTGCAAAAGAGACTATTATGTGAGAAGGCCCATCTAAAAGGGAAGGGATGGCTCACTCTCCTTTATTTGGGAAAACGTGTCCGCACTCTAAGGAAGGGAAAAGAAAAGGGATCCTATTTACTAGCGCAGTAGAAAGAGAGTTCATTTAGTACGAAAGATAGCTATCTATTCAAAGCATCGATAAAGTGGATCTATTGATAATAGACTTTGGCTTCCCTTACTATAAAAGTCAGTTACTTTTTGGAATCAGTAAGTTTTGCAGGGTTGTTACCCTATTACATGAGTTGTGCACTCTCAAATAATCTTTTTGACCTTATTATATTCTAGAGAGTCAAAGGAATCTCATTGAGTGTACTGATCATATAAAGAAGTAACACCTTACTGTCGAACTACACTTGAAGTGATGAATTGATTGCTGCTGCTGATAATTGAACTGCTTATATCCTTGCTCCTGCTTTCTTTCTATATTCGTTTTTTGTCTTCCGCTCCAGAACTACTTGCTGCTTAAGATCAGTCTTATGCCTTTGAATCTACTACTCTAACTGGCAGAACAGGACATTCTATACTTCACCTTGCTTCAATTAGACGACTCGGACCAGTGTTAATAAGTGCCATTCCAAACCAGGCTCATACCTAGCATCAAAGCCAGATCCTTATCCCGTTTATGCTTTATACTCAGTGATCCAGCTTCATTTCTGTCTCCATCTTCTGATACTGATCCAGCAGATGCTGATTATTGAGTCGACTTAACAAGAACAGAACACCTTGAAACGACTTCCTCACCAGATCCAGCTTATAACCCTAATGCAGCTTATTCTCAAGCTGTAGACAAAAACCTCTTACGTGGGCATGAGATTCGATAGGAGATGAAACTAGCACCAACTTGAAGACTGAGATTTCACTGGCACAGGAACTCTACTTGCGGAACCGCTTGTTGTTTACTTTCTTCTATAAGAGGTGGTCACTTTCTTTCTATTCCTAATTCTAAACTTAAGTAGACAATCACACACACACCCTATCAAACTCCCTTATCGGCTCAACAAATGAATTGTTAGCCTATAATACTGGACTTACTTGTTCTTGAAGCTACCTAACTACTTGTCCTATTGCCTTTGTTCTGTTGTGTACTTGAGCGGGCAGATATTCTCTTCTTTTCCTTTCCGAGCTTTGGAGTTCTGTTAGCGAATTACTTTCCTTTCCGGGGTGCCTCTTTTCAACTAGGGCAATTAATGGTATAGTTCCAGCAGTAGATGTAGATTCATAAGGATCATCTACAGTGCGCGGTAAGGAAGGGCTTGTTCACAGGCCCCTGAAAGTAGTGGTCCAAGCGGATTTCATTAGCACACACCCATATCCTCTCCTGGCTCTAAACAAAACCTTCTCTTTTTCCTTCCGTCCCGACTTACTCTATAAATAATGTGCTAAATACTATATGGACTACTGTACTAAAGCAGAGAACACAGAGTCAAGTCAACAAACATAATTATTGGAGGTTCGGTGAACAAGCGAGTATGCAAGGGAAGCCATTCCAGTTCTTGTCGACTTGTCTAGTAGTTTCTAAGTGACTTGGCCTGTTCGAGTGGAATCTATAAGAGAATCCTCAGGTGAAGGAAGCAAGTCAAGTATCAAGTCCAGGACCCGGAAAAGAGTTAGTTGTTGAAAGCCATTGAAGAATTCCTTGTTCAAGTGTAGTTCCAGCAGGATCTGGTGAGGAAGCAAGCAGAATAAAGTGCTTTTCCTTTTGAGTAGGAATATAGCAAGTAAACATAAGAATTGACTGTTCCTGGTCGAGTTAAGCTTGAATAATGGAATTTTCGAATTGACGTTTATAGGTTAGTATAGGATATTTAAGTAACGGGAGAGGGTTTAATATGAGATCACACTCCAAAGCCCGGCTCGTTCATTGGAAAGATGCTCTCAACGTGATTGATAAGCCCCTTCCGACACACTACTATACTAGATTGAGATCTAGATTGAGGTCTTTCATACTGGGATTTAGATCTAGATTGAGGTCTTTCATGCTGGCTCTAATCCAGACAGGTTTGAGCTGCTCTTGCTTACTCCTTGGGAGCTACTGCCCAGCTGTAAATACATTTCAAGTCTTCTCTAACTTCACTAGTTTCTCAGGTCCTGTCTCCTTTGACTTGTTTTCTGCTCTGATCGTAGATCTACAACGGCAGCGGCTTTCTCTTCTATTGCGGATTTCCATACTTTGAGTATCGTGTTAGTGGAATACTTGGATTTGCATCATTTTCTATACTTCGGGTATCGTGTTAGTGGAATACTTGGCATACAGGATCAAGAGAGAAAATCTTTCTCATTCCACTCCACCATTTGGAAGTTTGTACAGTAACCTGAAAAAGGCTTGAAGCGCCTTGCTTTCTTATCCATGGATAGGTAAGTGTGGCCTAGGGCAAGAGTCATTCATGCGCCGGATAGAAGGAATTCAAAGTAGAAAGGAATGGTTTCCTAAGATGTCTTTTACTCAATTGCTTTCCTCTTTGCCCAGATAGAAACAAGATATCTCTTAGATGGGAGCCCTCTCATAGCAAGAAATCCATCTTATAGCCTTCCTAGGTACTATACTGGCTTTAAAACAAACTATCAACTCTTGTTCTTCCGGCCCATGGAAGACCTTTCTTTTGATGATTCTAAGATTCCAACAGGCTAAGCAATGGATGAAGGGGCCCGAGCATGATATAGGGGATAGCTAGCAATATGAAAAAACCATTGGAATATAAGCGATAATGCCATACCATATTATTTACCATACCATATTCTATGAAAGAAATGTACCTTCACTGCTTGGCGGAAACCGGTTAAAGCCTACTACTTATTTATTAGCTTTTGATTTGATGTTGATGCCCGTAGCCCTTATCCTGAGGAAGCGAAGCTTATTAGCTTTTGATTTGATGTTGATGCCTGTACTGTAATAAAGCCCTTATCCAGAGAAGCTGCTATTTCTGAAATAAGCATCCTGGCACTGCTTGATTGGAACCTAGGCCTTCTATCAAAGGGTAGTCATACGGCTAGGGCAGTGAGCTCAGTTCAGGAACTTTGATTCGGGTAAGACAAGGGGATCGGAGGGTGACCAATACTACAGAAAGAGCACGGTTGTCAGGCTACTACTACGACCTCTTCTTATACTATAAATAACCAGAACAAGAGTCAGAGGCATGCATATATACCTTTACCTACTCGTTCAGATTCTCCCTGTCATGAGTGTAGTCGGGGATCCTTCTTTCTAGGAGCTTTTCCTGATGTTCGTCTTTCCCTCGTCTTTTTCTAAGTGGAAGAGAGGCAGCATGGTTGAGTTGGGGCTGGTTCTTTCTTCTGGCTTGTCGTACACTCCCTGAATTCTATTTGTTTCGTAGCTATCAATAATAGGGTTACGATTGCAAAGACAAATAAGTAGGGGGATGTGGGAGATGAGTCGATTAGATTAATAGGAATAAGAGGAATAGGCGATAAGCCTACTTCTTTTTTAGGATGGGATCGTCGTTGGTCCTTAAGATGCCGCTCAAAAGACTGGCTATCTCTCTCTTGTTTGCAAGAATACGCTGCTTGGTAGTTCGAAAACGGAGATGTGCTGATGGTCTATTGGCAAAACCGCGACATTACAGCCACACAATCCACTTTCATTCTGAATTGTTTGATATAGCTACTTAAGAATCTGGTACACAACATGCATAGATAGTAGTTCAATCCAGTCTTAGATATCATTGGCAGTTGCATCGCACACCAATTGCCCACGCTTCCACGACCTGATGTTGCATGTGACATGGAGCAGGGAGTGCATTAGCATGTTTGGCGCTGCGCATAAACCAAAAAGTGTGTGTGTTAGGGCAGCAGCTTCAATGGTATGAACAACGCATCATGCGCGCTCAAGCTTATGCCAGCATGCCAGAATGTTGGCTTGCGATGGATCCTATGAAATCGAATTCCATAAAATGCTGACTTTCAATGTCTTCAAGCTTTTGTCTAGGAGCTCGGATTCAAGTCCTATCGTTAGAGGGAAGCATAGTTGGCTTCCTTTATTCGCCGCTGGAAGAGAAAGGGCTCGGCTCTCTAATGCCTTATTTGTAGGAAGAGAAAGGGCTCGGCTCTCTAATGCCTTATTTGTACGATATGATGCAAGCAAGGTGCTGAAAGCCTTCAAAGAAGAAGTGTGTTTTCATCTAGTGGTTTATTAACCGGAGTGATGAAAGTAAGCCTATAAGGTGATTAATGAAAGTCCGCCTATAAGATGAAACCGAAGATACGTCGCCTGGGTCGCTCTCTATGTCAATTTGGATTTAGCAAGAAGCCCTGTGAAAGCTATCTGATAATGACTTCAGGCTTGTTTCATTCTGGATTTCCGTATAACGAGCACATATGGTTGGTGAACTTCATTCTATAATACGTAGTGTGGTGAACAAGACTTCTTCCGTATCTCTGCATATCCAGCTTATGAATGCGCTAGAGCGTACCCTTATATTCATTCATAAATGAAACAAGCAATAGGATGAGCAACTACGTAGCACTGTGAGTGACCTTTATCTATCATACCTAGCAGGGAACTATACTCATTCTTTTTCTTCTTCGATAGCTTGAGCCTCCCCTGATCCTGACTCGTCACTTGAAGAATTGACTGAACTTGTTGAACGTCTTGCCCGAACTACACTTGAATGGAAGTCAGAACTGCTTACCGCTTGCTGACCTTTGAATCGTTATCGCGGATTGGAGAGTGGACTTTCAAGCTTCTTATCCAGCTCCTGTTGATGATCTTGTTGACTTAACTTCAACTGGACAACTGGAATGTCACTCTACTTCAATACTTATGGCATCAAAGCCTGATCCCGCTTCTGCTTTTCGAGCGTTAGCAGAGAGAGATCTTTTGAATACTTATCGGTGTTGGCTGTCAACGCATCTATCTTTCCCTTTCCCGGTTAACTCCCAGATTGATTTCCCTCCTTATACTCGCATTCGGCTTATATCGGAGACAAAACTCGAACGGAACATAGATGCAAGGACAGACTCGTATGAAGGACAGACACAAGCTATAGTCATATATATCGTTAATACAGTAGTAACAAATAATAACGACAGAACAAGCTTATGCTCTTGTTTCAGCAGCTGACTTTAGAACTGCTTATTAATATGATGAAACTCATTGTCCCGCTGTAGCTGATACGTAGGGAGCCATTAGTTCAGCACGGAGGACATTCCTTTAGGGGATCGCCACCATAGCGGACAGGCCATTGTATCTCAGGGGTCAAGTGAATGAGACAACAATTTCCCGTATCCTCATCGAACCCTGGGTTTTATGGTCTGGTCCTTCTTTCTGGTTTTTAGCTTGGTGTGAACGAGATGACTACCTTGGCTAGCTTTGGCTCTTGAAAAGAAAGGTCGAATGCTTTTTTGTAGGTAAGCGGTGAGAAGAGAAGATTTGATTAATGGGTTCCAAATAAAAGAATACTGAAGTAGCCCGAGACCATTACAACACTAAAGAAAGACCACGCTCCAAATAAAAGAATACTGAAGTAGCCCGAGGCCATTACAACACTAAAGAAAGACAGACCACCCCCATTTGATATACAGCCCAAAAGGACAAGACTGAAAGCTAGTCATGCATCCTTAGACAAGAGAGTGAACTAGCGAAAAACCCTTTCTTTCGGACATATATATGAATAGATTAACCCGTGCTACTTCCACGTTCTCTCCATCATTCCACTGAAACTGCCTTGGTATTAAGAACTCTTTGTTGTGCCTAATAAGTAGTATATCGCATAGTGGGAATAATAATCAGATTAGCAGCTTCACACTTTAATAAGATTAGCAGCTTCACTATACTTTCCCGTAGTGGTGATGAACTTTCGGTCTTCTTTATGTTGGAGTCCATATTCCCTAAATGGAATTCGCCCACCCAGTTCGAAACCAAAACTGCTATAAGCCCAACTTTCTTCCTATCCCCGCTTTCTACCGTCCTATTCCTCCAACCGAGGTAGGTATGATTGCGCTGAATCTTTGGGTTTGTTATTTTCCTAATCCAAAAAAGAATCATAGTAAGATAGATGAGAAACCGCCAAATAGTGCTTTAACAAGAAGCCTGAAATCCCCTATCCTTGGCAGTAGAGACACTCTCATACCTCGTACGTTGTTCGAGTATTCGGTCGCCTTACTCTTTGCATTTTATGAATAGCAGGTCGGGAAGGAGTAGGACGAAGCAACTAGTCATTATTCCTCTTCCGCAATCAGTCGACGATCCTCGGTCTTTCTTCAATCTTGACTCGGAAGAAAAGAACAAGTAAGGTACAAAGTATTACTTATTATCGAGAGTGAAAGGCTCCCCGGTCCGCCCGAGCCCCTAGTCAGTTAGTGGGAGTCAGTAGTAACAGACCGAAAGGCAGAATTGCACCCCTTATTAGAATCCGCCAGAGAAGAGAGAGGCAAGGGAATTTTCGCTAATAGACCGATAAAAAAGATGGATTTGTTTAGCTCTGGCCCAGGCTATTTCTCTACTAAATGAAGTATGTATGTCTCTTATTATATCTTCAGTATTTCCCTGTTGCCTAGGTAACTCCACTTCTTGTCCTGTAGTAGCTCTTTGTACTGATTACTCATATGTTGGGGTGCGAGGAAGGTTTACTATACTCTACAAAACAGGACTTGCTCTTTTGACTTTAGCTGTTTTCAAAGGTTCGCCCCTTCAGACTTGGGATTTCCTATCACCAACGGCGGGTAGGCAAACAACTTGAAGGCTATGTTGATTTAGATAGGGAAAATAGACTCCTTTTCGTACGCTCGGCAGGTCAGTTTAGTACTAGCGCATCAGAAAGATAGGCCAGGATGCTACGGTAGGACGCAAGGTGTTCGGCATATAGTCTCCTTTGCTTTGATTTGACAAATGTTGCAGCGTTTAACATAGTCTAACCAATTCTTTACCATTGTATTGTAGGCCAGTAGTACCCCATCTGTTGGAGCTTAACTGTGTTCGGGTGCTAACAGACTATAAGACCGGGGTTACCATCTGAGTGAAGCAAAGAAGCAAAGCAGTGTCAAAAAGAACTCGCTAACCCTTAACTAGAGTAAGCACTTGACTTTATACCCTAGACTTGTTGAGTCAGCATCAGGAGTCATATGTTTTGTTACCGAAGAAGCAACAGCACCAACTGAAGAAGAAGGAGGCAGAATATGGAGCAAGATCCAAATAAGTGTCTCTTTCCCTGCTCCGCCTTTCTATAAACCAATGTTGTTAATAGATTCATTCCTTTTTCCTATCACATCTAAAGCCTCTATATCATGTGTTACTTATCTAAAATCTGACTTTCTTGTTTAAGTAGCAAGTCTACAGAAGCTCCCCGCTCAAGAAGGAAAGTAGAGTTCTGGGAAATCAAATAGTACAGGTGTTTGAAGCTCCATTTCATTAAGGGATGCTGTGTAAAAGTAGATAGAAGCTTAATGCGCGGGTAAGAAAAGAGTAAGCCAAAAAAAGGTCAAAAGATGAAATTGACCAAGTAACTACTAGAAAAGTAGAAGAAGCGACAGAGAACTAAGACTTCTATAAGAAGCGAAGCGGTCTAATACTCGGATATTCCCACTAATCCTATACTTATACTTATACTAATCAGAATAAGCGATAAGAAGCAGCAAGCGAGTCAACAGGGTTAGGAGCAAACGACTGGGTAAGGAGCAAACGATAAGGATGTTGGGCATAGAAACAGGTAATATTCCTCTACCCTATCTATATACTATTATAGGTTTAGCAAAGGTCA
Organism: Musa acuminata AAA Group; assembly: GCF_036884655.1. NCBI lineage: Eukaryota > Viridiplantae > Streptophyta > Magnoliopsida > Zingiberales > Musaceae > Musa > Musa acuminata. Next base: position 171,291 of record NW_027021252.1, on the reverse strand, counting down.
AGCCTACCACAAAAGAGCTTCGTGTTGGGTCAATTTCTGGTGTTTCTGCAGGAGCAGGATATAAAGCAAAATAAGGATAAGGATCTCAAGCATAAGAATTGCTAGTTCCAGGTTACTCGGCTGCAGGGACGGGAGTTGTTGACCGAACAAGATACACCCAAACTAGACTTTCATTTAATAATCCTCATTTGAAGAAATATTAGGGCTAGGGCATCAAAGCAAGTACCTGTAATCAAACAGGACAGGAAGTTATGAAATTCATCTTTATGGAGAATTACCCGCTTCCACTCAATACTACACTCGATCTGTGCCCTTGCCCAATACGGAATATCAAAATCATCTATCTCTGCGCTTGAGACTTGACTTGATACCGCACTGCTTACTGCTGTCTCTGCTCTACCAACTTACTGCTTCCTTGCTCTACCAACTTACTGCTTCCTTGCTGTCTCTTATCCACCTAATCCTGTTTCCACCTAATACAACTTATTTCGTAAAACTCAACACTCGCGTTAGTGCAAGGGCGAAATCATTGAATATCACTTGCATAAAGGAATAGCACTCTCCAATAATATATAGTATTTTCACTAAACACAGAGATAGTATCTTACTTAACTAAACACAGGTTGCTTTTCTTGCGATCTACCCGTTGTGCGCGCTTACGCTTATTGGCTTTAAGGAGGGAAGGGGGAGTGTTCGTTGCGTTAGCTTTGTTTTGAGCTCAGTTAGCGCAAGTGCTTTCTTCGTTGCCTGCCGCGCAACATTAGCCGTTAGTATGTTATACTTATTATAACAATTCCTTTCCCCTTATCGCTGCGAAGTAAGAGTGAAAGCAAGACGTTACTTCTCTGCTCTGAAGAATTCGACTAATCTAGAAATACGGCCATATCATCTGAACTTTTCAAAGTGAGTGATAAACCGTGAGGAGTGGACGAAGAACAACTATTCTCTTTCCGCTGAAAAAGCACTTTTGTCTTTCCTAAGAAAAGGGATTCTCGGACAGTAGACCTTGCGCCCTTGACCTCAAAGCGTCCAGAGCCTGCTTGTAGAGATAAGCGGTGGACATGCAACTCCGGGAAGAAATGGATACTTTGATTGCAGACGAGATTTGACCTACCTTTCCATCGATCAAATTATATGCACGAGCACCTCTGCCTAGCGTATGTATAAAGAGAAGATGAAAAAACGAGAATCAAAGAAGTAAAAAGAGCTGGAAGAGGCCTAATTGCCATCAAGCGGAAGCGGTGCAGAAAGAAATGGGGGAATAGCTTTTCTCAGAGTTTCGAAATATAGAATAGGGGGGAATAGCTTTTCTCAGAGTTTCGAAATATGGTTGCTTTAAGATCTTATGTATTATGTTAACCAGAAGACATTCATACTGGGTTACCTATATTCTATAGTTCGCACTATGAGTTATAGGTTTGAAAAAAGGAAATGAGCTCCACTCAAAGGAAATGAGCTCGTAGGGGACCTGAGCATCAAAGCGTTAAGGCTTGATTTATCCCCACATTCAAGTGAGTCAATAGATATCATAACATTGAAGCGGCTTAAGGCCATCGATTAGATTTTGGATTCAGCAACCCATAGGTAGAAGGCAGACTCGTAAGGTTGTCTTTGACCTGTATAGTATGCTCCCAGAGTCACTGCCCTAGGAAAGAAGGATGCTAAAGTGGGCTATTATATCTATCTATCTATCCATCCATCTATTTGTACAGATTCCCCGTATTTAACGAAGAAAGAAAGACCTTTTTATTGCCCCAGCAGATCCCCTTTGTCTTGGTCCAACCAAGAAAGCATTGAAGATAGAAAGCGTACGTGATTCCGACTCCACTCCAGACTAAATACTCTAACTTATATTAATGGAATATTACTGAATAGAAGTAGAATAGTTGAGTCAAGAGGAAGAAGAAAGAGTCCAAATCGATCTTTAGAGTCAAAAAAGATCTCTGTACTTTGAGAATACTATATTACACAATAGAATCATAGACTATCATCCCATAAGAAATTAATATATGATGATATGGCATTCACTACAATCTACTATATGTACTTCTTTCATGTTCTTCCGAATGAATGGATAGAGAGAAATGGGAATAAGCACTTATATTATAAGAGTCGGTCACACAATGTGCAAAAATGGGTTGGTTTTGCCTCTGTGATTTCTTGAAGGAGAAGGTGCTTCGAAAACTAATGAACAGCATTCGTATTGGCGGGCGAATCTAAATGGTAACAATAAGGAGTAGGTCGAACGGTAAGGCTGGCTATAAGGCTCTAAATGAATGGTAACAATAAGGAGTAGGTCGGTAAAAGGCTATAAGGCTCTATATAGAGAAGAAGGAGTCGCTTAGCTAGCACTGCCTCGATACCTTCCTTCGGCTTTCTCTTGATATTCGAATCCGATAACTATCAAAAGCAATGGCCAAAGACTAGCTTAAGTACAGAACTCAACTTGCTATAATCGAATTCTGTTCAAATAAGTAATCGAAGGCAGGCCATTCAAAAGGGTATCGACGGTAGAGAGAGCGAGACCACTTTCATTATCGCAAAATCCCCCATAGTCAACAAACCACTTTATCCTTCATATTGGCTAGCTCAGATAATCCAACTTCCGGGTTAGTAGAATTTGATATCTACCCGAGACGAGGGTTAGGCTTAATAGAGTGGCTCGACCCTATGGGAGAGGAAGGCAGCCTCTAGACTTTACCCGCTAAAGAGACCAAAAGTGCTATGCCAGATGTTTTAACAAGAATAGCTCACTAGTTCCTTATACTTGAATGGAGATTGGCACTTCTTTTGCTCGTCATCCTCCTCTGCACTTGGTGAAGAAGATGTTACTGCTTCGAGTTGAAGTCTATTATTCTATTTTCCATGGAATCATAGGATCCCGGTGTCAATTTGGATCATCCATCTATACCAAAGAAGCTACCCTTAATATACCATAAAAGGGAGCGAGTGACTAGATAGTTTCAGTTCAACGAAGAACGAAGAATACAGTATATAGACGATTTCCTACATTCCATTAGAAAGGCTATAGGTGTCCAAATCCCTCTCACTTTAAGAAACTATGAGGGCTGGAAGGATTGCTGTTAGCTCTAGAGCATCCAAGATTACTTATTCAGAAACAACTAAAGGAAAGGTCAAAGCATAAAGAGAAAGCGCACACCACATGGATTCCTACGATACGAAAGATAGAGGGTGAGTAGCTGGAAGGTATTGTGCCCCGTTCAAGGAAAATGCCATTGATGAAAAAGCTATCCACTGGAGAAGATATCTCTGCAGAGGATTGATGCCGAGACTAGATTATCTACTCGGGAAGGGCCGTCTTGTCTAGTAGTTACTTGGCGCCTTGCCTCTCCTTCTTTTGAGTATCCCCTTCCCCTGCCTTGCTTGTTTCTCGTGATAGAGCTGGCGCCTTACTACCCTTGTTTTCATTCTATATTTACAGAATATGGACTACATTTACAGGATTTGGACTACATTTACAACTTTGGCTAAGCTTAACTCAACACCCTACTTGTTCTTTCCATGCCTAGCCTAGGCCTAGTTCCAGCTCTGCCGCTCCTATAGGGTTCAGCTTCAAACTTAATGGACTCGGGTTTCAATCAATAGGGGTGGGGTTTCAATCAAATCAATAAAAGGGGTGTGTGTAGCAATGAAGGATATAGTTGTGATATTACACTACACCCTTCGGGCAGAGATCAACGCTACTCTAGTAGAATGCTACTAACGCTTCTAATATTGATACGATAAACCTAGGAAATAAACTATCCCTAACAAGAAGAAACCTATGGAAACCAACCCGGACTTTTCTTCTTTCTCGTGTTTTTGGGTTCTTTAAATACTAAACGGAATGCGGACTTTCATTCTCCAATTCCTGATCTAGCATGTTATCTTGTTTATGAGTTGTGGGCTTCATTTCTTTTATTTAAGTCTCCCGCTCCCTTATACAATTCTAGGTATCCTGTATCTCAGCCCTACGATCCTAACTCTAAGTACTTTATTTGTTTCGTGCATTCTTGCTTTCCTTATTCCATTATATTAGATTAATATGATTCTATTAGATTATAGTAGCATGTATTTTATTGAAACAACTCCGACTATAAGAGAATTAAGGACATTGATTGAAGAATTGAAATCAGTAGTAAGGCAACAACTCTCAAGTCAGAATACAAAGGACTAACCCCAAGAATGAAACAAGCAAGTATCAGAGGCTATAACTATAGTACTTAGGGGAGTGGAAGAAGAGGATAAGAATGAGGCGATGAGGATAAGAATAAGTAGTCTGCGCGGGGTTGCCAGCGCTCTCAACTATTTCAATAAATAATTTCACTATGGGGTTAGGCTTCCCTTTCTAAGTAAACTTACAACTACTATGAGAATGGAACCGGGGAATACAAGAATGGAGCTACTATAAGATAAGACTTGGTCTGCTAACTGGCAATTCCACTAATAAGTCAAAGAAGAAACCCTGCAATAAAGAAGCAAAGTACCGATTCCAGGAATGCTATTAAAAACACTTGTGAACCGGGACATGCAAGCCGGAAGTGCCAATACACGGAATAGAACTCGACAAGCTACTTACTATACTGGCTCTGACCTTACATTCCTTGATCCTAGCCTGGCCCTCTCGTTGCTGTTAGCCTTTTCTTTGATTCGAACTACCCTGTCTCTAACTCTTGAACCACTGATCCGGGGTGTTAGATGGAGCGAAGCCTACCTATCCGAGGTTGTATTCTCCCACGTAGCTATCTCACCCTACCCATCTTTGCTTTGAGTCCCGCTCTCCCTAACTACCAAACTGGAACCAACCCTTGCTCTACTGCCTGTTAGTCTATAACTACTGCCTTTAAGCCGGCGACTGCTAACTATAAGAAATCAATCTATCAGCGAGGAATTCCACCACGGATAACAAGAGTCGAACAAAGAAATAGGACGACCTCTACACACCTTTCACCTTGCATTGATGCCTATGAGCCTTACTTTACTGCTTATCGGCCTTACTTATTAGTTAAATGAACTCAATGCCAACCAAACCTTAGATCAAGTATTTATCCACTTGCTTTTAAACCAAAACTCTTTGCCTTGATTCTCATAGCCGGCTCTTCAATGCCCATGTCCTATTGTTAGTCTATCTCTACCATATGTTAAATAGGGATGCCCACGCTACTCGCACATCTATAAGCCTAGCACTGCTTTATCTCAAACTTAGGTGAAACTCCAATTCTGACTCGACTGTATCTCAGTCGCCAAGAACTAACTAACAACACCTTACCCATTAGCTCCATACTAGATTCTCTTAATAATGGACTCCCCGCTTTCATTCTCTGTATCGCTTCTTTCACTCTTACTCTTAGGCTCCGTTCCTTGCACCCTCGCTTGGTAGTTCAACTACTTCACTAAAGTATTAGACTTGCCAAGTCACTCGGCCTGTTTTCAAGCAAGTAGCGGTATAAGGTAAAGTGGAGGAATTACTCCTTAGACTTGGAATTCTACCCATAAGAACAAGGTGAAACCTCAAAAGCAAGACTAATAAGAATAAAGAAAGACAAAGAGAAAAGTCCGGAGTTAACCTAATTAATAGCGTCAGTGTGTTCGCCGCTGCTAATAAGAAGAAAAAGGTACTTATGTTCTTTAGCTACCGATCTCAAAGCTGCCCTGCCCCTCTTGCTCTGTCGCTACTGACTTACATTCTTTTAGGACCAAACACAAATATAAGGCTTGAGCTCTTGACTCTAAGGCGGACTTTGCGCTGTCTATCGGTCTGGCACTCTCCCAGCTCGAAAACGGACATTACTCACCGAAATTCTGGAGTTTGAGCCACCAAGCAACTACTAGACGCCAAGCAACTACGTAAGTAGTTGTGCGGCAGGTGTTCTTTAGGATATGGAAACCTTCTTTGCTTAACACAAGCTCAGTAACCTATCCTCTGCTGCCTGGTTGAAGCCAACAAGCAACTACTAATGACCAAGCCACTACTAACCAAACAACGGCGCAAGACGTTGAGCGGTAGCAAAAGTAATAGGCCAAGCAACTACTAACGACCGCCAAGACACGGATAGGCAAGCAACGGCGTAAGCCGTTGTGCGGCAGCAATAATAGTGGGTTATAACGAAGTTATAACAGTTCCTTTGTTCGTGTGTCGCGGCAGTGTTGTTTGAGATCTAGGCGGCCAAGTAACTACTAACGTTACGCGGCAGCCAGTAATAGCCATAACAAAGTTATTACAATAGATGCTTTCGGGAGCCTGAGTTAAACGGCAGGGCCGCTCCACTCTTTCTATTACAGTAGATGTGTTCTGGGCGGTAGGAGGAAGTGAGCTAAGCGTTAGTGCTATTCCGACCATCCCTTGGTTCATTCCGATACTGACTACTTGCCTACTGAGCTGCATTCTGAGTGGCACTGATATCAGGCTTGGATGCACTTGTTTAAGTCCGATCTTAGGCAGCTCCGTTCTATCCCATTCTGGTTTACTATATAAGAAGAGTTCCAAATTATCTACTATTTTCCCCTTCTATGTCTGTACTGATTGGGTACTGGAAAAAGAGATCGACTTTTTCATATTTCTTGGATTTGATTCCAAGTCAGTAAACAAGCCGACCCCTTGTATAAGAGTGGCACAAGGCTCTATTTGTTTGATAGGTAATAGGCACCCCTGCCCCCAACTCTCCTTGAAGACGAACGGGTATTGTACTCCCCGGGAGCAACTCTTTCATGGAAATATGACTGGATTTCTCGCCTAGTAAGATATGCCACTTCCTTACCGTTAGCGCACTTAGTCTTGTTGGGCTGTGGGACTGAACTGTCTTTATCTGAATCATTAATTCTATCTTTTACTTGCGCCGAGGAAACTCCATTATGAAATGCAAACTTATACCCGAGAAACTCAGAATTGATATGAAATCTCGAAACTCAGATTGGGGGCCTATAGCTGTACTGGTCTGGGTTGGTTAAGAGCACTAGGTAGGCGATAAAGACTCAAACTATACTTGCTACATTCAGACAGGAATTGCTAAAACTTGACTTGATACTGATAAAGAGACTTCTTATGCAACTGATCTAGCTCCTAATACTTAAATAGGATTCCTTTCGCTTAGACCTGCTCCTTATGAAAGGCAAGAAGATCACAATCTCTCTGGCAATTCTCCACCACACCTCGATTCATCAGTATAGAAAAGAGATTAGGCTTCTTACATCAATGACTTTTGTTCTTTATCTTCATATGCTGACTTACTTTCCACTACTGATTCTCTCGTCTACTTTCCTCTCCGCCAAGTAACTACGTCAGTGTAGCGGCAGTCCCTTTAACGGTTTCCTATCATCCGTTCTCTTATATGAAATGAGACTATGTTTTTTGCTACTGAGTGTATACTGAATTAGTATAGGCAAATGATCTAGACTTTTCTGGCAACTTAGCGGCTCTGCCGCGACAGCGAACACAGGAATTGTTATAACAAGTAGGAGGAAGCGGCAGGAGCTAAATGGTCTAGTAACAGACTTCGGGCTTACTCAACACTAGTAACAGACTAATAAGTTGACTTAGGTAGCTTGGCTGTTGCCCTAGATTGAAGTTGGCCTAGCCTGTAGTTGGCGAGTGGAATTATGAGTGGAATCCCAAACAAGTAGTAGAGTAGTAGTAAAGGTATCAATTATGGAATTACAGGCCAAGCATTCCTTGCCTTACTAGCGAGCTAACGTTATAAAGGCGCTTATATATAGTCCATAATGGAACGTGATAGGCGCTTTCCGGAAGTGGTGCGTGCTAAGGTATTGCTTATATGTCGTTGGATATTAGGTTAGGTATAGGTAATTAGTGATATCCCTAGTGTTGCATATAGAGCAGGTTATAGATTCACAGCCATAAAGGTTTCAAGCGAGCAATGAATGGAATTTAAGCACATCCGGGAATTGCCCCCATCGACGGTCGTGCCCGAGAAGGCTGGTTTTCACATTCATCCCAGGGAAATGGCAGTACAGGTGCGGAACTGGAAGTCGCAGCAACATAAATTCCATCGAATACATAACTGGGCCTTTTGAACTTACCCCTTGATTCTCTTCCCTTAATAGGGGCTTCTTCTCGTCCACTCGGGAATTATTCCATTTCTGCTGCTAACCTGTGAAATAGAGCTACAAAATCAATTGCTTCAGTGATGGTTGCTTCATCAAATCCAAGATGGGTGGCAGGGTCAGACGAAGAGAAAGAGTCCAATGCTGTCCGGTCAGACGAAGAGAAAGTGTACAATGCTGTGTCCGGTCAGACGAAGAGAAAGAGTCCAATGCTGTCCAGTCATACTCAGTAGGAGCAGCTCCGGCACCTATTGTATTTTGACAGCGGTTTCACTCGTTGCCTCAGACCTTAGCTTTAAGGCTTCGAGCTCTGATCGTTAATCAGTGAATGAGGGAAACCATTATGCAAAAAAGGTGATTCAATCATGAATGCGTCTAGACACTGTGATCCGCTTCCTTGCCTGAAACCGGGCATTCATCCTTAGGTCCAGAATCCGTCTAGTCCCAATATACCTAGCAGCAAATAGAGTCTATGTCATCTAATTGGATGGTTCATCTCTTTCTGGTTCCAATCTCGTATATAAGGTTGAAGACGATCAGGTTAGAACTACTACAAGGTTGAAGACGATCAGGTTAGAACTACGACATGATAGACTGTTAGCCCTACCTAATAGACTGTTTTCTCCTACTACCTAATCAATGAGATGCAGCTTCCAAGATGCTTTTCCTATAGCTATAGCGGGTTTTTGCTCCTGTTGTTTTCTTTCCGTGCCATTCAATGCTCTAAGTTCCCTTATTTCCTTTCTTAAACAGATTGACCCTTCCTTCTATTCTTTTTCCATAAGTCAAGCTGGCTAGCCAAAGCTTCTTGAATGACCAACTCTGTCTGGCCCTTTACTTTCCTTCGACTATTGATCGGATTCAGTTTCCTTCAACTATTGATCGGATTAAGTGTCATAAAGAAGGTAGGGAAAGTCAGAACTACCGGACGATTCGTTTCTAACATCAACAACCTAAGAAAACAACTGAAAACGCGAATGCCTATGCCTATTAGAGCTCATTCACTTCCTTGCTTGCCCCTTCAAGGGTGTGACGAGCGGCCAACTAAGTGACAGTCCTAGAGTCTTCGGGTCCGTTTTCTCTCTCGAACATCAATCCACTCTTTTTCTGTAGAAGCTACTGGGTCAAGTCAACTGCTATCTACTGGAGTATCCACTTGTTAAGTATAGTGCCACGCCAAGGCACGGATAAAAGACATGAGTGTTAACTCAGGTAATAGACCGGAAGGCAAATGGACTTGCGAATGTGGAGAGGTCCACTCCCCATGTTATAACTCTCCATTGTATTGTGCGGTTTAAAGAATGATTCCAGAATGAGGCTTCAAGCCGTGCTACGACATGCTCTGGTCCCAGGTGTCAAAGCCACTTATTCTTTGGCCAGCATACCTCGGCAGGCTTTATCCCTATTAGCTTCTGATTTTGATACTCTATAGGTGGGTCTAGTATAGGTCCTTCTATGTTCTTTCTTGACCTTTGTCCTGGGTCTTTCCGTGGTAGAAAGGTTTGAAACCTGCTGAGCTAAGAGGTGAGGGTATAGTCACAATTGGAGTATTTGGCTGCTACCGAGTGCTGCGGTAATACCGAAAGAGCTTCAACCTAGGAAAGAAAAGAATCAATTACTGGCCCATCTCGTGCCCTGTAAGAAGGAAGGTGATCCGTTCCAGAGCCTATTCGATGTCCTCTTCTGAAAAAACCTCAGTCCTCTTACTCGTACTAAAACGATGGCAGCCAAGAGCTTATTCCCCTTAATGTTGAGATGCTTCCTTTACTGCTCGATGCTTTGAATAGCCCTACTGTTAGTTCTGACTACCCGCTATCGCTTACACCGCTAATGGCTTTCCTTATGGGTATTTCTTTCCTATTGCTTGTCTTTCTGGTCAATCAAGCTTTCGACGAGTTACTCTTGGTTTCGGGGCCAGGGAAGGGGCCATACTATCTACTTAACCGCGAAAGGGAAAGTAATAGAGGAAGAATGCTAGACTGGGGTCAAATCATAATATCCAAAAAGAGATCTGCCCTTCTTTCTTAACTCTCGTTCTAGAAGGCATTCCGTCAAGCTGCATGGGATGAAGACGATTATGTGCAAGACCATTTTCGGCATAAGGCACTTCACTGCAAATAGATTCTACAATATAATAATCTGCAAGGATGTGGAGAGTGTTAGTTAGTCTTTTGCTCTTTGAGTGTGTTTTGCCATCCGATTATAGAAAGCCTATCTATGAAAAGAGACGATTGGGGGGAAAGAACACTTTGGACTTATTCATATTAGTACTTATTGAGGGAGACGCTTGGCACACTTGAAACCACCTCTGACTCTGACAAATCGCTTCCCAGCAGCTTAGCTTGGGAGGATACCGGTAGGACAATGCACCAATATGCCCCTTGAATAATGAATGAAACCAATATGCCCCTTGAATAATGAATGAAACCAACGCCCTACGGACTTCCCTTCCCAAGCCTGTTTCCGTGGTCGAAGAAGACTAATGATGATTGGCTTGACACCAAGCAGATATGGGTTGCAAACTAGAAGGGGTGGCGGGCAGGGTAAGACAAACTCTAATATACGAAAGGTTCGTAACACAGGTCGATGTGGATCTTACGTGAGCCTATGGATTGCCTGATCACGAGATCCTTTTGCTGTCACCATGCCTCTAGTAATAGCTAGGAAACTCTCCCCAAAGGCTCTCCCAATTTACATGAGAATTCTATCATTTTCTTCGCTGGATTATATGGGCAGCAATAAAGCGGAAATATGTGGGGTTATTCAAAGAATTCTATGAAAAGACATCGAGTAACTCTCCGGGTCCGGTCCCTACGGGTTAGAGGAATAAGCGCAAGACTCAAGTGGCTACTTACGTAAACTTTATTCATCAGAAGGATGCCTTTATAGCAATGAAAGTAGTTGAGAAGTTCACAAATGAAACGGAAAGGAGAGCTCCTGTATACACGGTACACTATAATTGGATAACAACATCTATTTTAGCAGACCGTATTTCTACAGAAGTGTTTATGGAAATGGGTCATCCTCTGGTGATACTCAATGAGTTTATGAAAAAGAATCTGGACCCACTAGAAAGAGGAGAGGAGAGCAATACTCATATAGTGTGCCAAGATCTTATTCGTCCTATTCAAAGTCATTCTATTAGAAGTCTTTTTATGGATCAGAGGCCTAAGAATTGGAGTGTGAAAGATGAGATCATATGGGATCGAAAAGTAGAAAAGGTAGTGAGTTGTAACGAGAAATATGTCACTACAGTGGATGGTGGAGGCGCTCTGGATGGCGGGATGATTCATACTGATAAGTGGTATCTATTTCATTCAAAGCAAAAGAGCTGGGAAGCTTCTCCAAATAACTACAGCTTGCACTAGAAAAGAGATGTTCTATTCTTACAAAGACCCAACTTTCAGGTTATTGGATAAAGAACAAATAATCATGGATATTTTGGATATATAAACAGTCTTTTCTCATAGTAAAGGCGCAAGGATCTTATATTCTGGAATGAGAATGGCGTAAGTATAACAAGCCTTGACACCTACGAAGTGCAGACATAGATCTGATAGCATTGGTAGTAATGCAACAGTTAGTGAAGCACGTATACCGTATAGGGTTTTGTCTGGTAAGTTGACTATAGGTTTTTGATGAAAGTCCCTACTTGTACTGTTTCCTATATGATAGGTAATGCTATTTATTTCATTAACTTCAAATAGCGGGAATGCAGTTCCTAACAAGGGTTTATATTATATGATACTCAAATAGTCACTCAAAAAGCGGAGGCTTACGATAATGCTGTGCTATCAGGTGTATTCTACCGAGCCTGGTAGACCAGTGCTATCAGGTGTATTCTACCGAGCCTGGTAGGTATGCATGATACACAGAGTTTGCTCGTAGCTCCGATCCAATTGAATACAATATTTTCTCATTTTCTCGTTCTGGCTACGGTGAACCTGGCAATGGCGGTGCTGAATCACAAGAAGGGAAAGCTATGGGTGGAAAGCGTAGTTATCCCGATCATATACCTTCACTCAAACCAACGAGTCAGGAATGGAATTGTTGTGGCCGATACGGCTAATAAATAATGTTCATGTGCCTTACTATGCGAGTGGTAAAGCCGGGTCAGATGTTGGCTCCATGCCGGATCAGTCAACTGCAACATATTGAAGTTAGGATTACCTGCCTATAATAACAGAATGTTTAATAAAGGAGTAATCTCATGTTGTTCTACTTTCTAGAGCGTTTAGCAGTGGTTGCTTCTTAAAGACAGATTTCGAACGGTTGACTTTCATAACTTCTCACGATTCGATGGAATTCTATATTGTACTACGATGCCAGTCAGTCCGTCTTCTAGGGTTACGGGCTCATTTACGAGTCAGTCAATGAAGATGAGCTTCATGCCGCTTGAACGAAAGAGGAAGCAGCGATAGCCACTTTTGTATCCCCCGCTTCTTTTGTAGATAGAATCTTCAATGAGTGGGGGGGAAACAAGCAACCTTACTAATGTGCTTGTTGAGTAAGGCCGGCTTTACAGCCCAGCCCAAGCCCCTTTAATATGATGAGAAGAATAGGGGCCGCCCTCTTTTCTTTTCCGCACCAATCCTTATTTACTACTCAATCTTTTGAACAGCCACTTTTGGACTTGAGGCGGTTAAAAAGTAGTAGCTGCAAGTGGTTCCGTTTGAGTTTTCTTGTCTGCGAGTTCTGTTATTGACTTTCCCTTTGTTGGCTCTAAGTGCTCTGAAATTCCAAACTTATATGTATGCAAAAGAGAGAGATGAAACAAAAGAGAGAGATTCAATAAGAGGAGAGTAGGGATCATGATCATCAGCTGTATAGTATCTGGATGTTGGCCAAAAGAAGCTCGTCTCGTATAGATGCTGTTAGAGAGGAATAGGATTGAGCTACAGAGTCCAATTATCCAGTTTCGTTAGCGCAGAAGAATCATAAGCACATTCTACACGACCGACATCAAGTCAAGCACCCGATACTCCCCTTAAAGAACCGATTGCTGCTCAAGACTTTCCGCTTGTCCAGCTTACTTATTTTCTACATAAACACTAGCACCCGAGACTCCCCTTGAAAACCGACCTTCTCCTACCCCGGAGCAAAACACCTTTCCATGGCTTCAGATCAAGCATCTGATCTCGGAGACAACACTCAAACAGAAACAGGATTTCCTCGCTAAGTAATAGTAGACTTCACTCGAACTAAGGATTCATAATTCGGAGCTTCTTATTCCACATCATTTCTATAAGTAAGGATACAACTTATGAACAATTCCTAATTTCAGAGTAGCCAACAAAGACAGATGAAACTGGGGATTCCACTATAGCACCGAACTCATCTCCACGACAAGAAAGTTCATAACCACTTGCTGCTGTGCCAACATCTTTGATTGCTGATTCAGTTGCCTCAGATCTCACTCCTAATTCGAATGAAAACTCTGGATACGGGGATCCCGCTTCTGATCTCGTTGCAAAGACATATGAAACTGAAACAATAGATTCAAGTTCCGCTTTTGTCGTATATTGCTGTTGACCTTCTACTTTCACCTTAACCAAGAACTTATCTCGCTTCAAAGCGGCTACTGGATTCTTGCCCTTCTATGAACTCTCTACTTGAAGAATGCAATTGAATCTCTGGAGCACCTAATATAGCCTAATATAGAGAATATATATATATATATATCTAATAATAGTAAAGACACTGAACAAGAATCAAGAATTGAACAAACAAGTAATAATTCCACAAAACGGTAAGAATGGAATTGCCTAGGAGCAGCTTCCCCTTCGGCTTCAGATCTCAAAAACAGGACTAGTTCTCTTTCTGACCCCAGTCCCTTATCTTAAAGCTTCCAATTATGTTCCTACTGGGGGGAAGATCCTTATTCTTATCCTTCTCTGATTCTTGAAACTGAAACTATACACTTTAGACTTGACTGACCTCGAACAGGCAAATAACCCTTTCTTTTTAGGCACCAGTTTGTTTGGTGAATCTTCTATCTCTAGATGGGCCATTTTCACCCTTATTCAGAATGGAATTTCCCACTTGAAGAATGGAATTGCAGAATGAAGATAAGAAAGCCACTTAAAGAATGGAACTTTAGAAAAGGAGCCCTCGGTTTCGTTAGTCGTTGCTTGGCCACTATTGGAGTACCTTATTCTGTATTTCTCGCGTGCTTACTCAACACTCTAAAAGTAGCTCCCGAAAGCAGGAGATGCTATTCGAGCTTTGTTTGCAAAAGAGGTGATGTAGTAGCTTGGTGGCCGGACACTTGAAAGCTTATTAGTCGTGCCCTTACCTTTGTTTTCTCACTTCATGAAATTAGGAGAGTGGTCACGGAGACGAGGTCAGGTCCAGGAAAAAGCAAGCAATAAGTTCTCCGCGAAAAGATCATTGGATATTGTTCTAGTGCCTTCCTTTTGCAGAGTGTTGATTGATGAGGCCAAAATGAGGGAGGAGCATAATCCAGGAGAATACTGAAGCTTTCCATAGTTAAAAGAAAAAAAGAGAAGGCTATCTGACCTTGTATAATGCCACAATCACCTCTCTGACCTTGTATAATGCCACAATCATCACTATGGAAATAACCTTTCGGCAAGCCATTGATTAGAATGGAGAAGAAAGAAGGAAGTGAAAGATGGAAGCATAGATCCATCTAAGAAAGGGGCGGGGGGGTAAATTAATGCCTTCAATATTTGTCCTTACTTCCATCCGGCTAAGTAGACTTGCATAAACCTTGAGACTAAGCGGAGATTTCCCTGGGCAAGCGACTAGGCAAGTGACTACTCAAGTGTAGCGGCAGGAGTCCGGAAACAAATGAATAATAAGATCAAAGCAAAGCATGATGTTCTCAGAGATGACCCGGAATAAGGGCAGTCTGTACAGGGGTTTTTTAGATAGTTGATATGGGAGCCTCTTTGCCATAATCTTTGTCATTAATGAATTTATTGACCATAGGGAGATTTCTCTATAGTCTTTTCGTTTTCTTTGAGGGATATCTGATTCTATGATATTACAGCTATGCTTTAGAGAAGGAAGTATTGAGGCTGGCCAGGCAGGGGGCAAAGAACGGGGGTAATAAGACTTTGAACGTTAAGACGACTTTATTGATCTATTAATCAGTGATCGCTTTTTGCCATTACTATAACTCATAGTGACACATCCATATGCCATCTAGCCCGTCCTTACTAGGCTAGCTACTACCAAATCCGCTTCGATAACATGTGTGCGCTAAGCTGGGAATTCCTGAAAAGAGCCAAAGAAACAAACCATATTATATTACCAAAGTGCTTCAAGAAACAAACCATATTCTATTATATTACCAAAGTGCTTCTCTGTCTCTATTCTATTACCAATGAATTCTATTACTATTACTAAAGTGCTTTTCTGTCTCTATTCTATTACTGGAGCTCGTAGCTATCTTTCTTTGTTGGGCTGGGCATTACCAGTGCATCGCTTTAGTACTACCATTTCTATGTCGAAGAGGTCTTCCCCGCTCCCATTTTGCTTGTCTAAGAAAGTGAGTACTGGTCATTTTCAATAAGGTATTGGATTGGATTCCGCGGAAACTCCATATGTAGAGCCTTTGAGACTTCGCTAGGTTACAGCGTGCCTTGCCTGTGTCTTCTATTCGTCTGATATTGATCCAGTACAAACTATATATGAAGTGGGATAAATCGAATGGTAAGGATTGCGAAGCCCTCAGACAGACTGACTGTGTTTATACTTCTTGCACTTGACTGATGCCAGCATCGTCTCAGGCCTTTATTGCGGCTCAAGAGTGGAAGCGGGTTTCGAAGGGACGAAAGAGTTCTACCAATCCGGGGTTTCGAAGGGACGAAAGAGTTCTACCAATCCGGGACACTAGGCATCTCTGATTCTTGCTCCTATCAAGCCTTGAATCTAGCTATCACACCTTCCGGAAGAAAGAGTCTATGGCGCCATTGCATTTGAACTTCAAAAAGGTTTGTCGAGAGCTTCAATCCGGACTTTTGCACAACCTACCTATTATTCCGCAATTGAACCTTTATCCCACTGAAATTCCAAAGACAGTGACTTGGACAAGGCATTCAAAGAAAATAGAGGATGTGGATCCTTCCTCCGTTCTTCATCTCTAACAAGCGTTGTCTTTTGCACTTCACTTATGTCTATCAATATATTCTGTCTTTCCTAGGGGCCCTCCGGAGAACTTGACTACTTCCAGATCTTGTCTTCTATAATTGGTTAAAGCGCGACTACTAATATGGAACAACTATGAATCTTTGGATGAATTCTAGCTCTCGGCATGCACTAACTCTCTCCCCTTGGCTCTCGCACTAACTCTCTCCCCTTGCAAGATCCGATATGTAACAACTCATCTGCACAATTCATTCGAGAGCTTAGCTTTGAGTAAAACCTTCCTACAGCTGTTTGTGATAGAGCTTGAACTAAGGGAATTGGAGATTCAAAAGTTGCTGATTCATGGGACGCTACTTCCTTGATAACTGCCTTTCTATATGTGTCCTCTCTCTATCTTATGAAAGAGTGGACTGAAGATGGCTGCTTCTTCGGATGCGTCCTGTCGGAAATCCTATTACCGGATCAAAGAAGTAAGTGAACCCCGACTCTACATACGTGTGACAGCTACTCACTTGGAAAGCAAAGAAAGATAGGGTGCCGCCCCCACTACTGCGAAATGACAATCAAAGGTACCGCGTATTCGATGCCTCTTTGTCTCCCCTGCCCGCTATACTAGTTGTAATCCTTCCCGCCCTCACAGCTACGTCTCAAGAAGCTACTTATCCGTCCGTGGCTATATAAGAAAGCAAGAGCACTTTTCAAAGAAGAAGATGTTGAATGAGTTCTCAAAGAAATAGTTTACTACTTCTCTTCCGACCAAGTGTCATTATAAGAAATAGATGACAGCCCGAGCCTTGGGATCCCATGTGCTGCTTTACTTTACTTAGGTCAATCAATCACTTCCTATCCTATCAAAGAACATTCCATCTCTGTCTCGACTGCGAAATAAGGAGAAAAGGGAAGAAAGAGCGGCTTTTCCTTTCAAAAAGAACTGCTCGTAAATAGCCAACAAGAGCTAAGTTGTCCGAATAACAGCCATTTCCTTTCTTTCAATCGGACACAAGTTGTTTGAAAGCCGTCCAAAAGCCTGTCGATACTTCTTTCCATTCTGAGACTCCTGGCAAGATCCGATGTGTCACTTTTGGGTCCTCTTCCTTATACTATGGATGCCCCCTGCTCTTCGAATTAGGCAAGCCCTTTGGATTAGGCAAAAGATCTGATTTCTCGTCAAAGAAGAGAGGAGCCCCTCTAGGAATATGGGTACGAAAGAAAGCTATTCAAAGCAGAACTTAATTAAGCATGAGAAGAAAAAAGAGAAAGAAAACATGGCAAGACGACTGTAAGAATAGAAGATAAGAAGAAATAGCTGCGAATAAGTGAATAACTTTTACCAAAGAAGAGAGTTCTTAAAGGGAGTGGAAATTCGATAATTATATACTCGTGATAATATAGAAATGGAATGAAACAAGCAATGTATAAAGAATTAAGCGCTTAACGTGAGCGGGCAGGTTACTTTCTATTTCATTTAATGGTTATGTGGGCTATACCAATGTACTTATTAGCGTAGATTTTGCTAACGGTGGAGTTGTTTTAGAGTTGTACGTTAGTTAGGAATTCTGCTCAAAGAATCTATCGAGTATACTATCGAGCATATGATATAAATGGAGTATTTGACTAAACCACTTTTGTCTTGTTCTAGCTAACTCACTAATGCACCTAACACACAATGGTGAACTTCACTCGCTAACGTACCCTGCACAACTCGAAAGAGAAGATAATCTATACTATACTAAGCCTCTGTGTCCTTATTTAGTTGCTGGTACCTGACTCCGAAACTCACTGTCACAACTGCAAAAGAAAGAAATGAATCCACCTTAGCACAATATATGGAATTGATTGAAAACCAACGGCACCCTAGCTTATTGATAAAGCCTTTGATTAAGTGAGCTCCGTTATGAGTATAAGGTGCTTCCAGCCTTTCCGTTTCTGTCCTTCCTCAGCGCTGTGTGTACTTTCATTGAAGTGGAGTCTCTCTGAATTAGCTTGTTTAGTCTAGGTTCTGTTGCTTGTTGAATAAAGGCACCTTTCTTTGTCCTTATACGCGCGTTAGTCGAGTTTGTTGCTTTAAGAATGTGAGTGCAAAAGAATAGAATGTTGGCACCAGCTTATACTTGCTTATTGAATTGCCCATTATTCTATTATATATAAGATTGTCATTCTATTATGGAAGATTGTAACAACACACCTATTACTGTTCCACGTAACAAAAAGAGGGAGGCTTTCAGCACCTTGACTATATATGTTAAGCGTAAGCCCAACATCGACCTTGCTAGTTCTGCTTACACTTGAAACTACGAATTGCACCTTAACCTAGACTTCACTCGTACCTGTACACAAAGAAATAGACTGAACTCATTCACCTAGCGCTCGCCAGCCTTGACTTTCTTCTTCCAAACACCGCTACACCGAGATACTTGACTGCTCCTGCTAAAGATTACCAAGTTATTCTATATATGGGCTCCACCTTATAAGATGATTATACGGAACTTGATCCAGCATCTAATGATCCATCTTTTGCTTCTGCTCTTGTTCCTGTTCCTGATCGCGATCTTTTTCTTTGAGGGTAAGAACCAATTCCTTCTTTAGTGAGGTGAAGTATATAATTGCCATATTGTCCTGTCAAGTTTTCTAGCGCCCCAAGATCATCAGCTGTTCAAAAGGAAGCTGCCATTTCCTGTATAGTTCCATATGATAGTATTGTTCCATAAGGAGGATTTTCCGCAGGTAATTCAATTAGATAAGAAACTGTTCGAGTATTGTCTACAAGATCAGTTGCCGAAGCCGAAGATGGATCTGGATCAGAGGCAAGAGCTGCATATAATGAATCTTCAGGTCCAGGTGTCTCGGCCCAACAAGAACAAGTGCTAAAGGGAAGGAGACAGAGTCCGTTCTATTGTCAGCAGCAGGATCTGTTCGAGTAAATGATGTGTCTGTTTTGGTTCCTGAAGACTAAACTGCCCCAACTAGACTAAGTGCGCTTACTGAAGGGAGTTTCGAGTTAAAGTATAAGTATCAGGGGGTTCTCGTGTTACAGTCAGATCTTCCAATCGCGGGTTCCACATTTCCGACATCAGACGCATAGACGGAAGGCTAGATGCATAAATTTCAATGCTAATAAAAGAAAGTCAAGCTTTTGTCCCCTGACCTACGTGAAAATAAGTATATTCTATTATGAATTCATCGTCCCTGGAAGACGGGCTCACTTTTTCTCTGACTTCGGTCGATTCTTCCTGCACTCGGTCCTCCTTCTTTGCTTAGTGGGGTGACTCTCCCAAGACTATAAGTCCGACTCATGCTTGTGAAAAAGAAAGAGGAAAAGAGCGAATTCAAGGTAGTGTCTTCCACCGTTGAGCCAACCCTAACCTAGTGCCTTTCATGCACTCGCATTCATCCATCCCGTCTAATCTCACGAAATAGAATGGAAGGGAATTCCCCTATACAAGCATCCGAGCATTCTAATGTGCCCCCCAAGGAATAAGTGAAAGGCTGCAGCTCGGGAAGCTTCTTTCGTGCGTGCTTTGCTTCCTACTGAGTTCGAGTTAGGGTCTGTTACCTAAAAGTTATTGCTCTTATACTTAAGATAATAACATATATATACTTCAGATAACATATAGGGAGTTTCGTCGATGAAATGGAGTTGCGTTTAGTCCAATCTCGAAGGAAGCCCTCCTTCTGCTACAAGATCTATGTCGCGCCCACTTTCTGAGGAGTTACCGTACAGGAATACTATGGGGAAGTGAAGGAAGCCCCCTAAACAGGAAATATGGAGGTTATCTCAAATCCCTATGAACTCTATCAATCTGGTTCGATAAAAAGAAAGGAGCCAAACTGGGCATCTTCTCCAAGCTGAAGCAAATCAAATAGCCGTGGAGTGAACTCAAATCCAAACCAGAAGAATAGAAGGCAGAGAAAGTCCGAATCTGGCCAGACCCGAACTCATAATAAAGATTCGCCAGACTAGCTCTACCCCAAAAACTTGATCAAGGTTATCCAGATGCTCCAGTAAAAGAAGAAGTGCCATCCACACGAGAAGAAGAGGAAGCGAAGTCAGATGCTTAATATTCCTCTTATCGCTTAATATCCCCTAGCAGCATATGCCCACTAAGCAAAGCAGAAAAGGCAACTCTTGACGGCGAGCCAAGACCTCAGTCATACGATATCTACGTCTGTCTATGCAAGGCTTACAAGGATTTCCAAAGATGGGATTCCTTGCTTCGGACGTGAAAGCCAAGAAGCCGAACTAGATCATCATCAGAGGCTGCCAAAGTCCAAAGGGGGAAATTCATTGACGCAGCACATAAATGTCTTTTCGGGAGGATGGGTATTGAAGAGAAGACAGCACACTTAATAAAAGAGCATATGACTTCCTTTGAGGAGAGGGACATTTGCTTTTATTTGGCTACTCCGCCTTACTAATGGCTAAGGCTCAGAAGGAGGATAAGTAATTGGCCACAGTCTATTTCTTTTGGGAAAGAAGAAAAGCCAACCCGAAAAGATGGAAGATAAGAGGCTCTGGGAACTGGTGAAGAAAGCTACAAGCCGAGCTTCGCTCTTCCCAGATTTCAAGTAGACAAAACTGGAGTTAAGCCTTCGGTCTTTTAAAAACATTTTCTTCTTTCTTCGTATGCGCGGATTCAGGCTCACATGGACTTTTTTGATGATACCACAGCTCCCCCGGGTAGAAGCTTTCTTACCCACCTTTTATGTAAGGGGAGAACTCTAGAATGGAGGAGGGGAGGAAAGAGAATAGAAGTTCGTTTACTGCACATAGAATGGAGTACTGAACGAACATATTAAGGATTTGTGGAACCAAGAGCTAGCTTATGGATCAGATATCTATATCGGAAGGCCTTCTTTACTTCGATGATTTCCCTGCTGGGGAGAAATGGAAGAATATATCTTATCTATTACTCTCTTATGAAAGAATTCTATATGATCTCGGTGACCTTCAGTGAAGTCAACTAATCTTTAATTGAATCTATGGAGCGCAGAAGAGGGCTTCTTTCCAAGTAAAGGCTGCCTTCTGTTTAGTTATAGAGGTGTGTTTTCATTAGTTCAACAACATCAACATCAACATATAGTGAAGCTCGGGAAAGCCAATATAATAGAAAGTTGCACCCAATCTAGACTTGACTCTTTTTGCTTTACCTTACCGGATCCAGAGCCAACACCAGACTTTATGTCACTCCTAGCTCCACTGCCGCGCTACTAGCCTAGTTTCTTGCCCCAGAGCTTGCTTGGTGGTTGAGCTTTTTCCAATCAAATTCAGAATAGCATATGCGGGGCATTATCTTGGAATTCGAATATACCTTTCTAGATCCAACAAACTGTCTTTAGCTTTAGGCGAGACTTCCGTTATGCTTTGCTCTTGCTGAAATACATGACCGACCCTGCACCATTTATAGATTCATTAGTATAATTACATCTGAGGAACCATAGCATTTGTTGCATCAAGATTATAGTCGTGTTAACCTGCGCAGCCCTCCTTCATTCTTAAGGCCGCTACTTATTAGATGGCCCTGCTAATGTAATGGATCTTTGTACTGGCCTCCAATTCATCAACAAAACAACTTCAACAACCTCTGGAATAATTGACCTAGGAAGGTGGAAAGCCGAAGCCCAATGGGTCTAGAGGCTATAGAGAACAGACTTGACCAGCTCAAGCCTCCCGTCGAAAGACAGAGCCTGTACTAGATTCCTTCCCCAACTCTCAAGTATGGATCTGACTTTATCAACCGCATCAAATTGAATCAATTCTTGGAAGGTGAGTCCGAGGTGGGAGGCAGCCTTCTTCGATACCAAGTCTCTGACAGATGGAGACTTTACAAGTGCAGGCCCAGTGAAAGTCAAGCTTACTCTTTTTTTGAGGAATTGACTTATGAGGGATGTGCGGACCCTACTCACTTCCCTGGGAGAAACCTGCCCCCTTCGGCCAGCACACCTACACACCCACCACCCTTATGCCTATGCATGTCATCTTTCTCTCGCTAGCGGTAAGAATAAGAGTATAACTACTTTCATTAAGAATCAGAGTCTCCTATCAATGGGAGGACTATTTCGGGGTATGCCTCTTACGATTGTTACGAAAGGAAGCCAGCCATATGTACGAATACGAATAGATTCCTCGCATTATAGAGTTTAGGTTTTTGAATCGCGGGTGTCCACATTAGAAGCAGTATCCCGAATAAAGGCATAAGATAGAAGAGTTGTTGGTTTAGCTATGAACTTCCGAGTTGCAATGGGCACAGATGAGCTTCTTTCTTTTTTATTGTTTGAGTATTTCTTATTCGCGAGATAGGCTGGACTGCGACACCGGCTATACTAACTCTCTCACTCTTCGGTAGTGCTCTGAACCTATCTAGTGCTCTGTGCTCCTCAATTCCATTCTGCAATTCCATTAGAAAGGTTAACTCCACTTTCAATTGCTGCTTCAGGACAACTAATCTGACTCCTTTCTCGCCCAGCCCAGAAAGTACACTAATCTGACTCGGAAAGTAAGCTAGGTATCCTTCAGAAGCTCTAATGCGCGGAAAGGTAAGCTAGGCATCCATCAAGTAAGCTCTAATGCAACCCCGCAACAACAACAATAAGTGTGAGCGCCCCGCCACATAACCTTTCCTTTCCACTTGACCTCGTCCCTATCCTACTAACCATTATTCAATTCCATTATTTCTTTCCAGAGATCCAGCTCAATCTTCTAACCCGGAACTAGACTTTACTTCTTCCGCTTCATATCTTTCAACTGATTCTTATGTTTATGTTGAAACTTATTCCTCTCTTGTTGATTCTCTCGGATACAAAACTTCACTGAACAAGCAATGGATCGAGTAACAACAGACTCTGTTAGCGCTTAATTCTACTAAGCTTGTTTGTTACGGGATAAAAAGAAAGCAGCATTTACCCAAACTCAACATGAAGAACCGACTAAACAAGAAGCACAAGGGCTTGAGCCTGCATCCTTCATTTTCGACTGAGAGCCACTTTCAAAACCACTGGCTTCTGATCTCGGCAACCTGGCTTCTGATCTCGGCAACCTGGTTTAGGCTTCCACAACGGATTTCTCATTTAAGGCAAGGCTTTCTCCCCTTTATGCGTCTCCAGACCTCTTTCTGTTCAACTCATCTTATGGCTAAAGTACTAATCGTTGAAGAAAGCAATAATCCAAGTCAAGGCAAGAAGGCTGACGTACATTACTCCGATGGAAGCGTAAGAGCGATTTCCATTTCAAGATCCAAAGTGTCTTTTCATTCAGCGGGAAGGGCCCAGCTTTGTAGTTAGACCAAGTCAATAAGGGTCAAGCTACTACACCTATTGATACTAATACAGGATGAAACAAAGCAGGATGAAACTAATCATTCCACTAGCAACTCTAAACTCGGAGCCAAGCCACTCTCAATCTGGTCTTCAAGCCTTAAACTATCAATATGGGTTTACTATCTTAAATGCGGAAGATTTGTAATACACCTCGTACACAGGTTAAGAAACAGACTCATTAGCCAGGCAGAGAGGACAACAACACAACAGGAATGGAATAGAATTTGTTGACTTAGCTACCGGGTATCTCGGGCTGTAGATCTATTCTAAAACTAACACCAAAACCAGTTAGATCAGTGGTTTTCTACCTGAATAGCCTAGGGGTAAGACTGCCGCGTAACATTAGTTGCAGCTTAGCTGTAGAAGATACTATACCTCCACTCCAAGCCACTACTCGTCCTGTTTAGTAGGGATAAGAGCAAAGCAACTACAACAAAGGCACGGCTCCGGGCCAAGCAACATACGGTTTCTCTTTTTCGTTTTTCATCTTATAAGAATCAAGTCCAGGGTTCGAGGAAGAATAAAGTACGCGCTGGAAGGAAAGAAAGTGTAGAGTCAGGAGCAGGCACTTTCGGGTTGTATTGTTGTGTTGTTGGTTCTTCAAGTGTAGTTCTTGTGTCCGTAAGTTAATCTGGTGTTTCGAGATCCGAATACGGGAAAGTGGAGGCTACCAGATCATAAGCCACAAGCGGGTCCACAAGTTCAGTTTCTTCATAAAGTGGAGAGTCTCTTTGTGAAGGTGAATAAGTAGAATCCATGTTTGCCGTAAGAGAAGAAGGAATCGGTTAGGTATAAAGTAGAGTCGACAACAGAATCATAAGTGTCAGTTTAAAGATCAGAAGCCATAATTCAGGAGTTTCGGAGGCTTAACTACGCCAATAAGGAATTGAAGAGACAAGTTCACGCCCCAATCCAACTGGGCAACGTTGCTTGCCTGTAAACTTCCCTGACGCACTTGTTATTGCCCTTGCCCACCTCAGTAGCGGTAATGGAGTTAATACACTCTTTCTTCTCGGTGCCAGTTCCATTCAGTTTTGAAGTTCAGGAAGAAGAGATCTGTTTTTAAGGAAGAAGAGAGGAGACTCTATCCGGGGAGTCGGAATATCTTTATACAGAGCAGGGGATAAAAGGATATACGAGTTTGTTGGGGAAATCTGATAGTAGTTTCATCCCCGTAGTACAGCTCTGGTTCTTGTTGACGAACAAAGGACTCTGCCCCACCCTAGTATAGGAATGAAACAAGTAAGTATCTGCTTGTCGGCTTGTCTGTCTGTTTGCTTTAAGGATTCAATCCATTCTTTTCTTACTGTGTTTCCTGCGAAAGGGAGTTGACAGTTAGACCCCGCTGACCTGGCTAACCTGACCTGGCAAACTAGCTTGAATTCTAGCTTTCAAACTTGGGAGCACGTATGCCTGCTCGGCCCCTAGTGAAATAAGTTCTCTTATCTGTTCTTTTGAATGCCCAAGGGAGCGGTGCTTGTGCTGCTTAGCCTTGTTCAACTGAGTGCTCTTACTTATTAAGGCTTTATCCTAAATTGAATCCTAATAGAAGATCAATACTGAAATTAGTAGGGGCCAGAGCTCAATAAATGTCTCTTTTTTATCATCTGTGTTTCTCCATTCCGACAGTTTGAAGTCACTCACTACAACTTATAGCACCAGCCTCACTACTACTTACTTTGTTTAGCTCCCGAAGCCAGTCCTTGTATATCGCAGCTAGGCCCGGCACCCATAATAGGCACCAGTGGAAGGGATATCCGGAGCAAGTGGTTTTTCATCCAAAAGCAACTCCCTTTTCTTATTTCTTCGTCGGCGAGCCCCTGGGTTGGTGACCTATTGATATCATGCCATGGGTTGGCTACCTATAGACCGAACGAGTCAGTCATACTCTACCTATAGACCGAACGAGTCAGTCATACTTATGTCAACCATAGAGAAAGAGATAATAGGCAGTGCTTCGAGAGTCCAGAATCGAAGTTAGAGTGAAATCCTACTTATAGAAAAGACGCTGGAGAAGTCAAGGCGACATCGGTACTTGTACCCTATTCTTAGTCCTCCGCTAGATGCGAATGAAACAAGCTGCTTTATAATCTACCTATCTCTCCGGCTAGGCACTCATACTATGCTAGGCGCGGCACCCATAATAGGCACAACTCAGTACTTACTTCAGTTGAAAAGTAGTGGTCAAGTAACGACTAGTGTGTAGCGGCAGGAGCCTGAAGGAACTCTCATTATTTAGTTTGTAGGAGTTGTTCTGGAGTCCTGTATTTATGGCTAAAGTGAGTTAGTAGGCTATTCAGGTATCAAACTAAAGAACAGAACCCACCCCTCTTAGACGTCAAGCCAACAAACACATCATTAACAGGCGGATGCGGATTCTCTGTCTCTTGTCGACAATGAGGGTGCTACAGGGGCAGGGCAGGGGAAAACTCTACTCAAAAGTGTGAATTGAACTCCTTATTGCAAACCTACTATATTTCTTGCTGCCAATAACTATCTTGGAGACAACACTAGAACAGAAGGATACAAAACGGTAGTATACCTCCGCATCAGAAGGAACTATCTCTCCACGACCAACATAAACAACTGGAGAGAGACTTTCTTACTTGCTCATAACTCACTACCTTTCTACTATTCTTCTCTACTTAACCGTTACGTGGGCAGTTTAGCATTAAACATTCCATTCTTTCGACAACACTCTCACTAGGCGAACGAACAAAAAGACAATCCGGCAATTCATTTACCATACCCTCTTCTCTCTCTACTACAAGGAGCTAAAGGAACTCTACGACAAACAAATACTTCATTTCTATCTATCGAGTAAGCATGTGATATATAATCCAAAGGGTAAATAGACTGAACGAACAAGTCCTTTTTTCGTCATGGCGGTAGGGCAGCTAAGAACCACTTCTCAAATAGCTAATTTCCCTATGTTGGTACCCGGAAAACTTGAATGGAATCTCTCTCGTCAACTACAGGAATTTCATATCTATAGAACCAGTATTTTCACCAACCTTCTTCTTTACCTTTTTCACCAACCTTCTTCTTTACCTTCTTAAGATCTCGTTGATGTCGACTTTTCTTTCTTCGGATCCTTCTCTTGAAACTGTTTCTGATCGCAGCTTCTTCACTTGCGGATTCCCTTGCTTTAGAATATCAATTATGTGCATTCACTACAATAGACAGACCAGTGGGGAGAGTGATACTTATTTCAACCAGACGAGATACTATACTTTAGACGATACCGATATCGCATTAACCACAAGGCAGAGTTGGGACAGTGAACAAGCTACGTTTTGCTTTCCTTTGAGGTTGGTTTCTCTTCTCTTCCATCTGCCACGGAACCGTCGTGTTCAGGAGCTAGGCGGGAAAGAAAAGCACTTTCATTTTCAAACAAATGCAGGAAATGCTTAGCCAGCCGTTGCAGAAGCACTTGTTGGTGCAGAAGCACTTGTTAGTGAGTGATCGCTTGTTAGTTAGTTTGATTAATTAGAAGTATCGCTTGTTTTGGGTGAGTCTTTCTAATATGCTGTGGTTAGTTACTTCATTCATATGCAACCTAAGCTAACGCTTACTTCTCTTCTGGGCACTGGGCAATAATAAAGTCAAGGTGCTTGGTGGCTTTCCCTTTGCGTGGAGCAGGGTTTTTCGAGTTCTTTACGTTGCTGGGCTTTCCTTTCCCTTGTAGTGATCCAAGCATTTCAGTTCAGAGGAAGCTGTCAACCTTACAAGTCATAATGTTACGCGTTATAATAGTTTCTACCCTTAACTAAAGCAAGCTGTCAACCCAACAATAAACTCTCTCGTACGACGTCAAACCAATCATCTATATCGTAAACCACTTTAGCACCCAAAGGAACAACACTTGAAGATTCATAATGGAATTGAAACTCTCCAACAGTCCAACGAATGCATTTGTAGCCTAGAGCAAGTCCTTTCTGCGTTGGCTATGTTAGCACATATACTGTTTTCGCCTGGAGCAAGTTCTTATTTCGTTGATTGAAACCTTGCTTTTTCACTAGCTTCTTGACTTTGCTTTATATACGGAATTAGTGTTGAGCCGGTAAGTTTCTAATTACTATAGAAAAAGAGAATATTCTGTGATACTACGACTTTATACTACTTGTTTGGTCTGCAAGAGAAGTTATTGTGTCCGTAACTCTCAAAAGGTAGGCTTTTCAGAGAGAGTGAAGTTTGGGGGAGACGAAGCTGTGCTAAGGGAAGCTACAATTCCAGTTTCGTTTGTGGAAAAAGATAGTATTGGCTCTTAAGCTAGCAAGGTGTCGTGGACGTAGAGAGTCTGTCTCTTTGTGCTTCTGATGCGCTAAGTCCTGATTACCCTTACGCTCTTTCAGCTTTACTTGGAAATAAGTCTTCTTGCCCAACACATACCTTAACCTTGATTATTGCCTTCTTATGCTTAAGTATAGGGTTCTAAGTCTACCGAGAGAAGTTATTGACCTGACCGCGAGAGAGGAAATGAATGATTCAGACAGGACAGACCCAGACTTCAGCACTATAATAAATGGTAAGTGGAAGGATTCTTTGTATACCTTACTGAGTTTGACAGAAAGAAGGGAATAGAGTATCTCGCTCGTATCGAGAAGCCGAGCCTAGAGAAGAATCTTTTGAAGTGAAAAAGTAAGCTGCTGTCAGAGTTCAATTAACAGTTTTCCTTGGTGAAAGTGAAATGACTGTTTTCGTCTTGTTCTGTTCGCAAGTAAGTTGAAAGTCATTCTGCTCTTTCTTGTTAAGGTCTTACCAGAGAGAGAATCCGCATGAGAGTTGAGTGTTGCGGTAAGGACGGGACAATCTGTTTACCATGATATTGCCTTATTCCCCGGAACCTGAATTATGTCCTTCTTCAGTGCTAACGAGCAACAGATGAAGCAGTTAGAGGAAAGTAGAGAAGTTATGTTGCTGCAAGTGAACCATCAAGTTCAGAAGCTGTGTTAGCTCCCGAATAAGCTGTTCCAAAGTAAGCTGCAAACGGGTAGTCCTAAGTTGAAGTCTGAACTTCCCGGTGGTGTTCTTGTTTTGTCAACGAGATCAGGATCTTAATAAAGAGAAGATAAAGGATCCGGCGTGAAAGTAGGGGGAAAGGAAGCAGCATCGCCTGTTGCAAGGTTGAGCCTCAAGTCAGCGGGAAAGATAGATGGATCAGACTCAGGCGCTGGGTTAAGGACATAATGTAAAGGCTTTGAAGCGTTAGCGGTTCCAACTTCAAGTTTAGTTCAAGGATAGTTTGGGAGAGTGTAAGTTGAAGCGGAAGCAAGATCGGATCGGAATCTTATTCAAAAGACAGAGAACCTGGGTATTTACTTGACTCTATACTACATGTGCTCGATAGATGAAATTCCATTCATTCATATTGCCCCATACTAAAGGCAAAGTTGTTGACAGAAGATCCCCTGCTTCAAAATGCATTTGAGCCTAAGAAATAGTCCTATAGCTCTTAAACATCAACTGAAACAATAACTTCCAACTCCACTTGAAGAAACGAACTCAACTTGACTTCCAGCACTTGCTGCTAATGACAAAACCTCTTCTGATCTAATTACTATTTATATTGCACAGAGACCCTTATTTAGCTTATTGCCTCTTTATACTTGACTGTGGAGCTGACTTCCTTTCTCTACGAAAACTAAGGTCAAACCAATCACTGACACCGACCTTTCACAGTTCTGAACCAACAACGCATGAACCTCTAGCGTAAACAAAGAGCTACGCTACCCTTAGACACAAGTAGAAGATCGAACCTCTCTCCCACCAAAAGAAAGAACAAGACTCCAAGTTTCGCTAACCAACTTATAAGAATCGCTATGACCAGACTTTAGCCTTATTCTCGGCTGGCTTCAATTCCATTCATCTTTATTGAGGATAAGACTTATTGCCAACAGGATAAGACGGATTGCCTACTTCCCTTGCCGACCCGAACTCTACTACAAGGAAGAAGAAAGCCCTTCCCGTTCTTGCAACTACTAGTAACATAACAAAGGGAGAGCCTATGACTATTACAGAAGCACTAACAAAGGTAAAGCCAAGAACAACACTTGAAGGTCAGAAACAGAAGCCTGAGCCAGGTAATATAGAATCCGGTCACTCACCCACCCACTGTTTAAGAAGAGTTCGGGAAGTATAGAATTGTAGCCAGTATCAGAGGTTCTTCAACTTAGGGCTTCAAAGGCAGTATCATCTTATGAGCAAGTCCTGTGTTCGAGTCCTGTTCGAGTGCTTTGCTTGTTTCATCCGTTCTCCTACTAGTGGTACTGCCCTTAAGTAAATGGTGTGAGTCTACTTCAAGTGGTTTTTCATGACTTTATTGTGGAATACCGAGTTTACGAGTTGGGGCAAGAAGAGATGAAGCTAGATCGAGATCATAAGGAGTTAGAGTTAAGTCGACCAAAGAAGAGAGAGGCAAGGAGAAAAGCATTAGTTGTTATTACAATACCAGTGCCCTTAAGTAATTGGCGTCAGTCGCGGGGGCTTTTCTGTCCTGTGCTGTGTTCGAGCGGCTGTCTGGGCAATGAGGAAATGAAGTGTTTGTCTTTTCATCCAGTAGAATAACCCATGTGGTTAAGCAATGAGAAATTGGTTACAGGGTGGGTTTCTATCTTCTTTAAATAAGTCAACTCAATTCTTAAAGGAAGGAGTGCTAGGCTATCTGACCTGAGGCAAAGAACCAAACCCATAGGGCCCAGACTGACACTCACTCGACTCAGGCTTGAAACACTGCTGGCAAGACTCAAACAAGGGCTTCTGGGACTGATGCTAAGGAGTCCTAGGCTATCTGGTCCGGTCCGAGTTACAGGCTTGAACTACTCCCACTGATTCCCCGCATTTGACACCACTAGTAAAGAATCCAGCGGGGTAGACTCAGAATGAAACCCATCAGTATAAGACTCAAACTACTAACTAACAGAACCAGTGCTATCAACTGAGAATGGAGCTATTGGGTAGAAGCCTAAGCCCCGGGAGCACGTATACAGAATTGGCCTAAGCAGTTCAAGAATAGAACGAGTGCTTCCAAGCCTGATGCGGTGTCTACTGATGCTATAGGTATTGGTACTCAGATTGATGCTAGGTAGCTAGGGTCTCTAACAAGTAGCTGCCAGGCTGCTGCTAGGGAGTTAGAGAATAGAGCCGGTGCTTCCAAGCCTGATACCAACAACTCCAAGCCTGCTCCCTACTGCCTCCTAATTTCGTTCCTTAGTTCATGGCGTTAGCGAGTTCGGCCTTGGTTCGGTCTTGCTGGCACCGGGTTGAGTCTTTGACTCGTGTGTCAGATAGCCTATCACTCCTTAGGTTCATTCCGAGGGGCAGTGTTTTGATTCTGAGCCTACTTAGCTTCATTCCGAGCCTACCTCTATCTTGCCAACCCACCGAGTTGCTTCTTAGACGCGATTCTATGATATGGGGTATGATCTTACGCATCTAGTAGAACACTTAGAATTCCACTAACAGGGTTTTCTTGGGGGTCGAATGATGTATAGTTAAGCAGAGAAAGCGCACAGAGGCATACGAAACGAATAACAGAAATAGCAAGACACAACGACCCATACAACAGAAAAAGAAGGACAAAGCAACGCGCAGACCACGCTAATAAGACTAATGCTCCCATGCCTCATGAAGGCGGGGAACACACGACGATGGGCATCAATGTCAAACTACAGTAGACTTCACCGTGCCACCAGACACCTTAAGGGTAATGTAATGAACTGTCTCAAAGAGAGGAGAGGCAGTCCCACTAGGCGAAAGAGGAGCAGAGAAGGCGTAAAGCAGACAGGCATCATTATATGTATAGGTCAGGGAAAGGGAATGCGAGAGGGGGAAACCTTTTATGTAAGCTTGTAGAGGCCAAGAGGCGTAACAAGCCACCTCTGAAGGATCAAAAAGCGGATCTAGGGTTATGTCGCACTCCTCACAGACATCAGACCACCTATAGTGACGACCAAGCTCAGAGGGACAGGCAAGACCCATCACAAAGGGGCTAAACTGCCGATCGTAGCTATTGAGGTTAACCCACTTTATGAAAGACTCATTGGCTTGTCAGGAATAGAGATGCTGTGGAGACTGTAAAGGCACGAAAACGAAATCAAGGAAAGAAAAGCACTCGTCCTTGAGGGGAGCCTCGCTAGAAGAAGAACGCTGGGCGTGGACATGACCCGCATATAATTGCCCATTGATGCTTCTAAACAAGCAGACAAACAGATACTTTTCCATTTCCTACCTCGGACAGGACAGATTCCACTGCTCTGCTTTGAGGTGAGGGCGAGTAACGTCTCGATGTCGACTTTCTTTCAACTACTAGACAAGTAACTGCTACAGCCAAGCAACTACTCACGACCGCCAAGACACTACTAATGTGTCGCGGCAGTGAGTTTATAGGCGGCGAAAGCCGTTGTGCGTCATCAACAGCCAAGCAACTACTAGACAAGTCACTACTAACGTGACGCGTCAGTGAGCTAAAGCGCGGCAGGGCCGCTAACAATTCCCTCAAGTTATAAACAAGTCCTGTTTTTTGGGCGGTAGCGAGCGGAAAGGCGGCAGCTGTTTTGGGGCTGCAAATAGATGTATTATAAACTCGTTATTCCGGAGTCCTAATTAATAGCGTCAGCGAGTTAAAAGCGGTAGGAGTTATTGGGCTGCGTTAGACCAAGCTTAGGATAGACAAACAACTACGGAAGGTATCAAACTACATAAGAGGAAAAACTAGAGCAGCTGACTTATAGGTGCTTTCAATGGGGCCTTGAAGCCTTCCCGATGCTCCTTACAATGCCTTTAACGAGGTAAACTCACAGAGAAGAGAGCTAGAAATAGACCTCTAAACAAGCACACAGACACTACGGAAGATGAGATCTGAAACTCGCACACATGAGAGAGCTAAGCTCCACTTTCTGAAGATAGAAAGGGCACATACACAACTCCAGAATCACAATCAGCTGCACATCCAGAAGCGGAATACTGGGCAGATGCATATCAGTTGCAACGTTATGGTATGCAAAGGAATAACATATTCTACTATTTATTGAAGGGCACGGGAGTACTTATGCTCAGATGAGGAAGCAATGAAGGAAGTAGGTAATGATTGTCCAATGAAGAAGGCAAAGAGAGTTCAAGTAATGAACCGTAACTAATTAAGCATTGGTCAGTTGGAGATAAGAGAAGAGGTTTGTACAAGTGTTGTCTCTGAAAGAGGTAATTGTGTTGGTTTGGTTCTTCAAGTTCATGAGTGATTTTGTGGAAAAAGAGAGTACTGGCGTTGAACGGTAGCGCGGCATTATCGGTAAAGGTGCTTCGGTTTTGGCTTGCGCCTTACGCTCGCAGGTTGGAGTACGGTTGACATGACAGTTAAGTCGTAGAGAATTGCCTTGCCTGGAAAGCAGGGTGGAGGATAGTTTTAGTAAGAGGATCGTTTTTGGAACAGGATAGTCGTGGAGACGAACGAACAAAGGACGCAAAGCAAAGATGAAAGCCATAGGCAGTAACCATTCTTTAATGAAAGCCAGAAGTAACAAGTTATTTAGAGGAATCAGCAGTTATCAAGTAAGCAATAAACGGGGTCATCTTAAAGTGGAGTTTATTAAGTTTCTGAATGATTTGTTGGTAGGTGCACACCTGTTATAGAAAATGTAGTGACAGGAAGGTCTCGGCTTGTCTGGCAGTCTGTCTGTCAGCAGTTCCATCCTTATAAGTCAAATAGAGGTTTCGTCCTGTTTGTTAGTGCCTAGGTTGTTAGGCCCTTGCTCCAGTCTTTTGATTGGTACTTTCAGTCTAGTATCCCCGGGTTCGATCCGCAATCTCTAGCCCTTGAACAAGTATTGGTAGACCAAATGAATCAAAGTAATTAGTTGTAGGATAAAAGCAAGTCAAGTCAGAATAAGAACAAGGAGAGACAGATTGAACTGAAGTCAGTGAAGTTTTCATCAACAGATGGAGAATTGAGATCCATGGGGGTAAGGCCATTGTTTGCAGTATATGCCTTTGCACCCGGCGAACACAGACATAGTAGGGCGAGGCAAAGTTGAAGAAAAAGGTCTCAATACAGAATTCACTGGAGTAGTCAACGAATGGGTTTCCAAGGAAAGGAAAAAGTCAGATCATCGGTGGCCCTGTTCTGATTGTCGGGGCCTTGTGTTAGCCCTAAACCATACTCCTCATTAGCACGGTGATCGTTAGGGGCTTGTTTCTCTATTGGTTGTATTCCGCTTCTTATTACTTATATTCTATACGCGCTATATCGTAGTAACCATACTCTTATGTGCCTGTTTCATATTCCCTTAAGTAATATCAATTCTTATTATTACCTAGTGAAAATCTTATACTGACTAATCTAAGCCTATGCCAGTTGGGTCTTTCCTTATTCTCATGCCTTTGTTGTAGTCTATTAGTTATGTTGTCTTGTCTCGTCCTTCTACTTGTTGTGTCGATTCCCTATTCTTGTGTAGCATTTGTTGATTCTTCTATCAGTAGTCGATTCAGTTTCTCATTAGTATTTTCTATTGCTGTAGATCGTGGGATGTGTCTAAGAGAGCTTTTAATGAATTTGATGTCTATAACGCAGGGCCAAGAGACAGGAAAAGCAGACCCAAAGCACGGAGGGGAAGCTGACAAGAAAGAATATGAGTGTAAGTATGTCAGTTTGATTGATAGCTGGGGCAGCAAGGCCGATAAGCGGTAAAGTAAGCCTACGAGCAAGAGGGCAGGTAGTAAGGTTCGAGTGGAGTTTTACAAGAATAAGAGTAGAGATAGTCAACCTTAGAGTTAGGCGCAGAGGACTCGTAGCTAAGAGCAGGGGAACA
This sequence comes from Musa acuminata AAA Group, assembly GCF_036884655.1. NCBI lineage: Eukaryota > Viridiplantae > Streptophyta > Magnoliopsida > Zingiberales > Musaceae > Musa > Musa acuminata. The sequence goes on along the minus strand of NW_027021252.1, from coordinate 136,999 downwards.
GACCTAAGAATAAGGGGGGAACAAGCAAGAATACGAGGAACAACAGAGAGAATCAAAGGACTAAGTAGAAGGAAGAAACTCGGAACTAGGAGTAGACCAGTACCTAATAGACTTGAACTCCATATTGTCCAACCAACCTCATTACTATCATATGTATTGTATCCTGTATTCCTTACTCTAATCTTATACTAATCCTAACTATACTTGTTTAGAGCCTTGCTTACTCGCTTTTTGCTTATTATTATCATATAGTAGCGTAGTTAACATCACCAGTTGCAGACCAGTAGCAGTAGGCCAGATTATTGACACCCCCCTTCCACTCTTAGGTTTATTCGAATACTTACGCTTGAAATGCCTATGTTTGATTGAGAGGCTTGCTTTCCTGAGAACAACACTCCGCTACAGTCTCTGCCGTGTTAGGTGAGCGGAAGAGAGCTTATAATGAATTTCATGCCTATAACACAGGGCCAATAAGGAGAAAACGGAGGAGCCTGTTTGTACTTGGTGGCCATTCTTGATTTACTTATTCTAGGTTCCATTACAAGGTGGGTGCACCATATCGTACCTAAGTTTATATCTGTTTATTAGTCTTTTGCATTCTTTATTTAGAGTAGAGTGGAGAGTGCCAATAGAGGAAGAGAATATGAATTGGTAGCGCAGGATGGAATCCCTATTGGTATCGCAGGGCAGGTTAGGTTGAGGGAATTCCCAAACAGGGAACTTTTCCACTCGATTCTTAAATGAAAAAGGAGGAGCACCAGGTAGCCTAAAAAGTAGTCTGCTTAGACCTAATGTCGGAGTAGAATATCGCTTATACCACATAAGGAGCACTAGGGTTGGCAAGAAAGTAGCACTAGGCGAGGCGGGTAGTTACTTCTCCTATTACTTCATGCACTAGACCAGACCATACCCTATTATTATATTGACTCTATCTTGAATTGAATTAATTATTTGTCTTTTCACTCTTATTTATCATATCCAAATCGTATATTGACTATACATTTGTAGGCGTAACGCATATAGGCGTAACACATAGGATGAACTTCACTATACCTAATGGAATTATTATCTGTAATATCAAACCTATAATCCAACAAGCCTAGCTCTCTTGCACCTCATTCTGTAGTTATCGATCTGGATCTTTGCTTGCTTGGTTTAGTCCCTCCCTTAATTCCTTATTGAAACTATCATTCATAGACCGATAAGCTTTTATTAGACCAAGTCAACGCCCTACTATATTTGGTATCAATAGAAATGTATTAATAGCAAAACCACCATGCTATCAATATCAATAGAAAAACTCACTCCCCTACTCTCTTTGGACAGTGTCAATTCGTCATACTACTGGTCTGTTACTACTGACTGCACATACTTTATCTTACAGTAAGGAATCGGACCCTGTTGCCTCCACTAACTTCTTTCTCCCTATGCCTATTGCTTGCTATCAATTGGATATAATTATTGGATTTCACCCTACTTAGTGAAGTTCTGATCTATGGTTGGTGTGGGCATTCTTATACTGATAAGGTTCATTCTGTACTCTTCCGATCCCTGCTCCCCCTTACCTAGAGACATTCCTATACTAATGAGGTGCATTCTATAGTTTCGATTGAATCCTTTGTTTTCGAGTGGAATTATCACTTGTGAGTTGTTTTCTTGAGTTTCGTTTTCATTCTAGTGTTTTAGCTTCGGCCTTATCTTAATAGTAAGGACTTAGGCTTGTTCCTGACAGGCCTATATGGGTCAAAGTATTCCACTACCATAGCTCATTCTGTCACTACCAACTCTCAACTAATAAGTTAGCCTGCCGCTCCCAATCCCCACTCTTGCTCTTCAACTACTAGACCTAAACCTTACTATGTCTCTCCTGGCTCTTTGTGCTTCTATTGCTTAATCGCATTCCCATTCTCTTGCCTCACTCTTTCACTCTTAGGGGTTGGTTAGCTGTAAACTACCTTTCCTTTCTTGAAACTAGCACTCCGGTCCAACAGCCTTACCTTGACTCTTACTTTCCGGTCCAACAGCCTTACCTTGACTCTTACTTTAATGTAGCTCTTAGCACCTTACTGACTTTTCTTCTATTTCCTTATTTGTATTAGAATTAGAATGGGTTTTGTAACTCACTTATCTATTCTCTTATCAAAATAGTAGAATGCACAACAATTAGTGCTAGCAGGACTTCACCTAATAAATCACCAATAAATCATAGAAATCATATCCAAATGAACTTGAAATACGGAATGGCAGAAGCAATTAGGAGACCCGCTCTCGAACTACAGGCTTAGAACAAGCAGTGACAGACCAGACCGGCCTCGCACTCTAGCAAGCCATCCTCTGTATGGAAGGCGTTAGTTTCGTTTTGAACCAAGGAGTGGACAAGCTACGGGAAAAGCAACGGGCCACGCGAGGTAAGTAAAGGCAGCTTTCAGATATAGTGAAGCAAAGGATCCGCACCAGTGGTTATAACCTCAAAAGCACTAGCTCCACTCTTATCAGTATAGGAATAAGATTTGAGGTCAGTAAAGTCAACCTAGAGACAAGAGAGGCAGGCTCACAGTAATAGTCGGATTACTGAACTAACACACACACAAGCAAGACTCCAAGGAAGAAGCCGAAGAATCCAAATCCATAGTTTTACCTGAGAGAAGAGGAAATAGAGCTTGGCTACTGTTGAGTAGGGCTTGCAGGGGCCGGTAGATAATAAGACTTGGGCTACTAGGGCGAGTTCTGATAGGAGAGTTGTTGCTTGGCTGGGAGGTAAGGACGATTAGCGTATTAGAGAAATTCTTGTTAGTAAAGGAAAATAGGATAATGGGTTAAGTAATAGAATCATGGTTAGGTAATAGAATTCTTTCTTTCTTTGATTATTAGAATTGAGTATTCCGTCCGGTTCACCAGGTTCTTGATCATTGTTCATTCGGTGGCGCGGTCCCCTCTGGCATATAAGCTAGGTCATTCTCCGTTCGGTCATCAACTCAGTCTCCGGGGCATTCATGGAGGTGCGATCAACTGGTCTCAGGGCCGGTCAACAATCAGAAATGTTCTCCCAGAGGATTATTCTTAAGGTAAGGCAGGGTCGCTCAGGTAACAACGTAGGAAAACTCATTCCTAAAGTGAAAGTCGTTAAGCGCATTCCCCAAGTGGCACCGCACCGCTCATTCATTGGTGAAACAACGCGCATCGGGCGAAACAACAGGCTACATAGCTCTCGTTCATAGAAGTGGAGTACCTCGACCAGGCATCAATGTACCTCGGGCAGTCTTCGTTCGTTGGTGCACCCACAAAGGCTTTGGGTCATTCTTGCATTTCCATTTAAGTAACTAGGCAAGGGAATCATTATTAAGGTTACACCACATAGTCCTTGAGGAGCATCGCGCAGTCTATGAGCGACCGTGGACCAACTCATTCTTATAGCTCCCATGCATTCAGTCAGTCTTCGGGGACCATGTTATCCCCACATGCATAGAAGGAAGGTCCGGCCCCTCGCCCTCGGGAATGAATTCATAGGTTGGTGGCGCGCCTACTAATTCTGTGCCCAGGCCCAGCAACTATGTCTTCGTTTGTTCATGGGGGTGCGATTAACTGGTCTAGGAAGGTCTGGGCAAGAAGAAATACCGGTGTAGGCACTCGTTCTTCAATAAAGCAAGGGTCGATTACATTGAGGAGCGTTGCTGGTCCTACTATGATGTCCACCACGCCCCGATGCTGGTCCACCATGAACTGAATGATGCTGGTCCACGAACGTTGCTGGTCCGCCCTTTCTTTGTTTATACCTTTAGAGCCTCGTAGTCGTAGTACTTTCTTTCTACCGTTGAATGAGCTATGTCGTCCTCAGTTTAGCCCTGCCCTGCACATGTTGTTTCATCTTTCTTTTCTCATTATTATATGGATATTGACTTTACTTCTTTCTTTTCTCATTAGAATATTGAGAGTCGTTTTTTCATTCTCATATTTGAACCCAGTATAAGATCTCTTGCGGCGTCAACATCTCTATTATTATTATTACCCGTAAAGCTCATTGCTACCCATGTGCCTAGTGCTACTTTATGCAATTAGAATCTAATATATTGGTAACCAAACCTAAGGCAAGCGAGCCTTATAGCCCACCATGTGCTCCATCAACTAAGAATGACACTAGAAAATTAGAATAGGGAATTGTTGAATGAACCGACGGGTCCGTCCGATCTAGCATCTAGCATAGAGATTGAATCCGTAATTAACCTAGTGCTCTTTCTCTCTGGCCTTTTGATCTCTCTTCTCTTGTTGACAAAACTAGCACTGCTGCTTAATAAGCATTACGTGGGTCTTCTTATTAGATATCCATATATAAGAGATAACTAGCATATAAGAGAAAACTAGCGCAGCTTACTCCGCTTATGATCTTTCTACTGTATCCGCTTTAGATCCTTATTCCTCACCTACATTGGTTGCAAGATCTGAGGGAGATTCTTTGCTTGTTTCGTCAGGAGTTGATAAGTTAGTTAGGGAGTATGGAGCAGAGTATAGCACAGGCTTTGCAGCGATAAGTTGAGTTGAAACTATAGTTGTGTCAATTCCTTTTTGTTGGATAGGCGAGTTATCAAGATGAATTCTCAAATCTAACCTAGATCATCTACTGGATCAGGCAGGCTTTCCAAAGCTAAGTCAGTGTGTTATTCGGCAAAAGGCAAAGGGAAAGAATAGTGTTCCTTATTTCTATCTATATCTACGCAGGAGCTCATAAATAAGGTTTTCGAGAGTAAGTTACGAAGCGGGAGGCGTCTAAAGTCAGATGTCTTTGTTGGCGCGAGTCCTGTTTTGGGGAGCAGAGAATAGGCCCGCCTGGCGTTGTTGAATGAAAGTTAGGTGCTGAGAGCCTAAGTTCTATGCCCACTATGCCCCATGTGATGTGCCAATGCTCAAAGGTCAGAGAAAGTAGTTGAGTTGGTTGACAGAACAAGATAAGGAAGGGATAAGGGGGTGGAGTAAAGATCTCGGTAAGAAAATGGTGCTCCAATTCGATTCTTAACAAAGGACCCATTTTTGTTCAACAAGTTCAGAGAAATGATGTAAAAGCCTGCCCTTAAGTAAATTGCAGTTACAAGATAATAATAGTATTGATAGGTCACAATCATAAACCCCGGCAAGATTCGTTCTTGGCTATACTATAAAGAAAGCGGTAGAGAGAAATTCCACTACAAGGTTCTGTCTTCATCGGGGTTCGCTATGTAGGCTACGTTTTCATATTGGATTAGTCATAAGCAGAGGAAAGATAGTCATAAGCAGGGGAGGGGAAATTGCTGGAGAATTCTCTAATCGGCCAGGCGTTGAAGCTCCCTTCCCTTCCACGATAAATGAGGGGTCAAGTTCTAGCATTGGCGACGATAGATCAGATGCAGAATAAAGTAAAGGATCTGATTCAATTACAGGCTTTGGGGCAAGCAAGGTTTAGAGCACCAGTACCAACAAGGACAGATTATACAGATCCAGGTCTTTCTTTTTGAGCACCAAGTATAGATCCAAGTAAATACATGGCTTTGTTAACCTTTTTTGAATTAGTGAGGTTACCTTGAGAATGGAATTGAGTACTGTCCTTTGAAAAACGGATAGTAATGAAACTGCTCTGTACGTCCCCGGAACTGTACTTTCTACTTACCTTATATTGATTGCTAAACCTGAAGAGTTATTACAAGTTATGTGTTTTATTCCAGTTTACTGGGGTTTGGTCACTTTCCTTTCCGCTTGCAAGATACCCTGACCTGCGCACTTATTCTTCTCCAATCTATTAAGTTCATCTCGTCTATCTAGAAAGTAATAAGATAGAGTTAATAAGATATATATAAGGTATAGAGTTTGTTCGGGTCAGAGAAGAAGCAAATTACTATAAGGCCCCACTTCTGGAGTTTGAGCACCCTAGCACTACTGTTCTCTAGAATAAAGTCAAGTCAGAGAATTTAGACCTTTTCTAGATGATCTCATACTAGAATTGATACCCTTACTTGATCCCTTACTTGATGATAAGAGCTAGTATATAAGAAGAAGATCTAGTACTACTGGCGCACACAGGACTTGGTCATAAAGAAAGGAGACAAGCCTCCAACTAAGCACTAAGTATACGCTTGGCACTTGTTTTAGTTGTCTCAGAGGCGGATGTTTTACTTGCAGAGTCAGAGAGGGGTTAAGAGAAAAAGCACATAGGCAGCTAAGCTAGGAAGCACGATCAGGATAGATAGCCGGTATTGAACTAAAGAATGATGTTGACTTCAAACTTGATAGATAGGTCAAGTAAGAGCATTGGGCCCCGGGTTGGTTCAGAGCACAGGGTTGGTTATAGGCCTCAGCAATGTATAACTATTGATTGCACTATTGATGATAACTACACCTATGGCTCCACTAATAAAGAATGAAACTATACTTACTGAGACTTGAAAAGAGTGGAAGGAATTCATATGCTCCGGGCCAAGCAACTCTCTATCTGGTGTTACAAAAGAAGCTAGAGAATCAGCAGTGCAATAAAATCATGTTTCTGTGAAAAAGGAAGGAAGCGAAGCTTTATTAAGTGGTTTAAAGAGCTGGATCAGCTACAGTGTGAGTTGAGGTCGACAAAAACTTCTATTTATTATTGGAGCTCCGGGCTTAGGTGAGGCACGGATCTTGTTGGCAATGCGAGTTCAGTTTACGAGAGAGGTGATTGTTCTCCCCTAACTTAGCTTATTATTCGTTTAGTATAAACCTTACTAAACTTTACAACCAGCAAAGTAAGTATTGCCAGTTGCCAGAGCCAGAAGATGGGTATAGTAGATGGAGTGCAAAAAGCATTAAGTTGAAGGTCTTGTTCGAGTGGAATCGCTAGTTTACAGAGGATAGAGAGGCAAGGGAAGTCACCATTGAGTTGCACATAGGTCTTACTTATAGAAATAAGGGTTGACAACCTTGTAAGAAGTGGGTAAGAAACATAAGCCTTCGCCAGGTAAGATAGAAAAAGTATCGGTGGTTGGATAAGGCCTATAACCCCTTCTTTTGAGTCCTGTGTTTTGGAGTGGTTAGTTGACCGGGGTGAGGTGGGCAATGGAAGTAACCAAAACCAGAGCTTGACTTTAGGAGTGAAAGAGCTAGTAGGCAGGAACAGGGGCCTCAACTCGTGTGTTGAAGTTCAGAATGGAATTGCCTAGGAACAGCTTCAGATCAAGGGTTTACCACGACTCCCTTAAGTATACAAACTCGGGCAGCTCTAGTACAACAGTAGGCAAGGATAGAACCCAGGAATTCTAGAATCATAGGTGAAGTTAGCGGGCATTAATTAAGGGCATTCGACTCCCATTATGTTATTAATAGCAGTCCATAGCGCCAAGTCACCACTATAAGATTCAAGAGCAGTTTCCGTTCTCAAGTCATCAGCGGGAGAATCATTAGAATTCACTAGGTATTATAAATGAATTGGCAAGAAGAGAAGAGAACAGCTGCCGCTTAAACCCCTTTACCTGTACCTGATCTAGCTTATGAAGTAGATGATCCGCATTCCGTTATCAAAGATGAAATGGGGAAAGCAGCGGCATACCGTTTTCACCAAACCCCGGGGCCAAGCAACTAGGCAAGTAGAATATCTTAGTCTATTTTACCTTACTTAGGTAGCTTCCCTTTTGAGTAAAGACATAGGCTTGAAGCACCTTTCTTTTGAATCTGAGCAGCAGCAAGCAGTTCTGAAAGTCTCAAGTAGGGTGTTTGTTGGCGACGAAGCTGGTGTGGTTCAGAAAGGGGAGTGGAAAGTGGTACTGCTCGTTAAGTCGTTAAGTCTTAATACGAGTTTGGGCAATCAGATAGTCAAGAGGACCTTATTGTAAGTTGCAGAGTAAAGTACAGGCAAGAGGTAGGTTCGGGCAAGACTAAGTGAGGAAGAACAGTTAGAGTGGAGTCTACAGGCGAGGAAGCTATAAGTACTTAAGTTCAGAATCCAACTAGTCAGGTAAAGGCTAAGAATGCCAGCAGTAAGTGTAAGAATGCAACTCATAAGTCGGAATTACAGAATGGAACGCGAGTCGAGGTAGTCCAGTGGTAGTGGTCTGCAAAGGGAAGAAAGAGAATCCCCAGTTCTGGTTCTAAAGTCAGGAGTAAGCCTACCGATTGGCCGAAGTCACTAGTTAGGTCTAGTTCCCTTACCTAGCCAGGGGTGTAGTAGAGTAGTAAAGAGTACAGAGCCATAGTTTAGGTCGAGTGCCAGCCAGGTATTATAGATGTAGATGAGAGGCAGTTCTTGTTGAAGTCAAAAGGGCTGTTAATGTTGCTTGGCTCTTTGCTTTGAGTGAAATTCTTGATTAGTAGTTGGGACTCCCCGGTGGATGAGCCTGAGTTCCCAGTGCCTAAGTGGAAGTCTAGTTTGTAGTATACGCTTGGCTCTGGTATTCTTATTGAGGAGAACAGAACTACTTGAAACTACTAGACAAGCAAGTCAGAGTGCAGGTAGATGAGCCGACTGAAGCAAGTAGGAAAGTCGGAATAGAAATAGAATCAATACTAAGCTAACTCAGGTGCCAGTATTGAATGAAACTCCTAAGGTCTTCAACTCTGTTACTACGGACTCCTTTACTAGTAGTAGCTGGGCCCTAGCTGCCCTGGTTAAGTCTAGTGGTGGCCTTGCTGCCCTTAAGTTAGTGGAGGTCTGTTATGATTATTAGTAGGAATACTGGGTAGTCGTCCTGTTTAACCAGTAGAGTAGTCAAAAGTACAGAGGCATAGTTGCCGGTAGGGTAAGGGTTAACTCATAGTAAGAATTAAGCCAGTAAGTATAAGACTCAGAATAGAAGTAAGTAGTGAAAGTCTAAATCCCTTGATCTATTGTTCAAGAATTCCACTCAGTGGTTAAAGAATGCACCTCATATGACCAATACAACCCTGCTTCAAAGCCTCCAACTAAGTCCTGTGTTCGGGAACTAAGTGGGCAAGTTGGCAAGGAGGAAAGTTAGAATGAAAGTGGTGACTTGGCTCTTCTCTTTAGTATCCCTTATTTCTATTATGGGTCTGTTCCTGAAGCACCGAGTAGTAGCTTGGGGCAGTTTACAGAAATCCACTAGTGAGTATAAGCCTTAAGCAGTGACATGCAACAGCAAGAATCAACCCAGTGCTACCCAGCCTAAAAGCCCGGGCAGTTAGAATCAAACCACTGCTAACGAGACTTAAGAAGGGAAGTCCAGAATTGAACTAACTAAACTCAGAATCAACCTAGCAACTAGCAGCCAGTGATGCTAACTTAGACGACCGAAACTAAGAATCAAACTAAGTAGTTCAAGACTAGAACTCAGAGGTGAGCTAGCCAGGGCTAAGAAAGAAACTCGGAGTAAGCATCTAGTATCGGAGTAAGCATCTAGGTACTAGATCAGAATGTCCCTAGGCAGTGGAAGCCTTAAAGCCCCGAGTAAGAGGTGAGCTAGTCAGAAAGGAGAGCTCTAGTTTCAAGTAATAATTCCGTGTTAGTTGCTAGAGGAGAGAGAGGAAAGAGAACCAGTGCGGGAGGTGGGCAAGTCGGAAACTAAGAATGCACCTCACTCGTCCAAGCCTGATGTTAGTGGTATTGATGCTAAGCCTGCAGCTGGGTAGACTGAAGCGGTGTCTGGTAAGACTTCAACAAGGGAGTGAAATAGTGGAGCTAGTAAGGAAAAGAGCTATAGTAGGGGAAAGAGCTAGTAAGTCCTAGAATGCAGCCAGTGAATCAAAGACCGATACCGGTGAGGCAAAGACTTCAACCAGTCAGTATGAGAGTGGAGCTAGTTGTCTTAACTCACTTATCGCAATGCCGCTACTCCTACTTATTCTTCAATCACTGACAACCAGTCTTCTCTCTTGACCACCAATTCCCTGCAGCTAGGGGGCAGTTGATAAGAATGAAACACAGGGTAGCTAGTGTGGGTAAGGGTAGCTAAGGTACGGTACTACTATGTCCTGTGTTCGGGGCGTAAGTATCCAATCCACTATTCAGCTACTCGGACCTACTACTGCTCCCCTACCATATTAGCAGAAACAAGTCGTCCTTTCTTGGGGAATGTTGCAATGCTCTCCTCTCCTTCTTAAGCAACCAGTTCCTATCAGTAATCTTTTTTGATCGATGAGAACTATTTCTCAGTGGTAGCCTCCAGCCTCGAAGATTCTCCGAAGTCCCATTCCCATGAATACAGAAAATAGCGTCTTTCTCAATAATCGTCATTTTGGTAAATACATTTTATTGACTCTATCCCGCGCCGATGCTACTGAGCTCAGAGCTTCCGTAGATAAAGCTACAATAGTAGAGATCGCAGAAGTGAGAAATTCCCCGATTGTATTACCCTAGCTGTAGCCCAGGAGCAGCATCAACAAGAGGGCCACCACTTGAATATAGGTATTTTATGAACGAGGGGTGTGTTCGGCAAAGGCGCCCCCGCCCCGCCTCTTTCGCAACCTTTTCCCTGAGTTTTAGGGTGCTCAGGTGAACCCATCCTTCCACAAGTCATGGACCACTATTTGTAAATACCTTCTCAAAGAGGATCAGGATATCTATATCTGGGGTAAACAAACTTTAGGTCAAATGCAGGCTACCATAAAAGCCCCAGAGTCCCATCGTAGGTTGCCCCATAGCCGGGAAGTTCTAATAAGTAAGTTTAAAGAGCTTTGATGAGTGGGAGCAGGTCTATGAGGATCCCGATGTTTCTAAACTCGTCCTCTCCTCCCACACCCCGGTGCATTCAGTATTCGAGGATCTGCGTATTCAAAAAGACAGAGAAAGCCGTTTGCAAGATCGAATTTAAGACTACCTTAAATCACGGGGGTGGCCTGAGGAATATACGGTAGATTACTTGCAATAAAAAGACTTCCTTCTCGATTGGATAGGTTGCAATCTAGTGTTTGGTCGGCCCATAAAAACAAAACTGCTGCTACTCTATGGGGAACCGAGCACCCAGAAAACCCTTTTATTTGATATGTTAGGTTAGGTGTTGAATATCTACTACGCCGCGACACAAGAAAGAATGATTTGACCGGTGCACACGACTACTATGACCTGTGGGTCTTTGATTAATTCCACGTAGCTGAGGATGATAGCATGAGCTCAGGGGTCACCCAAGCAATAATGGCTGCGTCAAACAATACCCTATTACGAGTATTGGATGGTCAGCAGTGCCGCCTTGACGCCAAGTATGGTAGGCTTTTCAATCCAAAAAGAAATATCCCTGGCGTGACCATAACTAACTACTAACTACCCCGTTCGTAGCATAAGGCGCAAGGGTCCTTTTAAAGAGCGTTTTATGCGGTTAAAGTGATCAAAATGTAATACCTAAACTCAAGAAGGAACGAATAATCGCCAAACTTTGGGGCTGTATTCACAGGAGACTCGCCAAAAAACAAGTCCTCTGGCCTAACGCCAAGTATATCTCCCTTCAGTACAATGAGCAGCCTGGGCAGGTATTACTTTATCCTAAAAAGGGAACCCCAAAAGTCTCAAAAAAGGACAAAGACCCTGTGGCTTCCCTGGGTAAGCTCGAGTCACTATTACAGCCTGGGGACAAGGGTTTACTTACAACAGAGGCGGGTCATCATTAGAAAATGGTGCTTCAAAAGTGGCTTAGGTCTTTCGATTGCTCCGAGTACCTGACACTTTAATGCACAAATGCCAATGTCCCAGGTCCTCACAAAGAGAACCGTGGAGGGTCGCAATATGGTCAATTTGGATTAGGTTCTTTCTCTCTTGGACTTTGCTTTTGTCCCCCGGAAGCCCCAAGCCACCAACCTCATGGAACGTCCACGGGATCAACAGGTGCGTTGGGAGCAGTTCAATACCTTTGAGAAACAGTACAGCCCTTTTACTCTCGGGGTGCTGCAGCAGAAAGACTGTGAGCCCGACCTGCACTGGGAAAATATGGGCACGGGTACCTCAGTCAATCGTATGAGTAAGCTTCTGGATTCCGAGGTTACATATTATGCCGCCTGGCCCCTAAAAGCTTATATTAGTGACTTCAGGGTTTCTAACTTCATAAGTCTATCATATAGGAAGGAGTTGGATAGCTTTTCTCCCTCTTCTTGGCTCACCATCCCTTCCAGTTTTGATTCTTCCGAGTTAGCAGCGCCTAAATTCAGTGCAAATGTTATCTTAAAGAAAAATAGTGGTACAGTGAGCTCTGAGTTGGTTGATTCCTCAGTTAGCTCCCGTCATGTCCGTACCGAGGAAGTCTGGGTCAACGAACAGCCTTAACTTGATCATTATAAATATACTAATATCTTTTTCTTTCTCTTCTTTCTTTTTTATTCCCTTTGTTGCTTTTCCATGATTCCTTTCAGACTACCTATACATATACAAAAGCAAACTCCCATTAATCCTCGGCTGGGCATACTCATATACTTATTGCCTGGCGCGTAACGGAACAATAAAATCATTAATAAGGCTTTCACTTAAGATCCATAGTGGGAAACTTTAACACCATCTTTTGAGTTGTTGTCTTGCTTTCCTTATGCCGAGTCCTACTTTGGCCCTGTTCGAAGCTATAGCCTTGTTAGCCCTAGTTCAATCTATTACACTAATCAATATTCTATAAAGAACCTTTAAGTAACCTTTAAATACTAATATAAGTCAACTGAATACTTAATATCATAATATAAGACAGGAGCGTATAATAATCTAGGTTTCAATAAGGATGTGAGGTAAGTAGTGACAGAGTTAACCTCGAGGCAATAAAACAGGGCGGGGCGAACCTCTTATTGCTCGTTCCAGCCTTATACAAATACAAATAATAATGCGCCATCGGCTGACAAGACTTAATGCTATGCTGGGCTGAATGGTCACTAATACTTAGTCGAATGACACCTGGGCTAACAGCCCTTCAACAAGAAACTTGGGATTGAGCTAGTGCCAACAATGCTTTAACCACTGCTAACAGGGCTTACAACTACCTGATAATACCTTCGCTACCAATACAAGAATACGACTACATACTATGAGCCACCAAACCACTACAACAGTAAGACTCAAGAAGGGATGATATGGTCGGAATAACATTCCAAATGAAATAAACGACTATTATTCAAATAAATACAATAATATAGAATACAGATAGTACAGGTAGTGCCAACCCTAGCTCCTTTACTGTTTGTTATAAGTAATAATGAAACGACTTCTTCCCCAACCCTAGTTCTGTATTTGTCATTGAAAACCTCTGATCGAAGGGTGCTCCCTACTATACTAGAATCCTTATTATGATTTCTCCTAACCTACTCCGGCCCGGACTACAATACCAATAAGATCCATATAAAGAATGGAACGTAAGCTTCTCAGAATGTAACTAACGATAAGAAGAAGCAAGCACTCTCTATTGAATTAATCTACAACTTATAATAACTAAACAAGGAACTAAGCAGCTGGGAACGCTCCCCCTACTATTAGAGTCAAACTGAAACTTTACTTCTAATATTAATACTAAAAACAGGTAATCCAATCACGGATAATCAGAATTGAGCTCTTCCGGGCATACGAGACTGACAACGCTATCCATAAGAATTGAGCTGGTGCTTTGAATAGTTTGGGAATACGGGATATAGGCCATAGCTCTAAACAAGGAATGCGGCTACTGTTTCTCGTGCTTTCACCGGTGCTTGTAAGGCTTGATCTTTTACATAAGGAATAAAACGAGTACCTCTAAGACTTACCCCAAAGCTTGGCTTGTCTTGTCCACGAACACAGCACTTGTGAATAACTCTCAAATACTTGAACAAAGACTTTACTTGTAATAACTCTCGCACAACGTCTTGCTTAGTAGCTTGGTCCGTTGCCCAATAGCTCCTGCCGCGGCTACTTAGGGCAAGAGAGACCGGCACCCCGAGTTTTCTCCTTGTTTGTTGACAGAGGCATAGGAGAGGCTCCATTCTTATTGTTGGCACTACCGGTAAGTAAACTCTGATCTTGCTCCACTGATCTAACAGGCTTACCATTCCCACATATATTCTATCGGCACCCAAATAGATTATATTATATTATCATTATATTATATCATCTCTGTATTGTTCCAGCCCTGTGTGAACCTGTCTTTGAATCCTGAGTGAACCTGTGGGAGTAGCCTCTGCCTCTGCTGCCTCTGCTCCTGATACAGGAAATGATTTGAATTGAGTCTACCGAACACCAGCTTTTCTACGACCATTCTTTAGTTCGATACACGACCATTCTTTAGTTAGCTCGATACACGACCATTCTTTAGTTAGCCTGTCCGGGGTAGAGCAACTGTCTTATGCTTGAAGATCTTTGTCCTGTGTTCGGCACTCCATTATGAACTTACATTTGAAGCCCTTATATTAAGTCGGAGTGAAAGGCTTACTTTAGTTGTGAAAGATTCAATTCAATTAAGAATTATGGCAAGAGGGAGGCTCGGACTATTTGAAATTACATCTATCTGAAATCTATCTTATAATAATCATTGAACTACTGAGACTTTAGACCCGCTCCCTTATTCTTATAGTAGAAATCCGGGTTCTTTGTCTCGCCTAACAAACCTAGTGCTCTTGATCAACCATCTAGTATTCTTGGATGAAGATCCTTCTTCCCTTGCCATAGGTGTAAGGTTTGACAATTCTGTCTTTTATAAGTGTTTCAATTCACAAACTCGAACAGCTTCTAAGTACAACTTTCCTAGACTTCACTCGCATCCAAAAGAGACTCTAGCCAGGCCCAGTACCAGCTGTAGAGTTTAATCCCCACTTCAGTACTATAAGGAAGGTCAAGTTACTCACTTCAATATTGTGCCAGAGGGATTCAATTAAGAATTCTTGCCGGAGGTAGCTACCAAGACTTGTACCTTGACCACTACTTGTTGGAGCTGGAACAACACTTTCAACAAATCATTCAAAAACTCTCCCTGACCCTTAAACGGAACCTTCACTGTCAACAACCAAGCAACCTGGGAAATCCTTAAACGCAAAGAGCGGTCACTAAACTTATTGTCCAACAAACAACCACTAGTACAGGAGTCCGGAGCAGAGTATGGGTTCAGAAGAGCTTAACTATGTCCTATTGACTGGCAAGAAGAGAAGAGAGCCTCATTCAGGTATCAAATAAATAGGGAAATCCTGAAATATGAAATGGAAGAATTGAGCACCTATTGGCTGGGTTGGTTCAGAGAGCACTAAACAAGCGTCTGGCGAGTTGACTCGGATTAAGACTACGTGGAGAGAGAGGAGAGGAGAAGATGGTGCTGCAAAAGAATTGGAATCTAGAGCGCCTTACAGTTTGTTATCTAATGTACTTAGTGGAATCCATCTCCTTACTCTTTCTCATATAATTGACTTTGTATATAATGTATTTAGGTATTTAGTAACAGAATTGCTTACTCACTTACACTTATTGAATCTAGCTATCCAATCCACATATAGATTTAGGGTAAATGACTCTGAGATAGGGTAAATTACTCTCTAAGACAACCTCTGATCGCATCACCCTTCCTTGAACTTTGCTTTACCTTTGCCTGATTGACAGCTTTCAAGAGAGAGTAGTGGTCCAAGTCGCTTTATGTGGTATGGTGCCGAACAAGCAGACAAGTTAACCGCTTGTTAGTTAGTTCTTTCTAACCCCGCCCCGAGAAAAAGGCTTTCAGCACCTTGCTTCTTCCTACGCGAGTTGCATTGCTTCCTAACCTAAACTCCTTTTCATTCTTGCCTCAAGCTTTCAAGTATTATTGATTGCTCTTGCTTTCAGAATCTTATTAGTTGACACATCACATTCTGGAAATTCTTAACAACCACTCCCTTACTCTATGCTTTCCCTAATGAACACGAACTCCCTATTTCATATTGATTTATAGAATGCTTATTGCTTCCCTTAATAACATACAACTATATTGATTTGATTCGTAGAGTATATATTTACTTGATTCTACGAGTCTCTTTGATTGCTTGGTGACATTGCTTGTTCCCTCGTGCTCGTGCTCCTGCCTTTCTGAATTAGGTACTTGCACCCTCCACTTCCCTTGAAGACCAGACCCGAACTAGACTATCAGTGAAGAATGTCATTGCCTATGATCTTGCCTCTGATCGAGTAGACCGAACGATACTTGCAAAACCAGAGGAGCGGGCACGGCACCTCTTATTCTTATTCTCTCATTGACAACAGAACTTGGTTGGGCTAAGGGAAACTCGGAAAGCTACCTATCTATGTGGTTACCAACTACTCCTATCTATGTGGTTACCAACTACTCCTATCTCTGTAGTTACCCAATTCTATGCCCCTCCATCTATCAACTAAACTTTCTACTTTACAAAGACTTGCGCACTGCATCCCTATCTTATGAATCTGACTGTTTGTGACTGACGCGCTACATTAGTAGTAGCTTGTCCCCTTTTGCCTCTCGTCAACTTCACTCGCACCGAACCTTTCTCTACTGATTGACACCGCCTCTGATTCTCTAATTACCTACCTACTTGCTCCAGCGGGACAATAAGCCTAAGCCAGCCCTTTTTGCTAACAGGAAATGTTATTATTAGCCCCAAGGTAATCAAATGAAACAACTTTACCTGACGCGAGCTACTTTCCCGTTCCCAGGATTGGAAGCCTTATCAGGATCTGCAGCGGGAAGGAAAGGTTAAGACGAAAAGTAAGGGCAGCGTTAGGTGCCAGCAGTTCCATTCCATTCTCCCTTTTTCGTTTTAGTTGCGGGTAAGATATTCTGCCCCGAACCCTAACCCTTAAATAACCTTAAATAAAGTGACTTCATTGCGCTAAAGCTAAGCTAGTTCTATACTACATTCATAGAAGCCAAGCCTGACTCCCGACTTTACCATTATTGAGAAGCTATAGGCAGCCCCAAGTCACCTTTCTCTTCTGCTCTAAGATCTTTTCCCGATTTACTTCGAGATGGATATGGAGCTGGATAAGAAGAAATTCCCTCTAAAGCTAATGCTGTTCTTGTTTCATCTATAAGATCACCTATGCTGCTGTTCTTGTTTCATCTATAAGATCACCTATGCCCAACCATTATACTAAGAACGAATGCCTACTATACTCCTCCGTCGGTTAAGTCTCAAGGGCAATTCCATTAAGTACAGGCCGGAGCAACCTTATTTCTCTAAGTCTACAAGTGAAGGCTCTACAGGGCGGGGGCTAGGCTTAATTCTATTCTCAAGTGAGTTACAGGAGTCGGTAATCTATTAAAAAGTCAAAGGAGTATGTGGAATCATTATTAAGTGAAGTCAGGGAAACGACTAACGCGCGGCTCAATCCTATTACTCTAGTTATCAATTGAGATTCCTGCTTTCGTCGAGCGGCTGCAAGTCCTCCTCGAACTTAACTTGAAGAATTGCTTGCAACATAGAATTTCTCATTTCTATCTGTATATCCGAGTTTCTAAGGTAGGAATATGACTCCTTTCTATACCTAACACAGCTTCCCCTTTGCTTTAAAACTAACTCATTGAATCTATGTAAAGTAAGGTAATCTTAACTTCCAGTATTTTCGTATCCAAAGTATCCTGTTGCTCGATAAGATGCTTTAGAAGGAAGAAACAATGACATAAGAAGAAGCTTGATAAGATGCTTTAGAAGGAGAAGTTTCATAAACAGGGTATCCGGAAAGTCTATTGTTGTTGTCGAAATCAAATAGTCATGGTTCGGGTCGGGGTGGGGTGCAAGTGTTGCAGTTCGAGAATAAGCATCAGCAGGAAAAGAATCAGGATTATCAGCAGTGCAAGCGAGTGGTGTTGTCAATTCTTCCAGTATAGTTCTTTGGGGAAGAATCTGGTCGTGGAGAATGGGCTTCTTCAGCGGTAAGTAAGGAATACGAGTAGTAGATAACTTCCTCAGCGCGTTGTACTTATTGTATTTTTTTGTTCGCCTAGGTCTTTTAGAATCCTGAAATCCTGATATAAAGAAGATCGATCATCTCTACCTACTGCTGAAGCTAGTGTCGGTGCTAGGCTTTACCTTCCCTTTGCTTTAATCGAGTCATAGAGTTCTAGAGGCGGTTCAAAAGCTGTAAGCAGGACAATCAGTTTCCTCCTATACAGAAGAAGAAGCCTAAGATGGAGCATCCGCTGGAGAGGAATAAGAATAATAAGATTCCAAAAAGGAGTTGAAAGAGCCAGAGAGGGAGAGTGGAATTCAATACTGGCATGGCACCCGGTGGTTCATTACTTACTTGTGCCGGGTAGTTGACTTACTTGTTCTAGGCAGGTTTACTTACTTGTGTCATTCCCATGCAAGGCTCGTGAGTAAAGGCATCGCAGGCAGCTGACGCTGCCCTCGCAACAAAGCCCCCGAAAAGGGACTTGCTTATAAAGAGTGATACCTTAATTGCTAGCGCATTCCCTTACTTACTAGTTCAACTCTTCACTGAACTTCTTTCTTAGACTTATTAAGCACGCAACAACACTCTCTCGCCCTCTTGCTCTTTTCACTCATTAAATACCTTATCTGGCTTGTCGGCTTGCCGGTCACCAAAATGAGTCTTGTTCCGCTGCTCTCGCTCTTGGATCAAATGAAGGAGCTGTGGGAGTCGAGGTAGGAAAGGTAAGACCTATGCTTTGGTTGGTAACTCTACTTCTTGTCCCGAGGAAGGGAAGGAAGATCATCTAGCTCTTTCAAAACTATTAGTGACTTGGCTTTTTGTAGTTTCATTCTATCCTATGGCTCCCATCTCATCTAACTAAATTGCTTTTATACCTGAATTAGTATACGCTTGTCTCAGACTCTCTAAGAAAATTATGACTTTATCAAACGACAACTAATAGTAATGCAACTACTCCTAATTAGAGCAGCTAGGGGGAATAATGGAGAATACCCTACTTGATGCGCGGGTAATAAAATCATATCAATCACTCCTTGCTTTGGCTTATGAGGGGTGAGTTCAAAGAGCATTAAGTTTAAGGTCAGTGAATGTGAATCAGTTCAATTATATAAGAAAGCATTTTCGTTTTCATGTTTTTCACTGTGTCCGTTGGTGTTCATGGCGTCAGTCAGGGTACAACCAGTCAGAAGGTGCTGAAAGCCTACTGTCAGTAAGAAGGAGAGGCTAGAGTGTTGAGTAGGCCTACCGATTCCCCTCAGTCTGTTACTGGGCTAGGTCAGTTAGTAGCTAGTAAGACCACCGATTGCCAGAAGTAAGGAGTCAGTTATGAGTAAGCCCAGAAGAAGGGAGCCTTATTATAATCCGTCAACTTATGAGTAAGCCCACAGAGTAAGCCCGAAATAAGGAGTCAGCCTGAAGGAAGTTACTAGGAAGTCAGTTACTAGGTGAGCAATTGTAGGAGTGAGGCTAAGCGTATACTGGAGCAAGACAAGATCAGAGGCTAGATCCGAGGCAAGAGAACCAGTTTAGGAGGTGGGCAAGCTAGTCCAGAGTACAGAGCCATAACAGTAGTCGTTGACAGAGGAGAAGCTGTTTCCAGTCTTGTTTCGGGTTAAGAAGAGGGCAGCGTCAGCTGCCTGCGATGCCTTTGATACGAGGTTTGATACGAGGTAAAGTACTTGCTTTGAAGTCATAAGGGAATGAGTTGTCGACCGGTCCCTTAGTTACAGGTAGTGAATGGAATTCTTAAATGACTTATTCCTAGTTGCTAGTCTCAGTTACTTACTAGTTGGGGTGTGGGTATGCCTTGTTTCCTTCCTATTACTAGGGTTTAGTGGCTTGTGTTAAGCAAAGAACAAATCCATATCCTTTGCATATCCTTTGTTAGCTTTTCCACTCCATAATCCTTATATATCATATATAGGATGACTGAATTGGCTTTGCTTGGCCGTTTGTAGTAGTTGCTTGGCTGTTTGTATACGTGACTTGTCTAGTCGTTACTTGCCTGGTGAACGAGTCCTGTGTTTGGGTGATTCCAAGGACTATAGTGATTCCAACGGTTTTAAGTAAACTATCCTCTTGAGTTCAATACCGGTCAACTCCATTCTTAAAGGAAGGAATGCTAGGTTGGGGAGACTGGGCTCGGTAAAGAATAGAGCAGCCCACAAACGAATATGAAACAAGAACCAATGTATACCTCTTTTAGAGAAGAGAAGAGAGCCTCGGCTTCTTAATAAGATAAAGAAAGGAGAATAGATTTCATAAGATAAGAAAGGATCTATGTTCATAAGGGGGTCCATAAAGTTAGGGGTCGGGTAGTTCCAGAGCCAGAGTTCAAAGAGATGAGATGAGCCCTAGGAAAGTGTGCAGTGGCCTCTACAGGCGGGCCCTCTTAAAGGCAGAACCAAAGATAGTTGTGAGAGGAGCCCGAACCTAGTAAACAATATATTGATTTTATATCTGACTTACTTCCTGGGAGAAGCTGCTTTTATTGCCTTTACCTAAAATAAGGGAACTTATTAGAATCAAGCGCAAATCAAATGAACCTCCATCCTATCTCTGGGCCTGTACCCTAAACTAAGAAAGCGGGAACCTATATTGTCGTCCCACATTCCGAAATGCCAGCGGTAACTCGAATTCCTCTTTTCTCTTTCTATACTATACCTGAAAAGTATAGCGACTCCTAGTTTCTTCTTCATCTGGGCGCGTGCTAAAGGTGGCACAGAACTAAGCCCAAAGCACTTGTGGGGTGCTCTAGGCCTAAAGGCTTCTATTAGTTGCAAATAAAGTCATTAATAATATACGCTAGTTGCAAATAAAGTCATTAATAATATACGAACAATTAGAAGTGGCTATTAACTGCAAAGGGAGTGAAACACTATTCTGAAAACTCCGTTTGTTCTGCGCAAGGTATTGCTGCCGACCCTAAGTTAAGTGCCATTAGGGAGTGAGCTGAATCTAAGAGAAAGTCACTCTATCAAACCCTTGTAGTGGAAGGCAGCCATAGTTGTTTCATAATCCAAAATAACATAGCAATACGATAAGGTGAAATAGTAGGCATATTCTTATAAGGTGAAATAGTTGGCATATTCTTATGTTAGAATAGGGTTACGGGAGGAGAAGCGTACAAGAAAGCCCATACTCCATAACATCAGTGTTTTTGTCATTGCGCCCCAGTCTATACATTGCCTATCTACTCTGGACCGGCTGTTCTGTTCTTATACTTAATGTATGTGGGGGTTGGTAGAGCCTTATTAATAGCTCCAATGGGGCCTAGCAGAGGCGAGGCGTTGGTTTTCCTTTTCGTTAGTTAGAAGATAAATAGGGATGATGGTTTTTCTAAAGAGAAATTCCATAGAATGGATTCCGTCCGTAATTTATAGAGAGAGATAGAGAGAGTAGAAAGAAGAAAGAAGCGGGTCTCTGATCTTTTGCTCTGCCTTACTGCTTTTTTGAGCACCAATAGAGGATTCTTCACACGGACTTACTACTTCACACGGACTTACTACTTCACACGGACTTACTATAATAATAGGTTCCGAATTAGTTGTCCGAAACGGATCTGGCTTCCACCTAGTAGTGCTATTATCGAATGAATAGAAGAGCTTTTCCAACCTCTGACCATATTCCCTGCTTTGGCTTGTAAAGCTGATCCGAGGCGCAAGAAAGATTCTCACTTGGGTCAAAAGGGGAAAGAAGATATAAGACGGAACTTCATAGGGGAAAAAGATCTTGGCTGCCATAGAGAGAGGAGGGTGCGAGGGCGTTAGGCCCATGAAAGAAAGATTGACTCTGGGGGACATGGGGAGGTAAGGCTGAATCGGGACATGGTGAGGAAAAAGGATCATAGAGGTGCGTGCGTGCGAGAGTCGGATCTGCTGCTTCCAGTACAGGTGGTGGAGCAGAACCCAGGGAAAGCGGGCCTATATTGATGCTCTATTTGGATATGTCTCAGAATCTAGTGACAGAAGTTAACAGAGATGGAATTTCTCTGAACATACCTAGAGATTGCTATAGCAATAAGCTAGCGGATGTACTTTCTAACTGAGCATCTATTTTTCAATGGGAGTCTGTCATTATTGAGTATACTTATATGAACCGGCTCATTGCCTAATCTATTATGAAGTGAGAAATCCGGATGGAAAGAGTCCCATGTATTTCTGAAAGGGAAGTTTTGAGGAGAACCCGGGCCAACCTATGATGATTTGACATAAGAAATGTTTTAAGAAATAGAGAGACTGGAAAAAGGAAAGGTGAGAGAAGAGCGAGAAAGGCACTATTTATATGGCACTATAACTGCTTGTTTAGTACTTAATAGAGAATTGACCATAAAAGACGTTAACCCCGAAAACCAGACTCAAAGGAAGGACTTGTAATGTTGAGTTAAACGGTAGCGAGCGAAAGATTGACCGGTTTGATTCTCACTTTACCACTAGCTCACCTCTCTACTACTACTGCGGGGAATCGGTGGGCAAGGGAAGAACTGAGTTGATTCTGTAACTACCTTGTTGAAGGCTGTAACTCCTTTGTCTTAGTCCTGTAGCTACTTGTTTCAGTCTCACTTCCCTTGCTTGGTAAGTAGTTTAATGGGAAATTACCTATCATCTGATCTTACCCGTTCAATAAGTTAATTGATTCCTAACATCTTTACCCTCTAGCTCTTCTAACTCTCCTCTGTCAACAATACCTTAATTCTTATCCAGAAGTAGAGAGTTCAGTTCGGGCAAGTCCTGTCTTCGTAGATGTCTTCTGCTTTCTCATATACTAACCACAGTACACATACAGTATAGAAAAGCAATATCAATTCTATATGTTATTATTAAGGAAACCGGAATGCAACCGGGGAGTCTTTCGCTCGCTACCGCGCCACATTAGTAGTGTCTTGGTGCCTGAAACCACCAACACTAAACTTTAGAACTTCCTAGCTCCACAACACTAGCGGCCCTGCACTAAGTAAAGCAGCCCTTTCCTCTCTCTCCTATGGCTCATCTAACTCAGGAGTCAAAGAAAGGCCAAGCAAAGGCGCGCCAAGCAACGACTAACTCTTTCACTCCTTCACTATAGTTTACTTACCTCAAAACAGCTAATGAATTAAGTCTTACTCTTTTCCTTCTTTCTCTTACTCTTATCCTTCTCCAGCTTCTAAGTCATACTCTTATCCTTCTCAAGCTTCGGTTCGGTATCAAAGCCAGTACAGTACTTTCTTCTTTTCTGACCTTAACCTTAATGCTTGGACAACTACTTTTTGGTGCTGTAAACCATAGATCAGAAACTTTACCAGTATCTTCAGCTGCTATGAGCTAGTATAGTTATCGGGCCAACTAACTACTAGACAAGTAACAACTAGAGCAAGAAAGAAGAATTCCTAATTCCGATCTGAGTAGTAGTAATGGGTATACCTAAGGTTTCTGGTCATAGGCTTACGCTGATAGCAAATGTAGAATTCTAAGAATCGGGTTAATAATGCACTATTTCTCATCGCCAAGACACGGATAGCCAAGCAACTAAGCAAGCCAGCCGGCCTTAGACTTACTAGCTCCCGAACACAGGAACAGACCTGAGTCGACTTAGCTCCCGAACACAGGAACTTTACCACTTGCTACTGAGTTTTCTTCTGTAACCCTACCCTTAAACCCTACCTTCGAGCACCCGGCTTCTGATCTTGTAACTACTGATTCTCTGGTCGACCGATACTTTGACTACTTAGTTCTATTCTTAGGGGGAGAACAGCGCTACCGCTATACTAACAACTAAGCTTGGTGGCTGAAACACCTGGCCCTGTCCCATTTACCAGATGATTCTCCTTCTCTTGCTTTAGTTTCATTATTCTTAGTATAGTTGTGGTTGATTTCTTTTACTCGAGTAGTAGTGGCGAGCTGCCTGCCGCGTAACTGACTATGTTACTTGGCCCCTTATCTTATTATTGATGATAGGAGAATTGAAACCTTTATACGAGATACTTGATATCAGAGAATTTCTACCTTTTATTGATCTGTAGTCCAGAGTCCTTATAGTAAGTTGCCATAACTGGATTTGTAGCCTGAGTTCAAAGAGGAATAGGAGAGTAGTCCAGAGCCAAAACTTGATTAGTTTACAGAGCCAGAGGTATGGTTTCCTTAGATATAGTATAAGAGAATGTTTGCACAAGATATGCTAATTGAATATGGTATATGATTTGTATATGACAATGAGATATAGTATAAGAGAATGTTTGCACAAGCAAATCAAGAAATAAGATAATGTAGAGCCAATGAAGAAGAGTCGAATTCCATTCTTCAAAACTCAGAGTTGCCGGCAAGAGGGCTATCGAACAGCTCCTACCTTAATAAAGACAAGAAGGCTATAGAACCGCTCCAATACCAAAAACCTAATAAAGACAGGATTCGCTATGGGCAACGTACTATGAAAACATAATATGAGTTCTGTTCTTTGCTTTTTGAGTATTAGTTTGGTCGATAGGAAACAAAGAATTCCACTGACTTGACTTGATCTGATGATAGGAGAATTGAAACCCTTATCTTATCTTATGACTTGACTTGACATCGAGCCTGTAGGCAGAGTAGGGCCAGTGAACAAGCAACAAATACAGAATGCCACTCCTAAATCCTTATATATCATATTATAGGATGACTGCGTTTGGCTCGCTACCGTTTTAGCTCAGGCTCGTAGGAAAGTTCGAATTCAACCACTATAGCATCTAGTTGACTTACCACAATTAGTGTATCTTAACTGGACTTACCACAAATAGCCCCTCAGTACTATATGGGTAACTTACAGATTCCACTAGGGAGAAAACTCATAAGCTAACTGCCCAGATTCATTAGGTTAACTCCGAACTACTCGTATACTAGTTGGGGGACTATACTACTACTTAAAGGGGATTCCACTATCACACCACTTGTGGAACTGCAGCTAAATCCTCTGATTCTCTTACAGCAGCACTAGCACGAGCACCGAACCCATACCTTCTTCACACAACAGATTCTAGCGAGTTCGCGAGGTCAAGCAGGGTTAAGGTCAGAATCAGACAAGCAACTATGATAACGGATGCAACTAGGGATTCGACAAGAACAGGACTACTACTACAAGAAGTCACTACAACTACAGGCTCTGCTCTGTCAACAACTACAGACCCGAACTTCACTTATTCTCTTTCCGACCTCGCCTCAAAGCCACCGAAAAAGGACTTGCTTATAAAGAGTTTAACAATATTGAGTCTGTTTCTTCCGACCCGAACTCTTACCTAAGTAAACTATCCCTCTGATCTTGCTCTTTTCACTCAGTTAGTGCTTCAGAAGAATTCAGATATTCTATATGCGCTAGACCCTCTTCTCTTTCTATATTCTTATCGGAGTCGATCTAGGGTCTCCTCTTCTCCACCTCTGTAAACAAATACAGATTCGACTACTCTACTACTTAAGGATGAAACTGGGAATTCCACTGGCTCATCTACACTAGCAGCCTGGCAACGAATTCTTTCATTCCGACTTATGGACTACTTTGTTGGATTCTTTACTTCAGTACTTATTGTCTTCCCCGACCCCGAACCTACCTCTCCTATGGCTCCAATTCATTGAACTCCGCTGGCAACAGATACAGAATATAACTCATATGACCAATTCTCTGTATTTAGGCATTTAGTATATAACTCCTAGTAAGACAACTCAGTTAATTAACGCATCCCTCTTCCTACTACTACTGATAAAACAGGTTCTCTTGCCTTCCCGACCTGACCTCTAATAAGTGCCCGAACCGACATCCACTGGTTTATTGATTGAAGACCCGACAACAGGACTTGTTTATTGCTTAGCGCCCTAGCTCCACTCAGGACTAGCTTCCTCTCCCCTATCGCCAACTACTGGACTAGCTACTCGAAAACTACACTTTCCACTTGACCTCGACCTGGACCACTCGTATACACCTATTGCTACTAATAAGGAATTGCACTCGTAAGTAGAAGAGCCAAGCAGACCAGAGAACATTAGTATATATACCTCGGATAAGAAGCCCAACTCTCCATTCCTTCCCGTCCCGAGAAAGTAGCGATTCCCTGACAAAAGATTAGAAGTTCCTGGCTCACTTTCATTCTGACTTTAGAGTTGATTTATTCCAGTCTGTATAAGAATGAACCGGGTGTTGAAGAAGAATCAACAGAAGCTAGATCTTATTCCAAAGAAAGGGAAGCAGTTAGGCTTTACTGTTAATTCCTCATTAGCTTAAGATACAGATTATGCCTTCTTTTCTTCTGCCTGTAGTGTCATTCTTAGAAAGTAGCGAGGGTTGGAGAAGGTACCCGGACTGCCGCTACACTTTAGGAGTTTGGCTGGTAACGTTTACCCCGAACCTATGGAGCACTTTGGTGGAATTCTTATACTATCTAGTTGGATTCACCAAGCAACGACTATACCTCTGACCTCTGTCAACAAATGCCCCAAACAGGTCACCAACAAGCACCGGCAACTAATATATATAGGCTTTAACTATGGATTTAGAGTCACCAACAAGCACCGGCAACTACTGGGGGGATCGGTGGGCTTACTAGCTACTAGTTGGATTCTTACCTTCCAGTTTCCATTCCTACCCGGTATTCCAATAAGCAATAAGAAGAACTTCCCTAGCTCCCACCTAGCTTCAAAGCAAGTAATTGACTCTGCAGCTTCCCGAGCCTCTCTCTACTCTGGCTCATAACTTCCTCCTGACTGAGGGGAATCGGTAGGCTTACTCAACACTAGTAACAGACTGAGGGGAATCGGTAGGAAAGCTACTTATACTATAGCTGTGCGGACAATCGGTAGGCTTACTCCTTGCCTAGTAACTTCATGAAACAAGTAAGTCAACTAAGTCAGTAAACTAAGTCAGTCAACTCCTTTCTTATTGTCTCCCGAACCTACCTCTAAGAAGTGTGAACCCTGACCCGACCTCGACTCTCAAGTCACTTCTTAAGTCAAAAAAGAATTCCAATCAGAGATTTTACTCAGCCAAGCCGACAAGAACTACCCCCTTCCCTAGTATTGGAATGAAGAGATGAAACTCGACCTGGAACTGTCAACTTTGAACTCACACCCGCTACTTCTTATAGAGGCCTCTCCCCTGTTAACAAATACTTTTATTGCTCTGGACTCTGGAACTGTAAACTAGTAATCAAGAACCCCTTGAGTGAACCCCGAAACTTCTTATAGAGGCCTCCTAGAGATCACTGACTCGGAAAGCACTCTGAGATCACTGACTCGGAAAGCACTCTCCATCTAGTGACTTAATATAAGGGCAACTAATAAAGAATTCAAAAAGCAGGGCAGCTAGTGTTCGCTCCTATGTCTACTAATACAGATGAAACAAGAAATACTGAATTAAGGAGCTACTACTTGTCAACTTCAGAGAAGACTAAACTAGGGATTCACCAACAACTAGAGCAGCTCTGGCTCAGTCAACTAATACAGATTCCACCGGCTTAGAATCGAGACCTCTGTAAACTAATGCTCTTTCTTTGAACTCAGGCTTCTCTCTATACCTCTTGCTCTTCTCGGGCAACAATAACCATACCTTTCCATCTCCTCTAACTCTTGCTCTGCCAAGCGTATACTAGACAAACAGACAAGCGTATACCGGGCAATAGCTACCTTATATGTACTCGCTCTTATCATCGGAGTGGGAATGTATACTATATGCTTAGTACTAGATGCGGGGGATCGGGGGGCTTTGGAGAGGTGTCTCTTAGCCTTCTACTTACAGGTTTGATTCTTGCTGGTAGTGTCGGTAGGCTTGTTGTTAGTGGTTAGAGACCCTAGTTACATAGCATCAGTCTTTAACTACTTAGGTCAATTCTATCACTGCGATCCGAGGTTCCATTCCGATACTACCCAACTTCATTCCCCAACTCACTAGCTTAAGTCTATCAATGCCCAGGGTCAGTCCGAGTCTTTACCATGTCATTCTGGTAGTTAATAGCTATAGCCTTGGATTCACCAGTATCAGTCTGTCCAGCACCAGTATCAGCCCGAGCATACCTACCAACAAGCTTAGCATCAGTGGTTATAGCCTCAGTAGCAGTAGTATCAGTCCCATACTAGCTACCCCGAGTTGAATTCTTAAACTACTCCGAGTTGACTTCTTGTTATCATATATAAAGAGAATATAGAATTTATTAGAGGAAAAGGCCAAGTAACTACATAGACAAGTCGACAAGAAGCAGACAGACTCGCTAACCTTAGCAACTCCATTAAGCGGACAAGCAGTGAGTTTTACCTCAACAAACAAGTGATGGAGAACAGCGCAAACAAGTAGTTAAGTAATTACTACATTACATATATCTTATTTGCCATTCCATTCTTTAAGTACGATAAGGGGCAGACTCCTTATTGGGGAGAGACCTTTGAAGCCTGGGAGGAATCTTTTTAGCCTAGCAGATACGATTGAATCTCTAGATACTCAATGCGGCTCATCTACTTACCTCAGGCTCCCGAACACATGGCAAGTAATAAATCAATTCTAACAGGACTTGGCGAGTTCTCATTTCGCCTCTTGCTCATCTACTTTTCCTCTTGCTACAATTCATTTTCCTATAAGAAGAGCGGTCTTCTACTCTGGTTTCTCTTTTTCCTTTACTAGACTAGCAACTAGAAACTAGTAGACTAAAGTACTATACAATTAGTGCCCTTGATTATACTTACTTGTTCATATCTTCCCTTGCCTATCCGCAAAGTCAGTAAACAAAGAACTTACTATAAGGGCCACCACCCTACCTAGTAAGTTAACCAGCCGACCCTACCTAGTAAGTGAATCACCCCACAAAGTAAGTAACCAAAGTAAGTAAACCAGATCAGTGCAGGAACCAGAAAGTAAGTAAACGACACTACCCGAGTAAGTAAGCCTATCCCTTAACTAGGCAAAACTAACCCCTCAACTTACCATAAGGGCACCTCGTATTGGAATGCCTACCCAGCCCTAGTATTGGAAGAAAACAAGTAATTCCACTCGCCAACCGACCCTTTGCTACCATGATACTTAACTGCATCCCTTTCCACCACTGCTGAAGTAAGGAAGTAAGGAAGTAGTTGACTATTGACTGACACCTACTAATTGAATAGCCCGGTAGTGCAGTTCAGCGTGAAGTCCATTCTTGTCCCTCGCCTAGGTAAGATGTGGCAGAAATGATAGTAAGGGCCCTTTGTTTGCCTCTGCCTCTCTATCCTATGGACTAGCTTGCCGACCTGTCCTATGGCTACTTAGTTCCATTCTTTCATTCCTACTGCCAGGACTACCCGGTTTCATTCTCAGTCTTACTGGTTCCATGACTACCGAGTGGAATTCTGTAACCCTACCTTCGAGCACCCGGCTCCTGAGGTTCTAGATTTCTTCTTTGCTTAACAAAAGCACTTAATCCTACCCTGCTGGCAACAGATACTTAATTGAACTCAGTTGGCAAGTAGTCCAGTAAGAAACAAGCTACTAGTTGGGGCTGGAAACACAGATTGATCATCGTTTAACAAGGGTCAACTCTTTGAATGGATTCTGCCCTAAACTCATTCCTTGGAATCTACATCTACTGGCTCTGGCTCTGCTGAAAAGCCTTTACCTGATCTATATTCTTTCTACTAGACCTCCACCTCTGTAAACTAAGTAAGTAAACCAGCCTAGCCTAGTAACTTCATGAAACAAGCACTAAATGCTGAAGATGGGTCATAACCTTAACTCAGTATCCATTCCCTTACTGGGTCCTATTAATACTACTCCTCAGTCTTTACCTAATGCTGATAATGGGTCATATCCATTCTCTTCTTGCTTGACTTGGAAATCAGCCTTTCTCTGAGCCCTGCTTGAACTTAAGATTGAGAGTCACCTATACTAAGCTCACGTAGCGGTAAAGAACTGGAACTGTAAACGACTTCCCTGTATAAGTCTGGCAACTCATACCGATGAAACTACGAAACCACTAGTTGGGGCAAGAACTTCACTTGAATAACTGACTTCGGGCAATCGGTGGTCTAGTAACTGACTTCGGGCTTACTCACTGGTTGAAGCCAACAAGCAACTACGTCAGTTGTGCGTTAGTCTCCGGTGACTCCTTAGCTATAGCCTGTCACTCCCTAGGCCTTGGATGCACGGGTTTCAGTCTGATCTTAGTAACTGACCTAGACTACCCCCTTTACTAGCTCCCCTCTTGGACCACCCGGTTTCAGCCTTGGACTTACTGCTTGCATTCTTACTAGCTACATACCAATACCAAAGCGAGAGCCAATCCACTACTACCCAAAGATGGTACTCTCTGGAACAAGCCTATCCCTCGTATTGGAATGAAACAAGCATACCCTAGTAAGTAAACAACACTGCCACTACCTCTTATAAGCTGTAAACCCGAACCGACCTCAACTCTCAAGTGACTTATTGTCTACCTTGCCCACCTCGACTCTGGCTACAAAGACAGATGCAACAGGGGATGAAACCAGAACTCCCGGCTCATCCACCTCAGGTAACTCTAACTCTGACCTTCCAGCTGTCCTCTCCTTCTTACTGAACTGCTTCCCTTGGTTACAAAGATCTATCAGACCTAGCTCACACCTAGCTTCAAAGCCAGTATGCCTGCTTGGCCCCTACTAAATAAGTTCCTTGGCCCGTGCCTTGGTGCCTGATGGTAGGAAGTTACAGGCTATGGCTATCAGTAAGAAATCAACCAGTGAGTCTAAGCCTCAAGCAGTGAAGTAGGAAGGTAAGAATCCAACCTGGGAGTCCAAGAATGCACCCGTAAAAGTAGAAGGAAGGCTAAGAATGCAACTCATCAGTAGAAGCCTTAAAGCCAGGACAGTTAGACTTCACCCAGGTAGTGGCAGGCTAATGCTAGGTATTATCAGACTGATGCTCATATGACTCGGAACCAAACCAGTGCCACTGAGACTGCTGCTTAGGTGTTACAGGCTATCCGGCCCGAGTGATAGGCTATCCGACCCGAGGGCAAGACTGATACCCGGTAGGCTCGGAATGAGCTCCTGTAGCTAGGGTCTCTAACCACTGAAAACCAGGCTATCCGACCACTAAACCCAAGAATGCAACCAGTACCGACAAGACTCAAACAAGTGCTGGGCAGACTTAACCCAGCGCTGATAGGAATGCAAGCAAGGGAAGTGAGACTGTGAGGAGGTAGTTCCAGGCTCTAGCTGGGTAGCTGCAGGCCTATGTTGGGTATTACTAAGCTAAGTATGGGACTGATGCTGCTAAGTGATAGAATTGAGCTAGGTAGTTAGAGGCTGATGCTAAGGAGTCCAAGCCTGAGTCGAGGTTGCCAGTGGTAGTTACGCGGCAGTGTTGTTTAACGGGTTTCGTGAAGTGGAATTCTGTATTTGTTTAGGTCGGGTCCGCAAGGTAAGAAAGAGAATCAGCTAGAGAAGATGCTCCCGAAGAAGCAGAGCCAGAGCAATAACAGTATTAGTTGACGGAACACTAGCTTAAGGAGCCCTTGTTTCCCTCGCCTAGCCAGAGGTGCAGTAGAGTAGTACTGCTTCATCTGTATTAGTTGACATAGGAGATAGAGTGGATTGTCCTGTCCTGGGTAGTCAATAGGCCCAGCAACCACTAGAAAGGCAAAGATAGGAATTAACTACATAATAAAGAGAGGAGCCAAGCTACTACAGTTCACAGAGACAGAGCCATAAGACAAGCAACGGCTACTTAGGGCAAGAGAGACCGGCACCCCGAGTTTTCTCCTTGTTTGTAGCCAGAGGTCTAGTAGTCAGCAAGCTCAGAAGTAGGAATAGGAATTACAGAATAGAGTTGACTTAGGAGGTATCGGGTATATCGAATCAATCAAGAGGGCTTAGAGATTGGCTGTGGAATCTATTTCTGTTCATGTGTTAGGTAGTCCTGATCTCATGGATTAGCCAGAGGAGTGGAATTCTTATTAGTGGAAGTAGATAGGTCGGGTCGGGTAGGCTTCAGTGCTTTTGTTTACTGACATGCTTGTTAGGGAAAGGGAACTGAGTTGACTTACCGCAATGTTCATATAAGAATAAGTGAAAGGACGAACACAAGATCTGGTATATAAGATCTGGATACTTCTCTTCTTATTGTGATAGTGGATGTTATTGGGATTCTCTTCTTATTGTGATAGTGGATGTTATTGGGATAGTGGATTACACTGATTGAATTGCCAGGTAGTCTAGGTAGTCCTGGTAGTCCTGCTCGAGTGTGAGTTTAATCATTGATCGACTACTTTTCATAATATAGCAGCTGGCAAACAGGCTTACTCGTAAGAAAGGTAGAGAATAGAGTGGACTGGGCTTAAGAATCCAATCCAATGGGAAAAACAAGAAAGAACAAATCATAAATAATACGAAAAAGTCGACATCTTTATCATATACATACTCAGTACAGACACAGTATAGAAAAAGGACTTGCTCCGGGCAGCTACCTCACGCTATATCCGCTCCACTCCTAACACACTTAGTCTTTCTTTCTTAACTCAACAACACCTCTGCTTATACTCTTGAAAAGCTTATTTCGCCCTTAACCTGTTCCGTTCACAAGTGCTTCTGCAACCGCTAACGATATAGGGCTTCTTTCTTGACTGTCATACACGAGTGGAGTTCTCATGTCATAGTAACGGGAAGCTCTTTTCTCATGTCCACGTAGCGGATTCAGAGATGAAGCAAGGTTCTGTTTTTCAGCAAGGGAAGACATCAAATAAGCCACAAGATCTTCTGCCGGGGATAGTCATTCTTGAGGTAGAGTATTGTATAGGTGCTCGGCTTGCTTTATGTTAAGGGTATTCTAGTTTTGTACGAGTCTAGGTTGTCGGTGATTGGCTTTCTCTTTTAGTGCTTAGCTTTACCTTTGCTTTGCGTGCCTAATCATCCCTTCCCATTAGCGTAGCGCAACTTCTTCATTGAAATTGAACATACGCATTAGTTCTAGCTGGGCCTGGACCCAAAAACCAGACTTGCGAGCTCCTGTGCTTTAAGTAATGAATCTAGCCTTCCTACTCAAGATATGGATACAGCTTTTGATTCTTAGTACGATTCCACTCTACTTGAAGACGAAAACTAAACTTGAAGTTCTGACTTAGATACAAGCTACTCCTGATCCATACTATTATCCTGCTGAAGATCAAGCTTATGATCGAGTCGACTCTACTCGCCTCGTCTTTTCAACAATTAAGGTCAAAAGTAGAAGTATCAGTGCTAAGGCGAGCGGAACGGGGTGCCTTATATTCAATGGTTGCGGGGTGCCTCTCTTCCATGCTTGCTGCTGACTTCACTTGATACTTCGGATTCTGCGCAACTGAAGATCCTGATTGCCCGACCTATACTTAAAGTGAATCAATGGAATCTCTATCTTTTGAAATAAGGAATGGGGGAGCTCATTGACCCTTTAGCGCAAGCAAGTAAAAGAACTGACCTTAGCCGATGAAGACTAGCGACCTTAACTAGCAAAGCTATCTCTATAGGCTTGTTGCTTCTGGAACTAAACAAAGAAGCCGTTACTAGTTCTCCATACTTGACTTTGGAACTTGACTTGAGAATTGAAGGGATGAGCACACTGACCCTGCGCAGGTAATCCATCAATCATAAGAGAGGTTGTCCGACTCCGAGTTGTTAGTACCTCCATATCAATTAAGGCTAAAGAGGGCGGAGCACATGGAAATAATCTCTCTTCACCAACAAACACTTTCACTCGCTAATTTATTGGCTATAGTGAGCTCTTTGAAAAGAATATAAGTAACATTGCGCTGCGCTAGCTTATTAAAGTCAGCAGTCCGCAGGGAAGTTCATACGACCCTATAGAATATGCGACTATTAAGTTCATACGACCCTATAGAATATGCGACTATGAAGTTCATACCTTATAGAATATGCAACTATTATGACTTTGAAATGAGTAGAACAAGTAAACAAGTGATATGAGTGGAACCAGCAAACAAGTAAGAAACAAGTGATATGAGTGGAACCAGCAAACAAGAGGGAATATATAAGCAATGGCATTAGCGAGCTACTGTTAGTTAGTTGTGCCGACATCAATCCTCTCTTCTCTCTCTATATAAGTGAAGCTAGATTCTTTTCTGTTCAGTTAAGTTAGTTTCGCAGTGTTGTTACTTTCTGTTTAGCACTCGATTCAACAAGCTATGGTGCAATAATACGGACTAGCAGGAAGCTGTTAAGTAAACAGAACATGCAAGTAAGGGCGCAGTGAACACACAACTCGCGCGGAAGATACACTCGATAACGGACCCGCTCCATAGTCATTTGCACACATTATTGAAAGAAGTAACAAAATACCCTCATGAAGCGCTAAGGACTAAAGTCTCGTCTCTTTGGGTGCTCGTGTGAAGCATCTCTTTCTTGACTCTGTTGTCTGTGTTTGCAGTAGGGAATAATCTAATATCAAGAAGCTCTTTTCAAGTCGGTTAACTATCAAAGAAAGAACTGTAGCTTTGCCAAGATAATTATATATGGAAGAAGAGAAGAACCAGTGCGAGTGTTGCGGTGTTGTATCAAGTGAGCGGACCTACTTACTTAATGTGGATAACCAGACTATATGTTCTCGCCCAGTATAGCTTGATTATGGCCCAACAACATAATGCGCGCTCTAAGCTCATTGAATACGAGAGAGGTCCAAGCATGAATTCCGTGCCGCTGTAGTTCGGGCAAAATCATTGAACAGAATTGAGCTAACACTAACACACATATAGAACAATGTAACCAAACATCGCATTGCTTTAATCATGAATATCAGCACGCTTTCTTGCAGGACAGAATATGTTACATTAGCAACGTTTCACC
The DNA here is from genome assembly GCF_036884655.1 of Musa acuminata AAA Group. NCBI lineage: Eukaryota > Viridiplantae > Streptophyta > Magnoliopsida > Zingiberales > Musaceae > Musa > Musa acuminata. The sequence continues at coordinate 102,478 of NW_027021252.1, read as the reverse complement.
TCTGTTCAACGGCGATAAGGGTGTTAGAGAAAGAAGGGGTTACAGCGCAAAGTACCATATTTATACGAGTCTCTTTGTTTGCTCGTTCTCTCTTTAGCATAGTAGTATATAATTGATGAATGTGACTCGCATCAAATCTTAAGTGCTTAAATGGATCTCTAGGACAACTACTTATGGCCCTGGGTTCCCTAAAGTCAGAATAGATCTGTAGAGACAACTACTTATGGCCCTGGGTTCCCTAAAGTCAGAATAGAGGCAACCTGTGTTCCGCTAATCTGTTTGCTTGCTCGAACTCACTAACAAAAGGCTAGGGTCTCCGTTTCTGTCTTCTCAAGGTGCTGAAAGACTCTGGTCTCTGTTCAAGGCATTCCGCTCAACATTTGGATAACTTTCTCTCAGGGTTGCTGCTGTTCGAGTGTTGTTGTATCAATAATAAAGAATACTTAGGCTAAAGTCAGCTCCCATACTTATTTATATCAGTCGCAAAGGCAGTGTAATCATAGAAAGAAGCTAAGCTAAAGTCAAAAGGCAGATAATGGAATTTAGTGATGCACAGCACTTATAGAATTGAGTTCCAAAAATGGAGCATTGCTTTCAACAAGCTTAGAACAAGTAACACGGCTTGCGCTGTTAGCGAGTGACAAAAGCGTTAGCATGTTTATTGTTCCGGCAAACTCACTAACGCCAGTGTGAAATAACAGTAAAGTAATCAAATATGCACATCAACGGATATTAGAGAATCAAGAAAATCACACCTAATTGACATCAACGGATATAATGGAAGAGAATAACCTAATTGAAATCCACTGACTGATATAATAGAATAACCTAACTGACATCACCTGACACAATTGAATAAACTAACTAAGCTGTGCTTAAAGACTCACGTAGCACTCAGGCGATTCCAACTTCACTCAACTCACGCTAGCACTTGTCGAACTCCCTCTAACACACCCAAGCACAATAAGCTCCAGCACAACTAACTAACGCACTTTCGAAGCTTTGAGGTTACTTGATTGCCTCACCTTATACTATACTTAAGTACTTTAGTTCATGCCTTGCTTGCATCACTTCATACTCTTATCTTCAGGGTGAGCTCAGTTAGCGCCAGAACTAGCATTAGCCAATTTGCCAAAACCAGTAATGGAACTTGAAAGAACGGTTTGCTGACTTTCTTTCTACTTACTGCTTGCTTCTTTTTCTGTTGCTTGTCTCATTGAACCCTATTCCATAATGCATTTATTAACAAACACCTTAATGGTTGTTGAATGGAAGGCTTTGCTTTTGATTGAGCACTTGTTTCTTTCACACTTGGTTCTTGCACACTTGCAGTAGCTCGTACACAAGGAGCGTAAGCACCAACACTGGAACTTGACCTTTCAACAGGGGATTCTCTTTAAACTGGAGACAACACAAGAACAACAACTGAATATTCTATCTCCGACTCAGGATATTGCTCTTATGCCTCTGATACAGATCTCGGGTAAGCCTAGGAATATGACCTACCCTTTCTATACACTATGCTAGATTTCATTGAATTCTTTCTACTCAAAGTCAAGTCTCCGCCAAGCAACATCGTACCTTATCTTATCTAATACTCTAATGCGCTAGTTTGATTCGTGCTTTATAGCTCAGCAGACTTCCTAGCTAAATCCTCTTCTTGAGTTTTCTATCTTCCTAGCTAAATCCTCTTCTTTAGTTTGATACCTTCCTAGCTAAATCCTCTTCTTTAGTTGTTAGCAAGAGGGGGAAAGAGAGTAACATATTCTATTCCCACTAAGAGCACGCCGGTTGGTTAAAAGCACCTTGGGCTAGGGGCAACTGTATACCGATCTCGCATCCTTGGTTACAAAGATCTACCATGCCTATCCTTTCTTCAGCGTGTGTCAGCATCAGTTCAATCTCATTCTGTGCTTACGGCAGTGATGGCAAGAAGATCCTCTGAACCAGCTACTTCAGATGCAATGCCAGTGAATAATTGAACCCTAAAGTAGGAATTGCCCTCATCTCGCCTACCATGGGCTCTATAAACTCTGAATAAAACACTAATCAATAAGTAGCAAAATAGAAACTAGTCATAATCATAATTCCACTGCAAATACAGAATCAGAGGAGGAGCCTATAAGGTAAGAACCAGAGTGCTGAGCTAGGTCTGTTAGAATGAGTTAATAAGCTATTTAGCCTAAGGGGAATTCCACTCATAAGTCAAAGATGGATGGGCACCCGGGGGAGAGTTAGTTCACTGACAACAAAGTCAGCTATATATGGATGGGCACCGGACACCTTCGAAAGTCAGCTATATATGGATGGACACCCGGGGGAGAGTTAGTTCACTGACACCCACTTTTAGAATCAAGTCACTGGTAACAGTAACATCCGCAACAGCAAGCAAGGGTTTAGGTTCGTTCCTGTCTTTAGCGCTAACGAGCAACAGAATCAGCAAGCAGTTAATCGATTAAGGCGCAAGTCAAGCCTTTTTACAGTATAAGATCTCGTCTCGTCGCCAACATCACCGATTGTTGCTGACTAACAGGATCCAGCCGATTCTCTTTCCACTGCATCCGCTAAAGAAGGAATCAATTCTACCCCGATAACTCTACTTTCTACTGGAAACTTTACAATAACCAAGAGAATCTATTAATGAGAGTATCTACAGGCTTAGTTGACTGCCCTCTAGCTAAAGAAAGAAGAGAGTAGAGGAAGTGTGACTCGGCGCGTAAGCTTATTGATCCACTAGCCGTAAAGTATCAAAGGAAAGGGTAAGTTGCCAATGGGGTCTTAAAGCTTAGGAAGAGGCAAATAAGAGAAAGGTAGATCTTAAGCAAGAACAAGATCGGAAGCCGAGTATTGTTTCTTGGGGTGCAAGGACTGGAAATTCCACTTGTGCTTGGTGTTGTCGGTTCAACACTTTCAGTAGTGAACTAAGGGATTCTAGCCTATGTGTGAAGTAGTGTCAAGTCAAAAACCCAGAACGGAGTGTCAAGTCAAAAACAAGAACGGAGTGGAAGTCTAAGAAAGAGTTCAATCGGCTGAAGCTGCTGTTGAGAAAAAGAGGCGCATGGGAGGTTCGTTACCCATATTCTCCATTAATGCCTAGCGAAATCCTATTCTTATTGTAATTCTAATTAAGGTAAGGGTAATTCTGAGGTAATTCTAATTAAAGTGCCTGGGTGGTAATTCTGAGGTAATTCTAATTAAAGTCAGGGTAATAAACCAGTATCTTGTGTAAACAAATCATTCTGGAACTATCCCACCCACTGATTGACTTAGCGCTTCCATCGGAGATGAACTAAAGCCAACTCCCTCTATATACGCCAAACACTTGAACAGCATCTTATGTTGCTGGAAGATCTTTATCCTGTTCCTTCTTATGGTTCTCTACCACTGGCTTCTTCTGCTGACGACTTTCACCTCTGATTCTCATACCTATACACTTGCACCTATAGATGAAACTGGGCACTAGGTGAACACGAACAGAACAAGTCAACTTTCCTAGCACTTATGATTCTGTTGAAAACTACTTATGCAGGAGAAGTGGACAAAAGGGATGATGTCAGAAATTCAATGATTCACTGAGAAATCAAAGACAAAAACGGGACTTGTGCTAACGTAGCAGTCAGGAGAGGAGCAAGTCCTTATTTAGAGGCTAAAGAGTCATCATTCCACTCCATTTGTGAAATTATGAATTATATAACCTACAACGAATATCGAGTTGGTACCTTACTCCACTACTGATATTACACACCGTGATCAATATATAGTGACTGATTGACCCCCACCCTTACCTGCTCAAGTCTTCTTGCATTATAGGAGTCTATTTAAGTCAGCTTAAGATGTAGTGTACCTCATATACTATTGGTTTGGTTGGTACCTAACTCAGCCTTTTATCACCCCTTATTTATGGGCACCTGCTTATACTATACTCATAGACTTAACCGTTTTCTACGCCTTCCCACCCATCCATCGTTGTCATTAATGAAGTGTTGTGCATTAAATAGAAACAAATAGAGGGACATGAATCCACCCTTTCATCAACAATATAAGGAAGATACAAATATGGATTATCTACTTATAAGGAAGATACAAATATGGATTATCTACTACTTATAAGGAAGATACAAATATGGATTATCTACGGATTATAGTCTTCGATCTTCAATGCTTTCTTCACGAAATCTGACCTCCTTCCCTGCCCCTTATGAGCCAGTGGGTGAAAGTTCCCCTTTAAGAGGAATGGGGAGCTGGATCTTTACTTACCTACAGTTATTACATTAACACCTAGCGGGGAAAGTCTTGTTGGGACCTGTTCTTTTCTTTCCTTCGAGATGCTTTGAATAGCCCTATAAATCCTAGCAGTGCTAAATACGTTGGTTGCACTCACCATAGATTTGAGGTAACGGATCTGATCAAGAAACCGAATCTGCGCAGCCATAGCTTGAATAGGTTTGGGGCGCCCTTGGTTTGAGCCCTACTAGCTCCCGAACACAGGATTGGATTTCCCTTTCTTTTGCCGAACTCGACTTCCGGACAGAAGCGCTTTTCAAATAGAAAAGAAACCTTTAGGGAGGGCAGGGCAAGCCAGTCACAGTCTTTACTATGTCTTAGGAAGGTGCTCGTTCTCTTGTACGCCGAAGTTGGAGGGTCACGATAACTGAAGGCAATGCAGAATAGATAGTGAATAGGAAGGAGGGAGGATTAATAGTTAATCTATTCCCTAGCTACAGGTTGAATTCGATTTCTTGTCTTGCACACCAGGCGCTATTAGATAAGTCGGATTCTCTCACCTTGTCCCCACTGAGTATTATGGTCTATCGACATATTCTTTGGAACTTATATATATATATGACTGTGAAAGCTTGCCCCGACAACACCTTCTTTGCTCGACTACTGCTATTGCTGCGGTAAGTGGCATTAATGTAATCTCCTTCTCATGGCCGCTTCTCTGGGCTTTGTTGACTCTACCCCCTTATTGGTTTATTGTTAACTCTACCCCCTATTGGTTTAGAAGGCATGGGATTGACCTTATACTATCTCTTCTCTTATTCAATCAAGCACATGGTAAACAAAAAGAAATAGGGTTTAGCCTGTGCAAATAAGGGCTTTCAGCACCTTCTTTATCCACGCTAGAATTGAAAGGTATGAGAGTGGGTAGGAGAGCTATGTAAAGTGATGCTAAACCTATCTTTGGTTATCTTTCATTACACAAGACGGGACTAGTCAGAATGCAAGAAGGAAGGTCCTATACAGCATGCACTTTTCTCTATTGGCGATGATGGGCGTCATAGGTTGTGGATGTTCTTAACAAAGCAAGTTGCACTAGAAATCCGGTCCGTCAAAGAAAAGAGAGAGATTCTATTGCCTAGAGAGATATTCTCTTGCCTTAGTCTGTTTCCCGGATCTTGATTCTAGGCTTTGCTTTCGGCGAAGAAATCCTATGTAGGAATTCGCTACGTGAAAGCTAGTAGGTGGAACTAGCAGCTTACTTATTCTTCTTGTTATACATCACATCAAATAAGGTGAAACAAAAACAAAGGTGCAGGTGGAGAGCTCTATTAGAGAAAGATGAACAAAGGTTCAGGTGGAGCTCTATTAGGGAAAGATTCATTGGGTAGGGATGGCAGTCAATAGCTCTACTAGATAGCAAGAGAGCAAGGAAACAAACAAGTCAAATAGCACAAAATCATAAGTAAGCACGTTAGACGCCCAGGCCATCCTCCACTACTACACTTGCACCCAAAGAGAAAAGACTAACTTACACTGCTTTCAGCTTGTGACTTACCCGCTTCGCTTAACCCCACCTCAGCATTCGAAAAGAGATATATTATATAATGAAGATAATGGAAGAGATAGATTATATAATTAAGACCTCTGTTCAACAACTCTTATGGCTAATGTGCACTGGGCTTCAGATGATAGGACAATCTGTTTACGACTTGTACCACGACTTGGCTCGATCAAACCAATCACCTCTCGCTACAATGACACAAACACAAGAAGTCAACTTGAAGTTCAGAATGAAATGGAATCTATCCACTTATATAAGCTACAGGTCAACTACTACCGCTGAGTCTTGCTTTGAGTCCACTCACTAAGATGAAATTCTTCCATAAATTGATGTGGAACAGTCCATTCTTCTGCTGGAACATATCTTTCATAACCGATGGCTGCTTTTGACTTCACCTCTTAATTACCCTGTTTCTATGCTAGACTGAAACTCACTACTACCGGTATTCAACAATCACCAGAACTTGAACAGGAGCTGGATCTGAGCTGAGCCAGGATAAGAAAGTGAGTTAGGTTCGGGTGCTTGGCTTGTTTAAAGAAAGTATAGTTAGAAAGAGTTCAAAGAGCCAGAGTCGAGGTAACCTGTTAGTGAAATTAGAACTTGAGAGTTGAGAGCACTATGGGTAGGCTAGAGGTTGCTTGTCGTTGATTCACGCTTCTGCGCTAAGGGAGTTTGATAACCCTAGTGTTAAGCAAGTAGTAAATAGAGAGAAAAGAAGCTTTTTCCATATCCGGAGTAGTAACAAGAATAGGTAAGGGAGTTGAGTTCGGAGAAGAAACCAGATCTGTAACTACATTACATCCTGAGTAGGTAAAGAAGGCTGTATCAGATGCTCCATCCAGAGTAGGAGATCCGTTGGAGAGTCCGGAGAAATATACAAGAGAAGAGTTCAGTCCGAGGGGAGTATCGATCGACAAAAGAGGCATTAGCTGTGGAAATAGTAGGAACAAGTACCCGCATCTAGTAGTAGTAGAGTAGTTGAACTAGTATACGAGTAGTTAAGAGCCCTATATTTGTTAACTACGGTATCGGAGCGGAGCCAGCAGCTAGTTTAGATGAGCCAGCTCAATTACATCGACCCTTGTTGACAGAGGGGAGCCAGTAGTTGGCGATAGGGTAGTTTACTTCCTTCAATTGACTAGCGGGCCCTAGTGGAGTCTTCAGTTTACCAGGCATTCTGACTATCATGGCTATTGGTCTGCCTCTTCTTATTTAAAGTATACCGATCTTTACCTTCATCCTTTAGCTGACTATAAGGGCGTCGACTCCTTACAAAGAATACAAGTGTTTAGTACCAGCTTTGAACAATGCCATAACTGATCCATCTCTAGGGAAGGGACATAACTACGGATATCAAGATTTTCACTAGTAATAGGAAGAATGGAACTACCCTCTTAGAGAGCTGAACTAGCAACAACTGGGAATGCGCCTACTGATAACCAGAGTTGAGCTCATACCAACAGGACGGAAACATGGGCTTACAAGAGTGGCGATCTCTCAACAACTAACTTATTGCTCCGCTACTACTACACCACATCTGAGTCTAGGCCCTAACCTTACTACTGACTTTCGAGTTTGGATCTGCCATTCCCTTCTCTTAGCTTGCCACTGCTACATCTCAGTATGCCTTTACTCAAACTAAGTATTTCCCCGGCCCGCCATTCTGCATTGAACACCTTATATTCCTGTATGCCCTAGATCGTACCTATGCTTAATATCACGACTCTATCATTGCATTCTGTGTATTTACTATTTCAATGCCTTAGAGCTATGCCCGGTACACTGTATTGGCTCACAAAAGAAGCACTTTTTCATAGGTACAGCCATTCTGACTTCTGAGTCAGCTCCATCCCACTCCATTAGAGGAGTGACTACTAGAATTCTGTATTTACGGATTGATTCTTCTACCATTCTTGGATGCGCTACAAAGATCCCAATTCTTTATATGTCCAACTACAAGGCTGATACTGCGCCCCACATTGAACGTATTCAGAACTCATGTTTGATTACCGCCCCCTTCTGTTAGGTTCTGACTAGTAGAAGTTCGAGCCACCAAGGAACTACTAATGACCAAGCAACGGGACAAACAACTACTAATGTTGTGCGGCAGGGCTGCTTCCGGCCAAGACACTACTAATGACCAAGCCACTACTAACGTGGCGCGGAGGAGCCTGAGCTAAAGCGGCAGCAAGTAACAGTTATTACGGCCAAGCAACTACTAACGTTGCGCGGCAGGGCCGCTCCACTCTTTCTATTACAATCTATGTTTTCAGCGGTAGGAGTTGAGTTAAACGGTAGCGAGCGGTTCTTCCCTTCTTTCATTCCCTTTCTTGTGGTTAAGCCGGATTCCCAGTAGTACTATAGTTCATTCGATCGGTTCCAGCAGTGTCATTCCTAGTTTATGATATTACTGCTTTGCTGGGGCAGTGTCAAAGTCTGAGCTCCGAGCCCTATGTCTACTAGTACCGAGCCCTATGCTTACTATCAGTAGGTTTCTTCTTTTTGCCCTATGCTTACTATCAGTAGGTTTCTTCTTTTTATCGTTATTGTCAAGTCGTTAGGCAGTAACTACTTACTATCAGAATGAAATCCCTCAAAAGAATATGGATACTAGAGGAAAGGAATTCAACTTGAACTGACAAAACCGATACCACTGCTTCCGGGGCTTTAACTACGGGACCTAAATGGGACTTGCCCCTTTGAAACTACCTTCTTAGAATTAATACCTTAGCTTAGTGACTTGCCCCTTTGAAACTACCTTCGTGGAAACCTTCTCGTTACTCCCTTGCTTTACTGGCCATTGGGCTTACTATCTTTTGTCTTGACCCGTCCCTCTTTGCTTTGAAACTAACACTGTTCCCATTCTAGTATACCCCGGTTCTCCTGTATCACCTAGGTTTCTATTCCTATTAGTCACGAGTCAATTCTTACTAAACTAATCCGTTGACTTCCTTGACTTTGGTTTGTTTGGTCCTGCTGCTAGAGTGAAATTATGACTTGTTGAACTAGTGGCTCGTACTTCTTTAGAATAATGAGTTGGATTATGCCCGATCAGAGGAAGGGGCTATTCTGCTACTATACTAATGAGTTCCACTCTTTTATTAACTTCCTTTCTTTCGCTGTCTTTGACCTTTCGCTTAAATCCTCCCTTGGCTTCATTGATACTTCTAAAGCATACTTTCTTTATAGGATCGAGGACTGTGTTCGGCGGTAAGTTAGTTAACTGATTCTTATATGAACATTTCGGTAAGTATGTAAACTCATACTGATTCAAAAGCACTACTACTACTACTTGGACTACAACTTTAAGGATCCTATCCCAGGTTGAATTCTTATATTTACTACAGAGCTGCTTTCTCATCTCCTCTATTTGCAGGATAAAAGAGAGTGCTTTCTATCATTAATTAGGATGAAACTCTACAACTACAGGCTAGGCCGACTTAATATAAGGGCCACTAATACTTATTGAAACAAGCAAGCCCAGTAGTAGTCTATCAAGCAGTAAAGTCAGAATGAGACTAGTTGACCTCTACCTGGCATACCACACTGCACTGGTTCAGATCCTTTCCTGAGTGAACCTGTGTTTGGACACCCGACCTAAACTCTCAAGTCACTTTTCTCCTTTACTGTTATTGCTCTGGACTACTCTACTACTATACTACTATACTACTTGTTGGGGTAGTCAACTAATGATCCTATACTTATCCGACTTAATAGAAGGGCAACAACTCCAGATTCGACAGGACTACTACTTGTTTGGGATGAAACTCTAGCTCACCTCTCTAGCTCAACCGAGTTGCATTCTTATACCTATGGGTTTAATTCTAACCTTTGAGTGAACCCCTTGCCGCACTAACTCTATCTGACTTTCCTACCTCCTTAACAGGTTCTCTTGACACTCGTACGACTCCGCCTCTTATCCTCTGCTATACCTTTGTCAACTAATACAACAAATACGGATGAAGCTGGACTACAAGTTTTGGATGAAACTCTAGCTCACCCGGGAAACAGGCAATTCTCCCGTGATAAGTAAGGGCAACTGTCACTGTCAATTCTTCTTTCTTCTCCAGTAGATTCCGTTGTTCCCGCATCTGATCAGTATTCCTAACCTCGAACTGGAACAGGAGTGGTGACTATTGAATACCTTAACTCAGGACTCCTATACAAGATGCGCTAGATCTATCCCTCTTAGTAACTAATACTATATTGTCTTATTCTAATCCGCTAGATCGTACCTTATACTTCACTGATATTCTGACTTGTCTTAGAAGTATCGGTTGGTTTACTGGCCCTACTGCTCTCCTACAAGAATTGCTTCTCTCAAGTTCCAGTATTGTTTTGGGGGGAGTGGATGCAATCTTCTTTCTACTCCCTCTCGCCAACCATTAACTCCTTCCTTGATACTGGACCTCGGCTCTTTTAACTCAGGCTCATCTTATCTCTTTTCCCTCAGTTAGTGCTTCAGTACAGAAGTCTCCTTCCTTTGGGAGGTCAAATAGAAAGGAAGCAGGCACAAGTACACTATACCAGTTATAGAATGGGGTAACTAAAGAGATGGGTACTGAGTCTGGTGCTTAAACAACGAGAAAGCAGCCTTTCAGAAGCCTTACCCGAACAAGAAGAAGTGAAGTTGAAAAGTGAGTTCCAAAGTCATTATATAAGAAAGATAGTTTACAGAGGAGAGGTGGTAAAGACAGAGGAGTGAATTACTAGGAATATCCGGAGTGAGTAGAACACCATTAGTAGGGAAGGAAATGAAGTAGAGACCGAACAAAACTCTCCCCTATAGTATTGGATTAACCTTTATGTGGTAGTAGCAGACAGTTAAGTTGTCGACCAGATAATGAATCAGCGATTAATTAAGTAGAAAGGAAGTATAGCTTGTAAGGTCAGATTCTTCAGAGAAAGGAAGTATAGCTTGTAAGGTCAGATTCTTCAGAGGGATGCTATGCCTTTACTTGATTCTATCATTGGTGCTTATGCTGGAGATTAGGCCCAGACTCTGTGCATTATAACTAATTTATTACTTGCTATGTGTTCGGCCATCAAGAGTGAGCCATCAAGAGTGAAAGGTATATTTCAGAGATATTAATTGCTATTATATATTAATGGTTTTTAACCTGAACTTCCCGCTAAGGATCCTGAGAAAGCTCCCTCGCTACTTGACTCCTGGTAAAAAACATAGCAAATGGATAAATGGTATAGTACTTGCCTTTAGTTCGGCTGGAAGTCAACTCGTATCTACTACTTGGACTGCTACTTTCAGGGGATTCACACCCTTCTTTCGAGCCCAATGCGGGCAGTACATATTCTATATCTTAATGCAGAGAAGCAGCAAGTCAACTATATTCTTAAGGAAGGGGGAAAGTTTCAAGGATGGTTTTATTGTCTGCAAGAGAAGCTACAGTTCTTGTTTCATCCTAGTCGACTCTCGAATCAATCTCATAACTAGGCGCTTTAGCAGTGCGGTATCCAGGTGTTGGCGAAAGTAAGTCAGCATCCTCAGGACAGGTTTAGTCTGGTGGCCCAGTATAAATAAGAACAAGCAGTGTATTTACTTAGATCTATATCGGACTTGCTCATAAATGGATAAGATAGAAAAGAGATAACTAATATAGGAAATAGTATAAGAGCAGAGAATAGGTAATTAATAGAACAAATAGAGTTGGCGCAAGTGAAAGTCCTGTTTTTAGCTAACGTGAGCCCGAAGCAAGATCTACAGTCAATTCCGTATTTCCTTTTCCTAGTTCACTCGGCAGCAACAGGCAAGTCGACAGACAAGTAACTACTAACCAAGCAAGAGAATCAACAGAAGCAAGATTGCAAACTGTTGGCAAGTAAGTGGTATTAGAGGGTACGATCTAGCGCATCTAGTAAGTAGTAAGACGAAACTACTCTCATCTCAGCGCTCTCTTTATACAACTAGGTTTAGTATTAATTGCACCTCTCCTCTTGCTCCGCCAAGCGTATACTAGTGGAATGGAATGAGTTGAATCCCAGCCAAGAGAATTGAATGGAATTAGTTGACAGAACACTAGCTAAAGTAAAGGAGCGGTTCCTATCACTACTAGATCATCTTCTTCCCCAAGTCCTGGAATAGCTTACCTTGCAAGACCCGACAAAGACAGTTATTGCTCATCTACTTCCTCTGCTCTTGCTACTGCTACTTCCAACCGATATCCGGTCTTCAACTCTTCCTCGACCTGGAACTGGGGATTCTCTATCTTACCTAGCGTGGGGAGCAAGACTTATTCCATTGATACACTGCCTCTTATCCAGTTGCTTCTCTGGAAACTTAGGATTCTCTTTCTTACCTTGTTGACCTATCCTCTGCCTATGAAAATAAGTCACAAAAGAAAAATAAGTGAAGATTCCCCCGCTATAGATCCCAATCCAGATTAGTAACATAAATGAGTCACACCGGAAGTAGTTCTACCAGAATTATACTTATCAACTTACCTATAACAACCAAACCTAAACTCCTTATGAGCGAGTAAGTCTTTTATCCTAACACTGCCTCCACTGCCTCTGCTTTAGTTTCATTCTTATTAGTTGCCCACAGGAGTGAGATTTGAGTCTAGTTCCCTATCTAAAGTAAGGTAAGGCACTGGTAAGAGGTAAGCTTCACTTGAGAGTTGAGGTCAGCAAGAGTTAGAGTTAGCCCTTCTTATTGTAAGTTTCGGCTAGGGAAGCAGTTAGAATAGAAGTAGGTGTACCAACAAAGTCAGAAAGAAACTAGTTAGTATAAGCCTGAAACACCGGTGCAGGAAGTCAGAATTGAAGAATTAGCTCCTGTATGGGTATTGCTGGTATAACACTTAGAATTGAACTAAGGAGCCGGGTGCTCTATAGTCAGAATGAAACGAGTACCAACAAGGCCAAGCAACGGACGAAACAGGCTTGAAACACTGCTAGCAAGGCCAAGCAACGGCGTAAGACACAAACACAAGACTCGTAATAAATATACATTAGCCGATGAACACCAAAGCCAGTATCATCTCCTAATTCCTGCTCTGATGCGGATTCTCAAACTGCTGATGAAGATCCTTATAAGATAGAATTTAGAAATAAGATATATGTATTAGATCTGCCAGGCGAGTAGGAGCGGTATCGGGATCTGTTGAGCCATCAGTAATAGGCGAAATGAGGACTTCCAAAGGCTGTTAGAATGTATTTCTTACTTGCTATGCGCTCGGGAGCAGAGACAGAGCCATCCCTTTAAGGTGCTTTTGCCGATGCTAGCTTTTGAAAACATTCCATACTCATTTAATACCGAATGATATATTATCTTCTTAAGGATAAAGAACAGAAAGAGACTTCACTTTGGAAGGTGTAGTTAGCAGGGATGAGCCAGTACTTTCTTAGTGTTTCTTAACTAAACTATCAATCCGGTGTTACAGTGAGAGTGAGAAAGTCAGCTACAATCTATTCTTTAAGTCGAGTATCAGAGGTGTGTTACTGAAATAGTGCAGCGGTAAAGCCTAATTATGGCCTATACTAAGGGGTAGGTTTGGGTCAGTAACCTACTTATTCTATCATGCCTTGCCTAGCTCGCCTCTTTTCATACCTTGCCTACAACAACTCGCCCTTACTTATGTTGGCTTTAAGTTACTTTAGAAGAGAGTTCGGGTCGGGGAAGAAAGATTCTCTGCTGTATCTGCTCTAACTGCACTACCGGGCTATTCAATTCAATTAAACGGAGCTCCTTCTTCCGGACTCTACCTTTCAAGGACCTTGCAGACTTAGAGCTATAGCACCAACCCTTGCCCCCCAAGAGTAGCTACGAGCAACTAGAATCTCTATCCTCTGGGTCTCCCACTCTTAGTAGTCAACTCTCTGCTTTTACTTACTATACGAGAACAGATGAAACTTATTTCCTCTTTACTACTATTGTAGCTTGGCCCCCTTCTTTTAACTCATAGTTAACTTATTGATTCTTCAATTCGGTATTCCTTTCTTTAAGGCTTAGTTTCCTTGCTTTCGGACAGAGCAGAGGGATAAGAATAGTGTTGGTTTAGTCTGACATAGGTCATTATCATAGTTCGGGTAGTGAGCACCGGCACTCAATCCACTAGCCCCAGAATGAGTATTTGTAGTCACCCAGACAACTCCTAACCTCCTAAATGGAACTAGAAACTAGGGATCGAGTATTGCTAACAAGACGGAAAACGACTACCGCCAGAATGCATATACTAATACAATAAATAGAACTTTGTAACCCAAGCCTTACTTTCATGTCTATCAGATTGAAAACACTGCTTCTAATAGCTGAACTTGTAGCTGGGGATCCGACTAATGAGTAAGAGAACGCGCCTACTGCTGATAAAGCTGAAACCGATGTCAACAAGAACCAACCTCAAAAGTAATAAAAAGGGAACCAACATCCAAGTAGAAGAGTGAAAACACCAAGAGAGAGATAAGAATCAAAGAATCCAATAAAGGTGTTGAAACGCGGTGTGAATGAGTGAATCCTAACCTAGTGCCAGTTAAGTATAAAGGTTAGGTAGAAGAATATGAAGCATCAGCCCGCCCCTCTAACTAAGCTAAGCAGTTTCAACAGAGGGTCACTCGCTCGCTAACGGGAGTTTCAGTAGGAATTTAAGAATGGAGTTTACAACTGACGAATATATCACTGGTTTTGAAGCTCCCTAACGCGCCGAGGAAAAGATGAATTTATGAACTGCATGCTTTATAAGATAGCAATGTCAACTCCCTTCCTGTTAGTGCAGACGAAAACTTGAGAGGGATATCCTGTTTTTCTTTTGACTTAAGCAGTTTATCAAGTTTGAAGTAACTCGTAGCCTTTGTAGTCGTATTCCATTCTGAAGTAGTTACAAAGTATTCTGAAGGAAGAGAGTCAAGTATATATGAAGTTGTAGTATAAAGAAGTTATAGTATCGGCTTAGCCATTAGCATAGTTTCACAGAGGTCTGGAGACGATAAAGAAATACTGCCTGATGAATACTCGAAAGCTCGAAAGCCCTGTTCTAACGCGTAACATTAGTAGTGACTTGTGGGGTTTACGGCCCTGCCAAAGAAATCAGTAGTATCACTCCCCGTAAGCGCTTAATTACTAACGCTTTAAATCAAGACAAGTCGACAGACAAGTAAAGTATAACCAAGCCGCGACAAGATTCATTCTGACTCGCTCACAAGGAACCTATAGACTAAACTCGAACTACAGGCAACCAGAAACTCATTACTGCTTATCATAATAGGGCTACTGCCTAACAGGCTTGCACAGGTGCTTTTAATGCTTTATCTTATAGTAAAGAAGGAAACAGTGCCTAGCGAACCTAGCTACTATTCCTAATAACCCGTCAATTAGTCTGCGCTTACTTTCTCCTATCCTGTCCTGCCTTGCTTTCACTCTGATATCGTTACTAACAAGAATCGAACCATTAAGAAAAGGAATTGAACTCGTTACAGGGAATTCAATAGTAACCCCACAATATTGAACTATACTACTCAGAGGACCTAAACAAAGAAGCTAGTCTGCCTTTACTGGGGTGTAACTCAGCCCGTCTTTCCAGTCTCCCGTTGCTTTCTTTTAGCCTTGCCTTTCACTCTTATACTCCTAGACCTGATTAGCAAACTCAACAGTATGATGTAGGCGCACAGGGAGATATAAAAGAACTACTGCTAACAAGGCTTTCACCCCGCTCTGTCATTGCTGCCTAAGAGCCTGACTGTGTGCCCACAGAATTGCCTTTAGTAGTCCAAGAATGAAGTGAGTACCTACTTTGTTCCTAGTGCTTGTGTAAGCCTCCCTCTTTTGGGTATCTCCCTAACGATACCATTTTCTTATGTTGTGGGCCTTTAGGGTATCTCACAAAGCTAGGACGGAGTGCAACTCAACAGTAAACACAACACCCTAAATCTCTTTTTTGCTAGAGGAATAGAAGGTCAAGATAGACCTACTTTTCAATTCTACCAAGGGTTTTCAAAGGTTATCGAGATTAATCAAGATAGACTACTTTTCAATTCTACCAAGGGTTTTCAAAGGTTATCGAGATTATAAAGCGTCCAGGCGTGTAAGAATGAAAGTTTGTAGTACGGGGCAAGACAAAAGCTCTTAAGTCAGAACTCGACTAGTGCTTTTAATACTATCATCTGTAATAAGGAAATAAACTACCCCTGGCATCCTTGCTTCTTAGGTGGACTCTGCCCCTGCTCTACTGATATCAAACCTTGCTCCACTAGCTCTCATCCTTACTGCCTTTGTTTGAATTCTAGAACTCGCACATCTCACAATGAACCAAGCAAATGGGAATTGAACTGCTACGGCTAATACTTTCACTGCCGCTTACAAGAGACCCCGCTCCGATCTTCAATCTTGATTTCCCTTATCGAATTCCTTAACAGCTTACCTCTATTCCTGTTCTCTTATTGAAGTATCCACTACTGCTGAAAATTCCCTAGTTGGAGTTAGGGTCTGCTGGTACTTACTTTAAGTCCAACGCTCCCGATCTCAATTCCCTATCTATTGCTATCGATTCCAACTTCAAAGACTTTATCTCAGTCAATACCTTTGACCTATATTAGTATGAGAATACTGCCTATTGGTCTTACTCCTTGGGCACTTCAACTGTGTATTTCACCTATTTGGCTTACTTTGATGTCACTATCTCTGCTTTCAACCTTACTACTAGGAGCGAGAATACAATCGCAACCCACAATACTTTAGCTAGTGCTGACAGGACTTGAGCTACTACTGATTAGAATGAAATAACCACTCTGGTAGGAATGAACTCGAAAAAGGGAATGAATTGACTAAGTCCCAGAATTGAATCACTGTGAACAAGGTTATAGCCTATAACTGGGAATTCCGCTGGTGCCCTCGCAATTGAACTCAAAAGTCAGGATAAGGATACCGGGCTGAGGATACTCATACTCATGATAAGAGTCAAGAAGAAAACTCAGCAGTCAGATTTGAAGTAACAAGTAGAGCGTGGACTGCAGGTCTGTCACTTTGGGGTTTGACTCTTGCTATGCGAGAAACATATATGGGATCATTCTTTTAGTACCTAGCTCATTTCTTAGTAGGCTTTCAGCACCTTACTAGATGGCCTTATTTGGAATTCCCATTTGACTAATGGTTCACACAGGGAAAGATCTTCAAGCCGACAAGACAAGCAGGAGTGTGACAAGCGGAGACAAGTTCACTTAGCAACTACTAGAGCAATAAAGAGAAGAAGCGCAGTACCCTGACTCATTTATATATACCAGGGAAACTTAGAGAATGGCAAATACACCAACCACACGCCTTCCTTTCGAACTGCTTCTTTTGCACGATCCATGGGAACCTTACCCTGGGAATTGGACTAGAGAGCTCCGTCCTCTGATTCTGTTTCTAACCCCTGGGATGAAGGACTTACTCATCACCCTAAAACACTGGAAGAGTACTTGGCCTATTGACTACCCTGTACAGGTGCTTTTCTCTCTATTTACTACCAACTTACTATAAGTGCAGGACTATCGGTTTCATCACTCTTATCTTAACCCCGAGTCGAATCCTATCAGTCATCCTATAATATGATATATAAGGATTATGGGCCAAGGCCAAGCACTAGAACACAACACTAAGAATCCAACCAGTCAGGGTTTTTAGCTCGCAAGAAACAGGACTTGGTAATGACTTGTAATATATATGACTATGACTACCGCACTTAGTCTTACGCCTAAGCTTGGTGCGCAACGAGTTGCTTGGTGAATCAACCCAGTGTGGGTCACAGAACGAAACCCAGGAGTGAAAGGCTTAAACTGGTTAGTTACAGACTAAAACCAGGGAGTTACAGAGTTGGAACTAGCGAGCTAAAAACGGGAGCTTCAACTGTGTTCGTGAGTCTGATCGGTATGAGTTAGATCCTATGTTTCGGGTTGGGAGTGGCATAGTAGTTACTTGTCTCTCATCGGACAGGTAGTAATTCTTTCTATCGTGTTGTGCTTTTTCCTATATATGATCTTTCCAACAGTTTCATCCTTCCCTCATGCCATTGAAGAGAGTCAGTTTCTTACACCTTGCTTGCCCTTTCTTGCTTGGAGAGTGAGAATCCTTCGGCGCTAGCCCACTAGCTGCGGATTCCGTCCTTTCCCTCATTCTGATTTGACTGCCCCTGTAGATATCCTATTTGGAAGAGGTTATATTATAGTGTGATTGGTTTTAGGTATTGGGACTTTGGTCTCATCCTTTCCATTTAAGTAAAGGTTGGTTAGCTGTTACTTGTCGGTTTCTTAAAGAGGTCAGAGGACGTGCTTTTGGAAGGGTTACCCCGAAGAGAAGACTTGGAGATCGGGAGCGCGGTGCCACATGGAAGGAGGAGGGCTTACAGCTGCTACTGAATTTGTAAATACCTACCTCGTTCTACATGGCATGAAAGGGGATCGCCATTAAGATCAAACAATAGGAAGAAAAGGCTTATAGTCACTTCTAGTTTCAGCCAAGGATGGAAATGGATTAAGGCAGGTCCCAAGAAGGTATAATCTATGCTATCATCTTTCTCATGGAAGGTATAATCTATGCTATCATCTTTCTCATGTGAATAAGCGTGCTCAGCTTGAACGTAATGGGCTGAGGAACCCTACAATCCGAGTATGTAAGCCTCGTGCTCAGTCTATTTTGAAGTAATCGTGCTCATTCTTAAGTAATTCCATGCTAACCCTCTAATCCACTTAAGTAATTCCATGCTAACCCTCTAATCCACTCTTTGAAAAACGAATGTATAAGTGAAACTCCTTTCTTGTAAAAACTGCTAATCTATAAGGAAGTTGACTTTGCCAACCCGGACTTCTTATTTCTCTAGCTCTAGCTATAAGGAAGTGAAGTTGACTTTGCCAACCCGGACTTCTTATTTCTCTAGCTCTAGGGATTAGCAGCTTGGCGGAAGACAGTATTACTCTATATCAAACATTGGCTTAAGACTGTATTACGCGATGAAAGAAACATGAGACACTTCCTGGTATGTTAGTGTTTGGTCTTATATGGCCGGGAGTGAGTTCGCGTGAGCCTATAGCGTTAGTTCTTATAGCCCACGCACGTAGCTTTGTGCACCTTTCTTTTATATCTGCTAAGAACTTACCAATAGAAAGGATATCCCCTTCCCCTGGCTAGCAATCGAATCTAACCGGTGTTGTTTGTTCTAGCTCTCGAACAAGCGATGAGGGGCGAGGTTGCCCGGGTCAACGGATCGAAGCGAAGGCAGTATTTAACCACCTGAAACTACGAAATAGGCTAGCGTAGCGGACGGAAACCTAGCAGTGAAAGATGAGAGAGCTGATCATAAACATGCAATAGCAGGTCCAGCGATTACATTTATTAGGTCTGGGACTACATTGCAAACCAAATAGTATACAATAATAATAAGATTAAGATGGTAAAGGCTCCACTAACCATAGGAAGAAGGGAATGAAGGTGGATCTATCAATAGGTGGTAGGCATTCAGGTGGATCTATCAATAGGTGGTAGTATGTCATGGACGAATGAATATTATATAAATCCCAGCTTACGTCTTATCTACTGTGAATGCTTAGTCGAACCTTACAGTGTATCGGCATAGGATGAAAAGGGATGGATGTCTGCTTTCTTTCCAATTGATACATATGGCTGATGTCGTCTTTTCTATCCAAGTGAAGCAACATTCATTTTATATCCTTGGATACTTCCTACCCTCTTGACCAATGTTAGAAGATTGTTTCGGCTACTGTTTACCGGTAAGAGCTGTTTGAGAGCTAGCAGTAGGAGAGGACAGAATGAGAGCACAGCATACAGCTTCAGGTGCTGCTTAAGGATAAGAAGCCGCTGTTAAGGGTTTCTGCATGAAGCGGGAAGCGGTTGTAACAATAGGAATGAAAGCACCGGCAGTAAGGTAATAGGGCCAAGCAACGACTAGACAAGGAACTACTAAACAAGCCAAGCTTAGTATACTGTTGCGCGTTAGTCTAGTGGTGTTCATGGCGTTAGTATGAGTTCCTTATTTCAGCTAACGCTTACTTTCCGCTTTCCTGGGTAGGTGCCTGTGCCTCAATCCAATTCCGGTTCTTTCAGAGATAGAGTGCTTCTTTTTCTTTCGCCGTAGTGACTTGTATGTCCGCTTGTTGGCTTGGCTCTTTTCCTTTGCCGACCTATCCTAAACTTTAAGTGTTGAACCGGCAACCTAGTTCATAGTAGCAACTTGCCTTGGCACTGAGTCTTCGACGTTACTTGTTCCCGTTCGCGCACCACGTCTTGATCCGAGGGAAAATAGTTATCAACTGCCCTTACGTGCAACTCAAACATGAATTTCTTACTATGGTCGACAACACCATATCTTGCAGCTGACTTATTACTTGTAGAAGCAGAATTCAATTGATCTATTAATGGCACGGAAGCTATAATTCTCTTAGGAATGCACCAACACCGAGAGATTTGACTCAAACAACGGATTCTGTTGCTTCAGATCTGGCCTCTAATCAAGCATCTTATCGAGTCGGGAAAGCCAACTCCTATCTCGTAGCCAAACACTTTAACTGCATCTTTTTATGCTGCATCTGGGTATTCTTCTCCTGCTCCTGCTGACTCACTACTGGTACTGGATTCCTTTACTCCAATAACGGCTTCTTCACCCGGAGACAAAGATTCCATTAATTCCTTCTGAAAAAGAAAGTAGAGAGTCAAGGCAAGGGCGACACCTAACTTGTTGTTCCGAAGTACTTAGCGGGCCAAAGCCAAAGAAAGAGTTTATGAAACTGGATCCCTAGACTAGACCCCTAGAGGAATTCCCTTCTTAGTAGCAGAATTGGTCACAGGAAATTCCATCTATCAAAAACGGCGGAAGTCCTCATCATCTTCTTTGCCGATCTTGCCTAGCTCGGTTTCGGCATCAACTAGTTCGTCTTCCCCTTTGCGGGTGGTTCCTAACCTGCCCCAACCTATTATGCTTCGGAGGAAGATTCAGTTGGCTCTAAAGGTTCATCAGCAGCTCCCTCAAACAGAGGACTTGCTCCGGACGGGACCGGTTTCAAGTGTTGTCGTATCAAGAAGCTCTGCGTCGGTCAAATATGAAGTTAGTGGGAAATCATCCAGAAAGAAACAAGTGGATTTAGTATATAATTGGTCATCCTTTCAATAACACATTCTTTCACTGAAGTATAGTCTCTTTGCATGCTTGGTTTAACCTTGAAGAGAGTCATCTCGGCTTCGCTTCTTAATACGATCAAGCATAAGATTAGCATTCATGAGATTAGCATTCGGCTTCTTCATAGGATGAAACAAGAACAGGAAACTCGTATTCTTTACTTAGTGCTCTTAAGAGTAAGATAGTCTGCCCTGAACTCGAAAGCGCCTGCATCCTCACTTTACTTAATATATCTTGCGCCTACGCTTGTGGAATGGAAATAGGACTCTCCCTATGGAATTTCATGGCTACACCTCTGATTCTTAAGACGATGAAAGGCAGGAATCAGTGTTTATTAAGAAGTAAAGCACCATATAGTGTCAAGCTCGGTAAATGCTTATTGTCTGTTCAAACTCAATAAGAAGCTGTAAACCCAACAAGCAACAGAGGAAGTAATAATTTCATCAGCGCGAGTAGGGGCTCGGGTATGATTAGCAAGTTGGTGAGTTAATAGCTTTCCAAGAAGTGTGAAATAGCTTTACAAGTCGATGATCAGTAGCAGGTCAGGTCCGAGACGATAGGATGATCAGAAGGTACTGAGACAGGGCCCATGTTGTTAGGGAGGGAATTAGAAGCAATGGTCGAAAGCCTGACATAGCATTGCCGTGGGCAGTTTCTTATTTCATTCTGTCGAACTCCACTCCTCTCTCGTAGCACCCCGAAAAGACTCCTTCTTTCTGGCCCTTGCGCTTGTTCTGCTGATTGACTTGATACTGCATTTCCTGTTGCTGAAGCCTGAACCTTAATGCGTCGACTTCAATTTGATTCTGAGTTTAGGGTTTACTTCAGTCGTGTCTTGTCTTCTTGCCGGTATCGGATGCTCTTAGTACTTAGTCGGGTACGTCCTTCAGATGATGAGTGCACAGGTGATAGGTTATTATAGACAGGTTGGATGAGTATGATACTTTTCCTTATTTTGTTCTTATTTATTCTACTTGCTTTTCCTTATTTTGTTCTTATTTCTCAGGAGGTTTGGGATTGTATGGTAACCTATTCTACTATGTTTACTTTGTTATTCGTGAGGGTTATCTGTTTAGAGCGACTAAGTGTTGCATTCCTCGTACGGCAACAACGAGATTATATGGTTTCTTTTGGAAAGGTGGACTTGCTGGTCATTTTGGAAGGGGATAATACTAAGCTCTAGTTTCTTATAGGTTTTCTTGGCCATCTAAACTTCAAGACTTGTGTTTTGCCTGAGGATCTCTTTCTTCAAAACATATCCAGCTAGCAAGATCTGGGATTGATTGTGGAATCGAGCGGAGAGAACCCGGGACGTGCAGGAAGATACGCTAGTGGGAATAGTGGCTCTGGAGCTGGTTCTTCGACTGGATCAATGCATGTATGAATCCTAACTAAATCCCTAAGGTCTTCAACGGGTTAGCGGTAGGAAAGCAACATTAGTAAAGCACAGGAAGAAATGCCCTACCAATGAATAGATTAGTCTACTAACGTCAACAATCTCTTTCAGAATATACGATACCGTCCGGTTTGATATCCGAAACTATAGATATTCAACAAGAAAGATAGATAGATATTACCATGGTAGGAAGTGGACTAGAGATACTAGATATAATATTGGATTTTCTTTAGGAAGTTAGGTTAGCCCCTTGTAAAAGGAAAGCGGATAAGGGATGCCCTCAGCCGATGGTGGACAAAGTGAAAAGCGGAATAGAAGGACTAAGAAGTTCAAAGAATGGCTTTACCGCTAGAAGGCAATTTCTTTCCTTTTTCCCGGCCTTGCTTTCCAAAAAGAGTAAAAACGGGATTTGGACTTATATTGACTTGACTTCATTCTTCAGCGGCACAAATCGTATTAAGAGGATCCTTAGAATACCTGAATAGCCTACCCATTCACATTCTATCCTTGCTGAATACCTGAATAGCCTACCCATTAATTCTATCCTTGCTTGGTTGGAAGAACTAGGCTTGTAGCCAATATAAGGTTTGTAGTTGTCCTCCTCCAATGTCATTGCGTGGAACTATTTATATGCTCACCGAATCGGATTCATAGCGTAATGCTTTTACGAAGACTAGCGCGGGCCTGTCCTCAAGGTGTCTAAAGTTCATCATAGAAGGGATTTGATATTAGCTAAAATCCGGTGCCACTTATATATCTGCTCCGCTTCTTTCGGGTGCAGATGAATAGGAGCTCTTAGCAAGATCGCCTGCTCCGGGACTTCATTACTTTATTCTTTCTTACCAATTGGCTTTCATTTAATAAAGTGCTGTTAATCATTAGTAGTGAGTTTGGAATCTATAGTATTTGCTTTGATGGTATCTATAGTATTTGCTTTGATGGTATCGTATTATAGAGAAATGGCTGAATTTCGTTTTGAAGAAAAGATAAGCAAGAAAGAGAGATAAGATCGAGATGGGATAGTTTCTCCCTTTCGGAGTTAACACTCGAGATGGGATAGTTTATCCTCTGTCTTTCCTTTCGGAGTTCACACCAGGCCTCCGCACTGCTTATTCAAAAAGAAAACTTCACAAGGGCAGCCTGCTTCTCGAAACTAGAATACTTGAGTAAAGGACCAGCTACTTCATACCTGGGCGGCTTGAACCAATGCTAAGCCTAACTAAAGCATTTCCATTGAGCCAGTTGTTGTGTTGGGGACGGCTAAGAAAGCCATTTGGTTCTTTGGCCGGGGAGAGCGAGCTTCCTTAACTCCCTCCATTCCCATTCAAGGAAATTCTAATGCTACCACTACTTCAACAACATCAATGGATGAGAAGCTGATACAGAACGGACTTATTGCACATTGAATGGGCGCAGGTAAAAAAAAGGTAGTATAGACCCAGTCCGGAACTCCAGAAACAAGAACAGTAATATAGTTGCCCGAGCCCGAGGCCGTTGACGACAGCAACAGCAGCGGGAATGACTTTTGAAAAGCAGCAGCTAACGACCACCGAGAAGGCGAAAAAGGCAACATTTCCTTTTCTAACAAAATGGCCATTGCACGAGATCACCCCTTCTACTCCTCTTTGAACTAAACAAAGAAAGACCTTTCGTTTGAGGAGAGAATAAATGAAGGGAAGAGATGAGATTCATCAACAAAGAGATAGGGCGCAAGCGAGATAGATGCAGATTATATTGCTGAGAATTATATTCCGAAAAGACCGAGAAAGAGCATTGCGTTAAGCAGGCAGGATCATTAGAATACAATAGCACCTAAGGGCGAAGCGAGGAAAGCGGACGGGACTACTTGGCTTGAATAGGAACTCGTACGGTACGGTAAGCACACAGGTAAAGTCAAGGTGGATGAACACGGAGACTATCGAGGGGACTGTAGGAGTAAACTAATTGATGAATGGAATGGAATATTGCAATAATGAGAGTTCTCCAGCGAATAAAGAATATAGAATGAGAGTTCTCCAGCGAATAAAGAATCTGGGCACCTTCCATATAAGGGGAAAGAAGAACCCGATCCCTAGCTCAAGTCCGAGAATGACGCTATACTTTAGAAAGCCTGTTTTGGTTGCAATTTGACCGAGCGAAGTGAGACCTATTATCAATTCGGAGCTTCATCTACCCCGTAAGAGAAGATTGGCGAAAGTGAACCGAGGAACCAGCGCAGTGGAATCGAATCAGAAAGCGAAAAAGGTACAGGAAAGGGTTTGTTTTCAAGCGAGGAAAGGTAAATCAATCATGTAGTAGATGTTGGTCCGCCCCACTACTGAACTGTATATGTTGTAGTTGCCACCCCACTACTGAACTGTATATGTTGTAGTTGCCAATATGCTATAGGTAAAGACCTTTTGTTTGTACAACTAGAAAGGCGGTTTAGACCAGGTGCTCCATTAGATATAGGGGTTGTGTTCTTATCAAATGAGATTGAGGTGCCTCTAGCTGAGCCAAGCAAGTCAGTTCAAGCAGGGATTTATAAGGCTAAGATATCTATTGGTCAGGCAAATCACTTTCCAGAGTGCAAATTATAGGATCTCATATGAGTAAAGGAAGGATGATGCAAGCACATTGAGCGGGGAAGGGAACGGACCCCTTTCAGCATATACGGAGGGTAATAACATGAAAGTACAGCATTGTGATCTGAAATAGTATTCTTGGCAAAACCAAGGCGGCCACGAATTTCACCATTCAGGAGTTATCCATAGCACGATCAAGACACTGCTGAATATAAGCACTCGATCTCCATCCTCCACTCCAAGTAAATAAGAAACCAATGGCATATAAATCAATCATCATCATTATTATCATAACTAGGTCGTAAACATTCTTTCAAATCCGGACAAGCAGTACGTAATGGTCAACATCCTCTATCTTTTGCAGGGGCACGCAACAATAAAAGAATGAAAATCAACGATAACAAAGCAAAGGACCTGAAAGAATAGTTGGAATCACCTGTGGAACTCTTGCCATAATTGCTTTTTGTAAGAAATATCAGAAATGGGAAGCCTGGAAAATGTAAGAAAACCTAGGGGGTAATTCTCCATTGTTAAGAAGTTACCTCTTGTGATGTGCATGAGAACACAGTAGGGGATGACATACATAATAGCTGCCGAACATTAAATCCACAAGTATGTAGGCAAATATGGAATTAAGAGTAATAACCGTCATAGCCAGAGAAGACAAAGAAAACTCCTTGAAAAAGAGAATACAAATCAGCCATAGGTTATGAAAGACAAAGCATATAAGGGGGTGAGTTTATGAATTGAACAAATAGAAGCAAGTTATCTATTAGAGAGAGTGGGGATTTGCACATTACCCATATTATTAAAGTATCCCATTTGAATCAAGAGGGATTTGGCCTATCATTACCTCTACCACTGTTGCTAATACGAAAAGCTTATTGAGCGGGAACTCCACTAAACTACCGGAGAAATCATCGATGCGAGCTTGAGTAACTCATCTCTTTAAGTAATATTCTTTATGATATTATTAATCTCTTTAAGTCATTCAGGAGGATATTCAGCTAATCTCGGATAGACAGTAGATTTCAAGACAAGAGAATTTCTTGCTTATTTGAGAAAAAGGAGTGATATCTATGTTTACTAGCATCATGATAGGATTCAATCTTCTCTTTACCCTGTCTTTCTCAAGTTTTATTAAAAGAGAAAGAAAGCTAGAAAACGAACCTTACCTCTACCGGGTCAAAAGCATTAACGCACAACTGCTTGGACTTCTTTTTGGAACAAAATAGTCCTGACAAGGGGAAGAGCTCCTTTCCTTTGGGTCAACTTAAGCATGATCACAAGCATCTGCCCAAGACTGCCTCTTTCGATCATGAAGATTGTCAACAGGACTCTCATTAGCATTATTTCTGTTTTTATTCCAATATTCCCCCCAATAACAAGATCATATTGAGCAGCAACTTCGAGGGAGATAGGATTGGGACATGCTATTACCTATGTATGGTTACGGGTGTCATGCCAGAGTATCTCCGGGTGGGCTCAAGCTAAAGCAGGAGAAGAGAGTGAGCCCGAAAAGGAGCGGACGCACACTAGATCAGAGCAAGGCCCAATGGCACAGATACCTACTAGGATTAGAAGCATAGCGGGAATGGAACCCACATCTCGTTGAGCTGCTCCAGCACTTTCGTAAGCTCAAAAAGTAGGGCAGGCCTTTTGAGAGAACGAAAAAGTGATACTTTAGTTAAGTACCAGCCAGGCGAAAGGCTTAATAAGCAGTGGTGGTTTAGCCAATAGGAGAAGGTGCAAGGGTTGGATTCATCACGCTCTTATAATGATCATAGCTGTTCCAATCCTAAGGCCTAGCCCAAGACGGGGAGCTTATCCACTACATCCACATAAAGAAGAGTCTAATCCCATATTTATGGTAATAGAGTCTAGTCCAATATTTATGGTCCTTCAGCGACAATTGTGCCAGATCCCGGAACTTCAAATAGAAAGAAAGCTACAATCTGGAAAAAAAGGCATATGGACCCATACCACTCTGTACAAAGTGAAGTACTCTTCGGTCCCACTCTGTATAGAGTTAAGTACTGTTCGGCCTCCATTTCGTTTTCATATCTTACTTCAAAACCCAGGGCTCAACAATTTGACGCCTGCAGACTTATCTCCAAATTCTGGTTGTTAATCTCAAACTAAACCTCTGATAGTGCGAGGGACAGTTCACAAGCTTGGTATTTAAGTAAGTATCAGCCAGAAATGCGCTTTGAAATCTACACTATGCCAATAATTCATAGTTTTAATGAGAAGGTAACAATCTCTCTATCAAAAGAAAAAAGGTAACAATCTCTCTATCAAAAGAAAAAAGGGAACTTTCTCTATGTATGGCTCTGGCTAGGATGAATAATTAGGCAGTTCAGGAACTATTAGCTATACCACCTTTCCTTCGTCCCTCCTGTAACCTTAGGGTGGAGCCCACTTATTATACCTATGGTCCCTTTCTTTGTCTTAATTAGACTATGGTCCCTTTCTTTGTCTTAATTAGACTATGGTCCCTTTCTTTGTCTTAATTAGACTACCTTGGCTACACCAATTGAAAGCATTTAGATGGCAAATACCAACTTCCTATACCTATGGTCCTTTACTTCGTCTCTTCCTCTCGCTTGGCTTTGTTATCAGCCCGGTGAAAATCAGGAGATAGTGCGAACAAAAACACATGTAATCTCGGACTACTGGTATACTCATACTGCTTCACTCTGGAACAAAAGGAATGCTACCAGCAATAAGTCAAGTGATAAGGTAGTGGGATATCTTGAATATGGATCGATCGAGCGGACTTTTTGAGACCTGTTCTCTTCTCCCCTTGGACCCTATGGTTTAGCCTGCCTTCTTTCATCTATCAGCACGTAAAGTTGCGCACGCTCCTTCATTATTGTATATCTCCCCGGAGATTCGGGAGAGAGCGCAGACCACGTTATAGGGTGCAGCGCAGCAATGCGCAGCGAGAGATGGACCGAGATAGGAGCTAATAGGCAGGCCTCTTGTAGTAAGACAGATATGCATGCGGTAGAACTGTTGACAGAGTGGTCCAGCGGAGACCTTTAGGGCCGGTCCTATTTCTGCACGAATCCAGAAGAACGATATGATGTTAACGAATAGAGCCTTTATATCCAGAAAGCTTCTTGCCCCTTGTTTCAGTGATCAACGACCCTGTTAACGGCGAGAAGAGGTCCCGCTAAAAAGGAATGGTAGGTTGGGTAGGTAAGAACCAAAATCGTCTTTGCTTTGCTCTGGTTGTCTATCCGCTTTTTCATTGTGAAATACTTCTTATAGGTTTGCAAAAGTCACATTCCGTATAATCCATCGGGGTACCTTCCTTATCGAGAACTTTAGGGTGTCGGCTAATAAATCCACTTTCTCCAATTTCTTAATAGATATCCAACTTTCTCCTATTTATTAATGGATCCTTTATCCTAATTTATATAATGAGTGGTTTTTCTCTCTTTTTGTCCCCCTTTGGAATAAGCTACTGCTGCAGGTGCTACGGACTCAACGGACTTGGACCCGGCTTTCAAATGAGAAGATTGCTAGATGTTAAACCTTATCTGCAGGACAGTCCACGAAGACAAATAAATGATACGATTGGACCCGAATGAGAAGATTGCTGGATGTTAAACCTTATATGCAGAGCGATCTACGAAGACAAATAAATGATACGAATAGTACTTTGGAGGTGGAAGCAGGGAATCGGACTCTGTACCCACGATTGACTCGTATTATTATTACATAAGGTTGGCCACGCTTAAAGATCGGTGCGGCTAATAGTGATGACAGAAAGAATCAAGCTTGCTAGCAAGAGTGATAGCTTCGGCTTAATCTCCTTCTGAAGCATATCCACTTCCTGGGATTCCGGATGTCGTGGGCTTAGCCTCCAAGATGACTTATGTATGACTAACAACTTAGATGTATGACTCACTTCTCTATTTGATTTGAATGTTATTAGAATTCTTTCTCACTTTAGCACTCTCGCTCGAGGAAAGAAAGAAAGAGAGTGGATGAAGGGATAGGCTTTGTGTACTAGCTTGGCAGAGTTATGTGTCCTCCTCGTAGAGGGAGAGGCCTGTAACCGATTTCTAAGAAGTGCCCTTTTCCGAACGATTGAAGTTCTGCAGCAAGCCTTTGACCTTTTAAGGAGGTACGGGCATGTCTCTTTTGAAAGAAGGAGAGCGGTTTTGTAAAGCCATGGAGGAAGCTTCCGAGCGGTATTGTAAAGCCATGGAGGAAGCTTCCCAGGGTTAAGATCGGTATTGTTATTTGCATTAAGTAAGTTGTTCACTCACTTGAGACTTAAGCGCGGAGTGGGCAGTTTAGATTAGCATTCTCAAAGAGCGGAGCTCATATATAAGAAATACGATGACATTCGAAAAGAGATGGATTAATGTTATATATACTATTCTATATACAATTACACACTCGCTACAATGGGACCCCTACCCTAACGGAGATCAAAGCCCTTTTTGCGTAAGCCACAGGGTTGACTATTTTCTAAGGGAATCCCTCCCCGATGGAGGTACCGTATCGGCAGTTCGTAGGCATATTAGCCTATCATCTTGATGGTTCCTTTCTCGCTTGCTGCTGTCATCTAATCTTTCTGCTTCTCCGGATCTTTATGCAACTGTTGTTAGTGCTTCTGCTTCCTCATCTGTTCCGTATCCTGATCCACTGCTGATGCTTCTTATATCTATTACTTTCCTCGCACTGAACAAGCGTTAGGTGGGAACTACAAAGAGATTCTATCATGGGACCCAGACAGATGAAACGGAAACTCGAACTGGCTATGCAATGATTCTTCTTCCGCTATGGATCCAGCTTCTTATTCGTCACCGCTACGTGGGCTTTCTTCTTCTGCTTCAGCAGTTTCTCATTCCATTCCACAATTCCATTCTAATATAAAGGGGCGAGCACTAGATGTTTGTTCCCTAACCGCTTCATATCCTTCAACTTAAACACTCACAACCGAAACAGGATTTCCAGTTCTGAATGGCATTGAATCTCTCTCACCCTCACCCGCCTGCCTATCTAATAGAGGAATGCACCTACTCACTTTCTCTTTCTTTACGCGCAGAGTCAACTCAAACATCAATTTATTCACTTTTGATGTGGAGTCGGAATTGCAACTATCAGGACGTAGAGCGCATGTATGAATTTCATCTATCTTTCTTTTACTATGGATTACCGATGCTTTCTATACTCAACTCTATCCCCTTTCCCTCCAACAACATATACTTCTCCAGCTCCTGATCTCGTCGACAACAAACACTGGCACAGCATCTTCTTTCTACTGTCCCTTGCGTCAAAGACGGATTTTCTTTTCTAAGAGGTTCAGGCTTGAACAACGGATTTTGAGTGAGAGTGCTTTCCTTGATACAACACTGCTGATGATCTGTATTCTGATTCCGCTTATGATACTTGATCAAGCATCTTCTCTTGCTTCCACTGATGATCCAGATCCCACAAGCAATGGGAGGAAAGAAGCTACACGGCTTACGTAATAGGGGTTTTTCCAAAGTTAGTGGGGTCGGGTTTGTATCTATTTCTTCTATACCTTGCAAGTATCTTCCCTTGCTAGAAACTCCTCTCCGTTAGCGATAACTAGTATATAAAGCATTGCTTGTTTCATTTCATCTTTCGAGTCGAGAGCACAGAAGCAGAATATCGAATTGCCCCTACTCGACCTACAGCTTCAGATCCTTATGATTCTCTCGTTGCCAACACAAGAACAGAAGGAGAAAGACAAGAAGGACTTAGGGCTGAAGAAGAACCTCTATCTCTATGACTTTGAGCGTAAGGAACTTTACTCGCATTTAGTACAACGTACATTTCTTGAGTTGGATCGGTTAAGGCAAGAAAAGAAGATGAGTGTGTTAAACAAGAGGTCTGTGTATTAATTAATTCACTACAAAGGCAAGCACTAGAAGGTCCAATCAAGCACGCAAAGAGACTAGACTATACTTCATTCAGTGCGCGCATTATGTTATTGGGTGGTTGGTTAACACTGTAAACCCTGATTGAGAGTGAGAGTCCAAGAAAACTATAAGATTTGATACCTAGCAGCCCTGCCGCCATGGCGAAAAAAGGACTTGCTCTTAACTCGAAAACCACTACTGACTGAAGCCTTTAACTCGCTACCGCCGAACACAGGACTTGGCGGTCATTATACAAAGCTTGGCGGGGCAAACAACTACTAGAAACTGTCTTTGAGAATGGAATGTGAGGTCTGTCCTTAGAAATCCTTATATATAAGAAGATAGTGATTCCCCCTATCTTGACTTACCCGGTTAACTGTTTCAAAGCACCTTAGATACTCGTCTATAGCATCTCATCCACCTTCATTATTACTTCAAACTATAACTCCCGGAACTAAACTTGCAGAGCCAAGCAACGTTGTTAGTAGACAAAGGCAAAGATAGAAGACAAGCCAATTACCTTTAATTGAACTGGTATGGGCAAGGCTGCTACTACTCCCCCAGCTAAGAAGTCAGTAGCTCATTTCTTATTGGCAGTAACTACAGTCTGTATAGAGTAGGTTGGTTTCTTTAACTAACAAGTAAGGCCCGGGAGCTATCAGTCAATTCTGTATTATATAAGTAAAAGTATGAGAAGTTACTTCACACTGCTAAAGTAAGTATTAGAATAGTAAGCATAAGGTACGCTCCAGCGCATAGAAAGAATTAAGTCCTACCACAATTGGTAAGAATTGAACAGGTAAGTACTAGAAGCAGTGGCCTGGCCCGGTATGACCTTATTCAGCACGGTGTCGTGTAGTAAGGTATCAAGGTGTTGTAGAAAAGATAGGCTGCTGCTAGCATTGTATAGAATTGTCTAATATGACCTCAATCTATATTATCTCCGCCCAATGGAACCTGAACTATAATGTCTAGGTTGAACAAGTAATGGGAGTGGGAGTTCCTGTTCTCAACGTTAGTAGAAGTGATTTGAGTTCCTGCCTTCTCGCGCTTATTGCTCGGGGTTAGTCCAACAAGCACAACGGCGCCGGTAAACTCTACAGAATAAACATCTCTCTCTCCACGACGTTTTGCCCGAACTTACTTGACTTTTATGCATAGATAAGTGTTGTATAGGAATATTACCTCAATCTATACCCAACATCCTCTCTTCTTGCTCTGTATCGCATTAACCCAGCAGTAAAGACAGTTTAGTCTTCCTGAAAACAATTCTTTCTTATTTCACAGACAGACCTTACGAGCTTCTTTAGAAATTCTTAATATTACCCCCAATTATATACGAAATAAACAAGCTTCGCTTCCTTGCGCCAACAACCTTTAACTGAACTCCGGATTCTAGCACTGTGGATTCTGTTGCTTCAGATCTTTCCACTCGCTGATTCTTCTTTGGCAACCTCTTATCCTTATGAAGGATCTTGTAACTGCCTTTGTAGTAGTTTCTTGTCTGCGAGTCTCTTCCTTTCGGGATTCTATTTCCATTGTTTCTGTCTTCTTTTCTTAGCCTCCGCCTCTGGTTCCTGCACTGATCTGGTTGACTTACTTGAGACTGACTGTTGATTCTCTTGGGCGGGGCACTAACTGGAGCTTTATAAGGACATTCCCCACTGCACCTTGCTTAAGAGCCCATCATATTCTTCCCCCAACTCGACTGGAATTGAAGTTCATATGCGCTTGAGCTTGCAGGTGCTGTTGTTTGTTAAGAAGTCAACCACTCATTTAGGCTTACCCAGCATAATATAAACCAAACGCACGTGTAGCGGTACCCTAACTCCCTGCTCAGCGGCAGAGGCACCAACTATCCCTATTGAAAAGAATGGAATTGTGTAAAGAACTGTATGATATAAGAAAGAGTCAAAGAACAGCGAAACTCCAAAGCAAAGCTCACTGCTCACTCCAATAACTTGAAGAAGAACAGAAACTCACTCCCCAGCCTCTAGCGTCGGCAAACTATCTAACACACAAGAAGCTAACGCGCCTGCATCCTAATCTGAACTTAACCACTACTTGGGAAAGCCTTTGATTCACTGGGTTAAGTCTGTAACTCACCCCTCTCATTCTCACTGACCTCGCTTTCAGGCTGTCACTCCCTTGGTTAAGTCTGTTTCGGCGTTGCTTGGCCCTTACACTTACTGGTTGAAGTCTGATCTTAGGGAGCTGCATTCTTTGACTCCCCTGTTTGGTTCTATGATTGGTTAACTCCATTCCGAGCCTACCCGGTCGAAGTCTTTTGCCTCAGAGGTGTCGGATAGCCTGTAACTGCTGGGGCGCATTCTGAGTCTACTCGGTTGCATTCTTGTCCTTGATCGACTGGTTCTGTAACTCCCTTGTTTCAGGCTGAGTGGCACTCGCTCCATTCTTGCCCTCACTCGTCTCAGTCTGGTTGTTAGATGCCTCGGTCCGGTCCTGTTAGCACTCGTTTAAGGCTTAGCGGCATTGGGCTTAGTCTTCCATTCCCTTGCTTTAGTCTGTCAATACCTCCTCTCATTCTCACTGACCCCGCTTTCAGGCTTACACTCCCGCCTCTCGTTCTCACTTCCCTTGCTTTAAGCCTTGGATGCAGTGGGTGAGGTCTGCCTATGCCTAGTATCGGTCTTGCCCTCGGGTCGGATAGGCTGGTAGTTAGTTGTTAGAGACCCCAGCTGCCCGGTCGAAGCCTTAGAGTTAGTGCTTTCAGTCTGAAGTAGGGGTTCAGTTAAGCCTGTAACTACTGATCGGTAGGCTTACTGTTCCATAATACATAGTGGTGTTACCAGCTGTTACTCACTAGCTGCCCCCTAGCTTTAAAGCTTATACTGACTACTTTCAGTCTGAGTCTACGGAGTGGAATTCTTTACTTCACTAACTGATGCGGGGGCCAAGCTTAGACTAGTAGAATTTGTTTCATACCGACCCGAGTGGAATCTGGTTTCATATATAAAGAG
This sequence comes from Musa acuminata AAA Group, assembly GCF_036884655.1. Lineage (NCBI taxonomy): Eukaryota > Viridiplantae > Streptophyta > Magnoliopsida > Zingiberales > Musaceae > Musa > Musa acuminata. Next base: position 68,730 of record NW_027021252.1, on the reverse strand, counting down.
AGTCAAAGTGATCCTATGTTTTCTTATACGGAGTTTCTACTGAGTTAGTATATGATAAAGATCTCTAGTTTTCTGCACAAACAACTAGCGGCCCTGCCGCGACACAAGTGTCTTGGCTGTGATTTGTAAATTGATTGGATTTTCTTCCTTTTATTCCACCCTAACTTTTCTTTTCTTCCTTTTATTCCACCACCATACCCTAACTAGTATTTCGTACCTACCCGAGTAACTGAAGTCAACCAGTCGCCCCTGCCCTCGTATTGTAATTCCACTCCTGCCCTCGTATTGTAATTCTACTATAGGCTCTATTTGTTTGATAGGCAATAGGCACCCGCATCCATTCTACGAGTCACCCATCTCTATTTGTTTGAATCTATTCTACGAGTCATCCATCTCTATTTGTTTTATAGGCGATAGACACCTGTATCTATTCTACTATTTACCCATAATGGGCACCAATATCCATCCAATATCTATTATATACCAATATCCATCCAATATCTATTATATACCAATATCCATCTAATATCAATTATATTATACCATCCCCGGCACCCACATCTCTTATAGCGACATCCCCGGCACTAATTCCAAAGACACTCTCTCTCGACAAAGAATTCCACTCTAACAAGAACAGAGCTAGCAACTTACCGGCTAGAATCCCTTAGTTCCCGACCTCGCCCTGGAACAGGCAATTCCCCAGGCCAAGCTACTTACTAGACACTCAATCCGGGCCAAGCGTATACTGCAAAAGCATAGAGCCAAGCCAACAAGCAGACAGATGAAACTCCCCTTGAAACTGCCCTTTCTGACCCGCTAGCTGCCACATCTTACCTAGGCTAGGCTAAGGACCCAACGAACCCAGTAACAAATTTAGTTTATAGCAGCTCAGCAACAGTTCGAAATGAAAGTCTTGTTCCATAAGCCGAATACACTCGGCCAGTTCTTTACCTTGATTAGGGGCTTGTTCCCGAAATAAGGATAGGTCATGAGCTAGAGCTAGTTAAGTAAGGAGAGGCACGTGTAATAAAGAGTTAGACTTCAATCTATGTTAGTTGACGAGCCAGAGTATAGTTCGGTGCTCTAGTTTCATCCCGAGCTTCAGAAGTGGAAGTTCAAGGCTGACTTTAGTTGTTTCATCCCCAGTTTCATCTGTATTAGTTAGTTTCATCCCCAACCAGTATAGTAGTCCAGAAACTAAGACTTTTATGGCTCTGTACTTAAGTAGATTAGCCTCATGAAGTTAATAGGAGCCGATCCTTCTCCTGTTCCTGGTCGAGTGAGAGTTTAAGACCTAGGTTCAATAAGAGTTCCAGTTTTAAAGTCAGGTAAGGTGTGGTCCAGGAAAGGTTGAGTTCTGGTTTTGTCTCCGAGAGCAGATGCAATTGAAAGTCGAGTGCAAAAGGAAGTTGTTGGTTGGCTTTCCAAAGGAGTGGGGGTTGCATACTTGGCTTTACTCCCGAATCAGATGGTATCTTGTGCTCTTTAGCGCGGGATATGAGACCATAGGCATAACAATTCCATTCCTCCTTTTGAGTGGCTTGGATCTTCTCTTTATATAGGTGAACGGATGAAACCCTTAACATCAAGTAAAGACTTATTGTATACCTTGCCCGCCTCTACTGGTAAAACAAATAGGTGATTCTGAAGCGGGAAGGGGAGTCGGAATGCAACTAGTCTTAATTGAACTCAGTAGTCAAAGCGCATCTAGTACTAAGCATCTAGTACATAAGAATAAGATCTAGTATAGTAGTAGTTAGTTTCATCCCCTTAATTAGGAGTGGAATCCCCTGTTCCTGTTCTTGGGTTTTTTGCCTTTGTATACATACGTTGATTGCCTGGTTTACCCTGAAACTAGTTGTATAGTAGTCCAGTAAGAGACAACCAGTAAGAATCAAACTCAGCAGTCACAGTCTTCTCTCTTTTTCCCACCGCCCTATATTAAGTCGGAGAAGATTCCCAGGTTTGAGTTGAAGACCGGTAGTCCAGTAAGCTCACTGCAGGCTCTGCTCTTTCTTTTCTAGTGGAATCCCAAACTAGTAGTGCTCCAGTGGAATCAGTAGTTGCCGAGTTTCATCCCTAGTTTAGTCAGAAGTTTACAAGTAGTGGTCCTGTTTCATCAGTTATTCTCAAGTGGGGAGCTAAGCCAGAGTTCAAAGAGGAAGTATAGAGGCCCTTATTAGTTGTTTCGGGAAGCTATGAAAGTCAAGTTCTTGACCCAACCAGTATAGTAGTTAAGTCAGATCCTCATTCAGCAAGTCAGAAGGAAGGTATGAGTTATAGGAGAAGAATGCAGGTATCAAACCATCGAACAGGAGAGACAAGCTACTACTAGACTAGACAATTGAACCACACTTTCCACTCTTTTCCCTTAAAGTAGTGGTCCAAGCATTAAGGTTCAGATCAGGCTTAAGAGGAGAGGGCTTCCTTCGAGTGCTTTAACCCATGTTCAACTTGGAGAATGGCCTTATTGTCTTGAACAAGCAACGGAACAGGTAACCGGAGGTAGGGGCGAGAGACTAGCTATGTGCATGGTATAACTCTTTATAAACAAGTCCTGTGTTCGTCTGCTCTTAAGTAGGAGCCAAGCAGCTGCTCTAACTCTTACTGCCAAACTCACTATCCTGGGTTTCAGTATTACCTTCCTTGCGTTGAGGCTGTCACTGCTGCTTCTCATAACTACTATAGTAATAGAGAATCAAAGTAGTAAGTATCGGATTGGAAATAAGGAGTGAACTAACGCTTCTCAGCATTAAGCTTATAACAAGGAGGGATAGTTTTAGGTTCCGTAGTGACAGAAACAGATAAATCAGTAGAAGCCTATGCCCGTGGGGAAAGGATCAGAAGCCAACTCAAGGGACTTCAACTCTCAAGTAATAATTCCATAAAGAATGCAGAACCAAACGGGTAAGTCAAATGTTGATCTAAGCCCGATATGTACTTGTGTTGATCTAAGTCCGATCCGATATGTACTTGTTGGTCTAATCACGTGACACGCATTAAAGGAATGCGAGGGACAACTACAAGAGTGGAAGAGCCAAAGGTCAAATACATAATTGGAGATAGGAATTTGCCAGATATAGTTTTGTATTTAATAGAAACATAGGGTGTAATTAGGGAATCAGAGCCAGAGGAAAGGCGCAGATATATAAGTGGCACTAGCGGCAGGAGCCCAGTTGCCCAGGACTACTAGTACTACCGGTCTTAAACTATCACAAGAACTGGAACTCGTATTGATCACAGGAACAAGACTGGAATTGCTATGAGCCAAGTAACTCAAAATCTAATCCAAAGTAAGCATCAAGCGGGTAATCCAAATGGAAGGACGGGTTCAAGTATACATAAAAAATGCTGTATTTCGCATAGCCAAGTAACTACTAACCAAACCAGCAAGCTCAGTTCTCAAGTCAAGTAAGGGAGGGTAAGGGATCGGTAACTATACATACCTAGGGAAGTTAAGGGATCGGTAACTAACCAAACTTCATGAGGCTTATCTAACTCAGGCAACTAAGACAGATTCAAGTCAAACACCCGAAGCCAAGTTTCCAGAGCAGAGGCTGGCTAGTTTATTAGTGGATTAGATGAGAATGAGAAAAGAAATACTGAGTTACTGACGATACTGGTGCGGTGCTTGTGATAAAGCTTAAGTAGGCTGCTGCTCCTTCCCTTGTACAAGTAAGTAAACCTGCCTAACAAAGGCAAAGATCGGTGTGAGAATCATAGGCGTCAGTAAGCACTAACTAAAGGAATAGCTGCTGGCCTGGTTGGTTACCAATCTCTTAATTGTCTATAAGGCCCCATTTTAGTGAGTTACCTGTTGCGCGGTAGCAAGTAAAATAACGAGACTAATTGCACTTTGAAGTTACTAATTTCATAGGCAGAGGATAGGTCAGCAAGGTCAGAAAGAGAATAAGGGTTGGTAGTATAAGTAGGGCCCAACTAGGAGTAGTCCAGTAGTAGAGTAGTTAGCTCTTTGAACAGTAGTAGTTGACAGAGCCAGAGAGGAGGAGAGAACAGAAAGAGTTATATGAGCCTAATTCTGTTAGCAGAGAGGAGTTAGAGGCGAGGTGGGCAAGAGAAGAGCCAGAGGTAAGAGAAGCATAACTCACAGAAGCTTACTTGTTTTCGTGCTTTTCAGTAAATAGTTGGTTTACAGACCCTTCAACTAGTAGTGGTCCTGTGAAGAAGTAGTAAATGCAGGTTTCTGGTCATACAGGGAATTCTTATCTTATTACTAAATGCGGGTTTCTGGGCATAGGTTCCTTCGAGAACGAGGCTATGGTTGCTTAGTGGAATTGAAGGATACTATGGCTGAAGAATAGAGGCTAGGCTTGGGGCTGAAGAATAGAGGCTAGGCTTGGGGCTGAAGAATAGAGGCTAGGCTTGGTTACTGGAATTTGCAGAGAGAGAGATTATGACAATATCGGGCAGCTCTTGTACAACGCGGAGACAATAAGTCACTTGAAAGGGTGCCATATCAGAGCACTTCTTTTGGAAAAGGATCCGACCCCATTCATTATAGTAGATGCGTTTTCGTTTCCCTCGTTAGCTTCGTGTTAGTTGCCCCTTTGGAAGTTGCTCACATATACTTAAGTAGTGACTTGGTGGCAGGGCACTGGTATTGTAATAACTAAACATAAATATACTATATGTTGTTGATTATTGTAGTTGTCTTTGTGCCTTGGTTCATTATGATTAGTACTTGTTTCAGCCTTTTACTACTTAGGAAAATTCTTAGTCATATACTTACTGGTTTCAGTCACCAAGCAACGGATAGACAAGCAACGAAGCAGGAAGGTAAGAGTGAGAGTTAGTTCGGGTAGGCAAGGAACCCAGTTGTGAATCAGTATTTGTTGGGTCTTGCAAGGTAAGCAGTGCGAGGAAAGTAGACTTCAACTCGTAACTAGAACACAGGACTTGTGAGTTGAGAGCGTATAAAAGAAATAAGGAATTTCACTTGATTGAGTGGAAGAAGAAGCCCATATTTATTAGCCGGGTATTGAGTTAGTAGTTCCTTGGCCTTTCCTACTTACTTGTTGAATTCTTATTCATATACTGACTTACTTAGTAGTAGCTCGGTTGTTTGCTATGTCTTTGTAGTAGTCGTTTGTCTAGTAGTGACTTTGCAAATTACTATAAGGTCCTGTTCGAGTTCTTGTTAGAGTGGACGAACGAGTTGAATCAGTTCAAGCTTGAGTGGAGGTCCGTTATTCAAATGTCGTTCTTGCCCCTGAAAGGAGTAGTCTAGTTTCATCAGTAGCGGAGGTAGACAACATGGATTCAACTACAATACTACTAGTTGGGAACTTAATCTAAGGGCAACCGGGGAATACAACAGGACTTGCTTTAGACGGATAGGCGAGGGACCCTTACATAGCTCTTTATGTAGTAGTCAAAAACAGTACTGAGTAGTGACTTGGCTCATAGCATTGGTTGAGTGGTAGTAATTAATTGCCAGTATTAGTTGCCTTAGCGCACACTAGCGGCAGAAGAGATTTAGTAGGAAAGGTGGAATCTGTAACCACGGAATGTAGAGGTCGAGTGCCAGCCAGGTATTCTAGATGATAGGCAGTTCTAGCTCTTGTTTTATTCGAGTGGAATTCCTACTTGAGTATACGCTTGGCGGTGTTCACTATTACTATATGGTTAATGGGGCTCTGCTTGGTTAGTTCAATACCAGGTGGTTCATTACTGTCTTTGCCTTTGTATACTAATAACTACGTAGCTTGCCCTTACTATATTCAAGCAGTAAGTCAACTGCTTCCCTTGATTCTTCTATCAACTAAGAAAGTTATTGCTTATCTACCTATGGTAACTACTACTGATTAACCTGGACTAGACTACTACTCTACTGGTGAAACAGGACTTAGACTACCTGGACTACTAGACTTAACAAGCACAAGAACCCACTTCTTTACTTATAGCTTAGCTTCCTCGCCTCGAACTTTCACTGGTTATTCTCTTTCTTACCGATTAGTTCCAATTAGGCTCCTCTCTGTCCTATGCCTATCCGATTAGTTCCAATTAGGCTCCTCTCTGTCAACTAACCTCTCCACCTGCGTAGTGCGGGGCCCTTTATGGGTAACCATAGTTCGCTTATCTGCATGAATTGCTTGGAAAGACAAGTATAGAAAGGCTTGGAATTGAGCTAACTAATGTTCAATGAAATGACTTAACCTTTTTAAAGTAGGCGCAAACCACATGGGAGATATCAATTATGTCTACATTTTCTCGTCTGGTCCTAGAAATAAGGATTTGCTTAGCTATGTTGCTGGTTTCATTTCATTTTATGATTCTTGAGCACCTGGAGTAATAGTTCGATCTGTCTCTCTTTTGCTAGGTTTATCTCGATCTCTCTCTCTTTTGCTAGGTTTATCCGAAAGAGATCCGCTTTCTAGTCACCTAAGGGAGACCCAACTAAACCCTATCTTTGCTAAAGTGATTATAGGCGAGACCCTCGCGTCCTGCTCTGCTATTCATGAAAGGAATATAGGAAGATATGCCTCTTTTTCTTAGTCTATGGCGGAACCCATATCTTCTTTCTTGCTGGTTTGACTCTTGAACGAACGAGTTGAAGCCTGCTCTGTGTTAGTTTGAGTCTGTGACTCCTGAGTGGAAGGCTTGCTGGCACTGGTGGAATCCTATTTCCTATATGAAGTTCTCCTATGTTTCCTATATTGTGTCAGTAGAGCGTAAAGATCACTTGGTTTTCGCCATAATGAAGCTATTCTTACGGTGTTAAGTCCACTCTACCACTCCATTCTTTAGTTCACTACCAGTAAGTCAACTCTTCTCTTGCCCCCGACAACAGGACTTGTAATTATTCTACTTATCTGGGTAATTCCTCTGCATTTGCTATGAGCCAAGCTTAGTGAAATGTTGCGCGGGGCGTTGTTTACCGGGAAAACATGACTTGAACTTTCCTTTCCACTCTACCTATTAGTGGTTGCTGGGCTATTATCCTCTCTCGCGGACAACACTGGCACAGCTTCTATTCTAAATAGGATGAAACAAGAACCAGTACTACATTTGCGGAACTACTTGCTGCGGACCCGGATCTTTAACAATCGAAAACTTGAATGGAACTTGCCCAAACTTACCTTGAAGACCCACTTGTTGGGCCTGGGCCTGGCAATACTGTTCGAATAGAACCTAGCTCATTCTTCTTTCTGATAATAATAGGAATAAGGAATTGATCCAGGGGAAGAAAGAAATCAAGAAATAAAGAAAGTCGACATCAACGAGATCCGGAGCTGTTAAAAGAATTCCTTGTTGACTCAGATGTTGTGCTAAAGTAAGGTAGTAGCAGGTGCTTTTCTCTCTATTTCAATTACCTAGGACAGGACCAGAGGGGCGGGGCAATCAATAGTCTAGGCACCATCCCGAGTTGACGACGAAGATTAGCTTGGCCCAAGAACACTGGAATCAAAGACAAGACTTGCAAGGCTGCCGGCTACTGTAGTTGTTTGGCTGTGGACATAGGTATAGGAGCCTTCAGTAAAGAGGAAATCCAGAGTGGTTAATTACTGGTGAGTTAAAGAGGAAAGAGCTGGTGAGTTAAAGAGGAAAGAGAGTTGTTAGTTTATTAAAAAGAGTGAAACTAGTAGATGTACTTGATTTCTTGATTGAAAGTAAACCCCAGCTTAGCTGCCTTATCTGAGTTGCGGTAAATCCGGGTAGTAATGAATTCTTTCCTTATTAGTTGACCTTAAGAGCAGCCCTGCCGCGACACATGAGTAGCTCAATAACTCCTGCCGCCTTCCCGCTCGCTACCGCTTTTAACTCGCTGCCGTTTAGCTCAACTCCTACCGCGCCTAGATCGGCTTGGTCGTTAGTAGTGTCTTGTCTAGTCGTGGCTTGGTCATGAGTAGTGTCTTGGCCCTTGCCGAAACTGACTATAAGGGCTAACTCGATCTTACAGGCCTACCTCGCCTCAAAACCCGTAGTTTATTCTCTTCTTGCTGGACTAGGTTTATTCTTCATATTTTACTAACCGGTCTGAAACTCTACATCGGCAACTGAACCAGCAAGGGAACCAGAAAGGGGCTTAGCCGAAGAGTTGGGGCAAGCTATTAGTTGATTTCTTAAGTAGTGAGTTGACTTACTAGTAGAATTCTTTGTATTTCTTGTTCCATTCTTTGACTCTACCTTATTAGCCCAGCTCTGAGTCTTATACTTACAGGTTTGATTCTTGTTGGTAGTGGTTTATATACCTCTACAACTATACCTGTACTAATAATAACTTACCTGTTTGGTTCTAATAACGCGACTCCATATTCTATCTAGGATATGCGTTAGTGACACGCAATAAGCAGAGGTACCCCAAGAAGCCTAGTTATGAGTGTTTCTTCCAATTTCATACCCCGCCCCGCTCTCCTATAATTAGAATAGGATGCACTATTGCCTTAAGTAGCTACAGCCCGAGTTATGAGTTGAGGCCCTGCCCTGTAAGCACTAGTTCTATTCAAACTCATTATTTTCATTCCTTGTGGCTAGGGTTTCAGTCTTTAAGTCAGCAGTGAAAGCCTTAGAAGCAGCAGTGCCGGCCTAGTTTCAAGTTCAAGCCTTATCGGCGGGTTCGTATCTCTATTCTTTATTCTTAGGGTTCTGCTTAGAAGCATTAGTTGTAAGCAGTAGTCGGACATTGCCAGTAAATTCGGACTTCTTTGTTTCAATTCCCATAGTAGGTTATCGGTAGTGTAATTCCCTGTTTCTTATTTGATTCTCGTATTCCCCAGTTTCACTCGTTGTGCACTGTTTCAGTCTTGCATGGAAGGCAGTAGTTTCAGAGTCAACCTCTAACAGTATACGCTTGGCCCGGAGCAGTTTCAAACATTCCCCACCCCAGTAAGAGATACGTTTACTCTAGGCAAACAGTAAGTAGATACGTTCACAGTAGGTTAGGAGAATAAGAATAGTAGTAATAGTCCAGATGCAAACTTCGAGTGGTCCCCAAGAAGGAAGTGAGCTTTAGGGAGGAGGTTCTAATTCGGTACCTTACTAATTAATGCCAACTTACAGAACAAACTTATTTGATTTACTACTTCATTTTTGTATTCTTTTACTTACCGTAGACAACTTATCCTTACTTTTGAGTGGAAGCCTTCTAGTCATTATTACTAGTTTCGAGTTGGTTCTGTCCTAGCCCCAGCGTAGTGAAAGGCAGTAGCTTCCGTTTTAGAGCGAGTAGTTGATTTCCTAGTTCGAGTTGGTAGTTGAGGACCAAGAGAAAGGATAGTAAGCCTGAGATAGAGGAGTGTCGAGTAGAGAAGTAAGATCAGTAGCTTAAGCCTAAAAGCTTGGAGTGGTGGTTTTAAGCTCACCCCCACCGAGATAGGATCAAAGATTGCAAGTAAGAGTCGAGGTCGGGAGTTATAGTTTGGGAGCAGGGAGTGTCATAATGCAAGAGGATAGGGAGAATTCTACTTGTTGGTCTAAGTGAGTGGTGGGCTTATAGGGAATGCCGGGTGTAAGTAAGAGGCTAGATCCTTATATAAGCAATAAGAATGGGGAGTTAGTCCTAGACTCAGAGTAGCGAGTAGAAGAGTAAAAGACTAACATACAGTTGATTTTTAGAAATCAGAATTGAGTCGCTGCTACAAAGGATGAAAAGGGTAAGCCAAAGAGTAGGTACCGGCTTGGATCGGAGGGGACAAGTAACGACTAGGCTAGGCACTATGACTCTTATCTTATAGAACAAAACTACCACTGATGAGAATGAAGAACCCAAGACTGAGCGAAAAAGGAATGATCATCCATAGAGCCAATGTAAAGCCGAGTGAGAAAACAGAATTGGGCGCTGTTTTTCAAATGAAGATCTCGAGTTAGGCGCTGGATCTATCCCTATTCTTATACTATGAATTCCCATACCGCCAAGCTACTTCCAATTTCAACAGAAGAATTAGTGGTGGGGGTGTATAGGAGCAATAGCATAATTCCGGTATTGGTGCCGAGATCGGGATATCCTCAGTAGGTAAAGAAGATCGAGTGGGTCGGGTATGTACTTCAATCTCATGCTTAGGTGTCGTCCAAAGAGTTTAGTTCCAGCAGTGGATTCAAAGTAAAGAAAGGAAGCCGAATCCATCTATACACTAGCTGTAAAGGCTGTTTAGTGACCCCAGGATGCTAGTTTGAAAACGAGTACAGTAGGGCTAAAAGCAAGGAAAGTAAGAATAGGAGTTAAGGGGGGACAGGCTCATAAGTTCAATACAGATTTGAGATCGGGAGCTAAGGAATGAGTTCCGAGCTAAGGTATTAAAGACAAGTAGGGAAGCTTTGAGGTAATGAGTTGAAGAGTGAAAACAAGGGAATAGGGCTTGGCAAGTGGTCGGGGTGTAATTAATTTCAATAGATGTGGGTGCCCATTATGGGTCCCGTTTTGCCTATCATGTGTTTAGTGAAGGGGTCGGATAGGCAGGTTGACTCACTTGTGGAATTCTGTATTTGTTGCTGCCGTAGCTGGGTGTTAGATTAGAGATGCGCCGCTTCTGATCTTGTAACTGCCGCTTCTGATCTTGGGTGAGAGAAGCCATTTGGAATGAGATTTAGCTGTTACTAATTGATTTGATTTCCTAGTTCCCTGTTCTTGTTAGAGTGGAATTCAGTATTAGTAGTGGTAGGCGTTAACACCAGAGGTCAGAGGTATAGTCGTGACTTGGCCTCCGCTTGTGGAATGACTTGTTTTATTCCATGGGCAAGGTAGTAGGTAAGAAAGGTAGAGAATAGAGTTTACTAAACACCTTAGGAATAGCTGAATTCAATGAAAAAGAAGTGCAATTTCTCATATACCAACACAGTATACACATAGTAGGGGAAAATATAGGATAATTTGGACTCTTCTTATATAGGTGAACGGATGAAACTCTTCATTCCAATACGAGGGATCGGGCTAGTTTACTTACATGTTGGGGTGTGGGTAGGCGTGTCTTGTTAGGGGGTAGGCTTGTGTCACTCCTTAACTAGGGTATGTGATTCACTGAAATTGACTAGCTAACCTTCCCTCTTGCCCATAGTCATAGGGTGGTCTTGCCCATAGTCATAGGGTGGTGTCAAAGATAATAGGTGGCATTCAAGGGTGGTGTCAAAGAGACTTGCCAGTGGAATTCCTACTTATGAACGGGAACAGGGGTATAAACAGCCCCCATGGAGCCCTAATTCTTTTAGTAATAAATGCATTATTTTGCCCCCGTTTATTAAGTTTGGGTGGTCAATGTAATATTTCCTATAAACCCATCTCAGGATGCTAAAGAAGGCCCCGATTACCCCTATTCTTTGTTTATGAGTTTCATTCCAATACGAGGCGAGGGTAGGCATTCCAATACTCGGGCAGGGTAGTTCCAGAGAGTACTATGGTGGTTGACTTACTAGTTCTGGTAGGGCTAGGGAAAGAAATGATCAAAACTATCGAAAACAATCAATGATCAAATGGCCAAGACACTGCTACAAAAGCATAACAAAGTCATAAATGAATTCGAACTTCTTATTCCGGAGTCTGGTATTCAGGGCGTTAGGCGCGGTAGCGAGCTATAGGAACGGCAGGGCCGCTCATGTCTTCACGAGATCTTTCTTATATATGGAAACCCTACTTAATTCTATATTCTCTTTATATAGAAAACCCAAGATCACTTAATATGGGAGAGTTGATTACCTTCTTTCTTATATTACACCCCGACCCCTTATAGATTGATAGACCCCTTCTTCTGAAGAAGAATCAAAAGAAGAAGATGGAGCTGGTTAGGAAAGAAGAAAAGATGGAGCTGGTGAGGAAGAAAGACCATAAGCCGGGGAAGACCTTCCGATAAGAATAGAGTCCCCCGGTATTCTATATTCGTTGCTTACGTAGCTAGGCTTGGTTGGCCCTGAGACTGCCCTTATTAATTGGAAGAATCAAGTACTTGCTTTGAACAAATGGTGGGGAGTAGAGAATTACCTGCCCCAGTGACAGTGAGAAAGTTGTCTACTTGTTCTGTAGCGGGAAGGAAAGAAAGAAATAAGCTAGGTTAAAAGAATTCCACTGGTAAGTGAAAGAATGGACCAGCCTTCGAGGGATAGAATGGAGCTAACCAATCATAGAATGCAACCCGTAAGTAGAAGCCTTAAAGCACCGAACCGAGTATACGCTTTGCATAGGTATTATATAGGAGAGGAGAAAGAGTTAGATTAGCTAGGAGAGGAGAAAGAGTTCAAAGAGACAGAGTTAGGTTAGTTTCAAGAAGTATTAGTTGCACTTATATGAAGTCGCCAGAGGTATTCTATTGGAATTTAGGAGAGGAGCCGAATTCAGATATAAAAGAAAGTAGAAAACAACTTCAATTGATCCTATACAGACTAAGTATACACACTGTATAAGAAAACATAAGAAATTATATATCACTTTTATAGGATTATGTTTAGAAAGAGACAACCTACCCCTTTCAAGTACTGAAGAATGGAATGGAAGTGGACTCGGCTTGAAGGGAAGGAATGTCCAGTATAGATACAGGGTGACTCGGTCCTCGGCGCTCTCTATCTGGACTGTAAACTGGAACTGGCACCACGTAAAGGGAAAGCTAAGCATTAAAGTGAGGGTAAGGCAGAGGCATAGGGTGGTGAAGCGAGTAGTTAAATAAAAGAAATGGGAAGAAATAGAACCGTAGTGCTAGTCTAGGAAAGTTGCTAGGGTAGTGGTCTAGTTCTGGTTCTTGACCAAGTCCTGTTGTCGGTTCATATTAGTCTCTTTGAGGTCGAGTAGAATCGACGGAGGAATCATCTGTAGAAGCAGAACCCAGATCCGGATCAGTGCCAAAGCCAGCTGCAATAAAAGGTATTGGCTCAAGTCAGAGGTAAGCGGGAAATCAATTAGTGGATGTGGGCTCGGGTGCTTGTACTACCCGGATTTCTACTAGAATAATAGGGGAACTCTGCCTCTTGTTCTACTTTAATAACTAATTGATGGTTCAGCTACCTACTTCTTTCTTTGGTTACCCCCCGGTATTATAGGCTTCAAATGCAATTGAAAGCTGGTTGGATCCAACCCGAGCAACGAATGTGCTTCTCGCGCGCAACTCATCATTGAACCCTGCTGGCAACAGAACAGATACTGAATTGAACTAACAAGTGGGAAAGTGAGAATCAAACAAGTAAGTAGAAGAATGGAATACGGACATTAATAGAACAAGTTGGAATTAGGTACTACATCTAGCGCTAACCTATAGGGCTCTAAAGCAGCAAAGTGGTTGGTTGTCTACTTGTCTAGTAGTCGCTTGGCACCTACTAAATGCAATCTTTCTCTTTATATAGGAATAAGGGAAGCTATGAAAAAGAATATCCGTCATGAGTACACTAGCCTCTCCTTCAGCCCTATTCTTAAGTACGCTGCTTCCCTTGTAAACCCTTAACCTCTAATAAGTGGAGAGGTAGGAGGCAAGAGTGTGAGTGGAATTGTTATTAGATAGAATGTGGAATCCGTTCTCCCATCTATATAAGATAGAAATTATAGATCTTGTGAACACTACCCTTGCTTTTTATCTCAACTCACAGCATTGCTCTTCCTTTAATTAAGCTTAACACAAGCTTCTTTCTCTCATTCTCATTCCTTCCTTTAATTACTCATATCGGCACAGCAGCACAGCACAGTTAGATAAGTTGATACTTCGCCATTGATGCTAATGCGAGTTCTGCCCCTTTTGCATTTCCGAACTATACTGTCTCTCCGCACTAACCTCTATTCTGTCGCCCAGCGATGGGCAAGTCCGCCAAGTCCTGTTTTCGTTCCTTTCTTATTACAATTCCAGAGTTCAATCGTTCCTGTTTTCGACCTTAGCAACTACGGCAGCTTCATATATTTCTTAGGCATCTGACTCTATCTTCGGTTTCTGATCTCATAGACTTTGTTTGGCCAAGAACCCTTCTTTACTGGTTGACACCGCGCTGAAGATTGATTTTGTTCTGACCCCTGCATTCCTGGCAAGGCAATATTAGTTCACTTTCGCCTTTGCATTCATCATTCAATTCTGTCGAACTATATGCTTGGACGACTTTGACGACTACTTTAAGGGGATGTAAACCTAGATTGAGAGTCGACTTAAACTTTCATGAAATCTCTCTCACCCACCTATATGAAAGGAATTGAGTAGCTTACTGATCCTGAGCTTTAACCCTTGACCTATCCTTGAATACGAAACTTGACTAGCATAACCAATTGTTGCTGACAAAGAGTGAACTCCCCTTTCCCTCCCGCTTGCTGGTTAATCTGGGCATTCTTCTCTTGAAACAGCTTCAGATCGAGCCGACTTACCCGCTTCCACTTCTAGTAGATCTTGCAACAAATCATTTCTTATCTTGTACTGAAGTGCCAACATTAGCTACATCTTTCGATCGGTTATGAATAAGTCCTGTGTTTTTGCTTCCTTTCGAACTGCTTCTTTATACGATGAAAAAGAAACGGAATCATTAGCCAGAGGTACATCTTACTATATACTTAATTGAGCTTACTATATACTTAATTGAGCTCCCGAAAACAAAGCACTTAGCTTCAACCCACTAGGGAAGGAAAGACAGAAATCCAGTACATCTACTCGGCATTCAACAAGAACCAGAACTTTACTAAAATCTACCACTTGCTACTGGCTCTGCTCTGGTTAGCACGGAAAAGCGAGCACCCCAAACCTGGCACCTACCGATTAGTACACCTCCGCATCAGAAGGAACTCTCTCTCCACGACAACTAAGGAGCTGAAAGCTCTTGCAGACTATAGGTTTACAGCCCCAAGTAGTTCCCCTGCAGAAGGAGCGGTAAGTCATACCCAGTAGTTAAGAGTTGCTAGTGGAATGAATTATAATAAGGGTCAGAGGATTGGGAATAGCTGTTTCATTCTGTAACTCCTACCTAGGGGATCAGAAATTAGAATAAGGGGTGAGATTAGCCGAATTCCGTTACTAGTTTGAAGTTGCCATAGGTATTGTAGCCATAGGTAGAGGAGAGAAAGAGAACTCCCAATATGAGAGAGAGCTATTCTTTGATTCGGTTTCTCTGGTTTTGGTGATTTGGAATTAGTTTAATACCGAGTGAAGCAAGCTTGAGTGGAAGTAGGAAGGTAAAGGAATTGCCTGTTCCTGGGAGAGTTAGAGTTTAAGCCTTATATTTAGTTTAGGCCTTGGCCCTTAGTGATTTGTAGTTAGTTGACAAAGGTGGATTAGCCTAATTCAGTTAGAAAAGAAATGGAGTGAGAAATATAGTATAGTAGAGAGCCATAACTTTATTTGTCAAGATTATAGGGTTCCCCTGCCTACCTTTCTTCTTGTCTAGTGGTTGCTAGCCGGGTCTAAAGTATCAGTTGTAGTTACTCGCCTCGTAGCTTGGCCCCGGGTTCCTTCCCTAGTGTAGTTGAGTCTTCTCTGAAGTTGACAAGTAGTGGTCCAAGTAGTTGTAGTCTTGTTCTTGTTTCATAAGAGGTAGCATAGCAGTTACCAGAGAGAAGAGATGTTGGGTATCCAAAAACTGGGACTTGCTCCGAACGGTTGGGTTGACAGTGTTATTGTTTCTTCACTTAAAGGAGAGGTAGGGTTGCGTGCTTGGCTCAAGTGGTAGAGTTAGGGCAAGAGGAAGCTAAGCCATAAGTACTGAAGTCCAGAAAGTAACTAAGTTGGAAAGTCGGAAAGAAACTAGTCTAGTACTACCGGGACTACCACTACAAAGTGTTTCAAGAAGTATTTGTAAAGTAAGCCCACCTATTGCCCGATGCCATAGTACTAAGATCAGAATGGAACTAAGGAGTTAAAGAATGAAAGTTAGCCAGGTCAGGTTAGCCAGCTGGGCCCTTATAGTAAGTCGGGAAGCAGTTAAGTACAGAAAAGGCAGCAGTTAAGTATCATGGTAGCACAGGCACAGGGTAGGTTGGTTGGCTTGTTGAAAAGAAGTATTTGTTGACTGAGTTAGAGGATAAGAATTAAGGTCTAGCAGCGGGAAGTCTAGTAGTTGCTCGCCCCTGGTGGTCCTGTTCGCATAATAGTTAGAGTGGATAGTGGAATTCTGTAGAAAGGAATGGAACTAAGTAGCCAGAGGGGAGGCAGTTAGATCAGTAGAGCAAGATCCAAGGAGAAAGAGCCCTTATAGTAAGTTGAGATGAGATGAGGAGGGTGATTAAGTCGTTAGCCACTCGACTTGAAGGTAAGAATGGAACCCTTATTAGAATTCGGCAAGTAGGTAAGTATCGGAATGCAACTAAGTAGTTACAGACTGAAGCTGAGGGTAGTTACAGAGTAGAGCTAGGGCTAGAGAGGTTAGCTAGGCAGAATGAACCCAGTGAGTAGTCGACTTAGAATGAAACCGGGTAGCTAGGGTCTTGGTATGCAGCTCTTTAGACTTAAACTGTGTGCCAAGTAACTGGAACAAGTAGTTTTGATGCTAGTGCAGCTAAGCTTGCAGCTAGGCAGTTAAGGTCTAGTACCAGTGCTAACCAGAATCAAACAGGAAAGCTACCACTAATAGGTAGAGTTGAAAGGGAAGTCTCGGGTTAAGTAGGTAGAGTTGAAAGGGAAGTCTCGGGTGTTTCAGAGTAATCCGGCTTTGATGCGAGTTCGGATAGCCCAGGAGTGGTTAGTTTCCCTTATATTAAGTCGGTATCGGAGCCAGCTGCTTGTTAAAAGAAGTATTTGTTGACTAGTAGTGGTCCTGTTCGAGGGAGAGTTGGAAGAGCCGAATTAAGGTATTGTAGCCAACAGCTTGTTTCAATAAGTATTAGTTTCGGTCAGGTCGGGCTTTCCCCTTGGAATAGAGGTAGGGCACTTATAAGAGTTCGGTTCGGGTGCTTGTGTTAAGCTTAGAAGAAATCTATCTCGTTTATCTACTTGGCCCCCTACTAAATGCTATATTCTCTTTATATATGATGTAAGATCAAACTAGGGATGAGACTATCTATGTGCTCGGGAGCCTCATGAAGTTCTGAGTTACTGATCAATTCTTATGTACCAAGTCCAGTGTTTGGCCTCAGGGAAAGTAGTGGAATTCTTAAATGACTTATTATAGTGTTAGAGTGAAATTCTGCATTAGTAGCTCTAGGTGTAGTAGAGTGGTCCTGTTCTGTTGCATCTGTATGAGTAGCCTGAGGTAGCTGTGCAAGGACCGGGTAGCCAGAGAAGAGGAACTCTTTATTAGTTGACAGAGGTATTGTAGCCAGCAAGCTCAGAAGTAGGAATAGGAATTACAGAATCATAGGTGAAGTAGTCGTCAGCAGCAAGCGGGTATGCTCCTGAAGAGGATGTAGCTAGGTTGACAGCCCCTTCAAGTAGTAGTCCTGTTCGAGGAAGAGTTTTATGAAAGTAGTCCAGGTAGTCCCGGTGAAAACATCATTGAAACTAGGAAACTGGCCTTATAGAATGAATGCCTATACTATAAAACTGGGCTATGTTGCTTATGTGTAGCAATGAAATACGAGCTGGGCTATGTTGCTTATGTGTAGCAATTCAATACGAGTTCCTGTGTTGCTTCGTCGACAACCCAGTCACTCACCAAAACACGGGTTCGGGTGCTCAAACTCAAGAGTGGAGCTCGGGTCTATTGGAGGTCGGGTGTCAGGTATAGTATTCTAGATGATAGGCTGTTCGAGTTGAATCCCTAGCTAGTTTACAGAGGATAGAGAGTCAAAAGAAGATCACTTAATTAGTTGGTTGACAGAGTTAGATGAGCCTGAGTCGAGGTCGGTGCTATAGTTGAAGACCGGTAGTAGTTAGTTGCATTCTGTTACTACTGAGTGGTTGACTTACTAGCTTGTTAAGGTAGTTGTTGAAAGAAGTTACTAGGGGTCGGGCTTGTTGAAAGAAGTGTTTACTTACTTGGGTAGTCAAAAGAGAGTACCATCTTTTAGGGTAGGGTCGGCTGGTTTACTTACGGGCTCGGGTAGTTTACTGACTTGGCCCTTGGCCGAGTGCCTTGGTTATCCGTTGCTTGGTGACTTCAACTAGTGCATCTCAGACTGATACCAACAACTACAAGGAGCTAAACACATAACTCAGAGACTTGCACCACTACCTACTAGCCTGTCCTGGCTTACTTTTATTCCCTAACTACTGATTTAGATCCTTGCTAGTTAGTCAAAGAGTCCAACTACAACTATAGGACTTGAGCTACTGATACGGATCCCTTGCTCTATTGTTTCAAACCTGCTTCTCATATTCTATCTTATAATATGGAATTTCACTACGAAGTCAGAAAGGCAACTACTACTGATAATACTGACACTTGGTATTTATATCAGTCCTGTTAGGCAGCGTTTTCAATCTTATATCCGCATGAGGAGCTAGGTAGCAATTATGACTCCCTACCCCTTATAATGGTGAGTTCAATTCAGAAATTCCTACGTTGCTTGGCTAACTACTGACGCGCAACCGACTGACGCGTAACTACCGCTAACCGCGTAACATTAGCTTGGTGGCTCTAAAGTAGAAAAGTCAGAATGCGCCGATCCCTACCTGGAAAGGAAAGTCATAATTGACCTCCGATCTCCCTCGCCTCTCCTCGACTTGAACTTATGCTCTTTGAACTCCGCATCTAGACTAGACCACTGGCAACCTCTACTCTGGCTTGGCTCGGTGTTGCCTTCGAAGCTCCTGCTGCTAGTGTTCGCTCTTATCCTAGACCTCTGGCGTATACTACTGCGGGGAATCGGTAGGATTACTTCTAACTTAGGGCTTACTACTAACTAGGTGAATTCTTGTTGTTACTGGTTGGCAGGTTAGCGAGTCAACTTCTCCTCTGGCAACTGACACTCTTTACTACTTACCCACGCCGTTCCATTCTGTAATTGCTTATTCCTAGTTGTTAGTTCAGGCTTGGAAGCTGTGGTTTCAGGCTGTAACTACCTCGGTGAAGTCTTAGATGCACCAGCTCCACTCTCATACTGACTGGTTGAAGCCTGTTTCTCACTTGTTTCGGTCCGGTAGTTAGGTGCCTTAGCCCTGTTGTTAGTGCTTTCAGGCTGTCACTCACTCGGTTCAGTCCCTTACTAGCTACCCTTCCCATACTTAATACCTAGCATAAGTACCACTAGCACTAGCTCACCTAACAAACAAGCAAGTAAGTAAACCACCCCTGGGCTATTAGACTTTACGAAGCACTTCAACTAGAGCACTTCCCCTAGAGCACAAGAACTCCCGCTCCCCTTTCCGACCTAAACTCTGTCAACTCATTCATAATATATACTTAGCTACATTAGCTACATTGCTTCCAAGACTATTTCATAAGCCACTAATAGGCAAGCAAGTCAGTATTAACTCCTTAGAGCTCAAGTCAGAATATATCCCCTTAGCACCATTGTGACCTACATCAGTCACAGCTAAAAGAATTCCACCAGCTACTCTGACGAAGGGACTTTAAGAAGAAGGTCCAGCTCGCTAACGAGTGCAGGTACTTAATTAGCGCTAAGGGAGTTTACAAATGAGGAATTCCTTGTTTACCCGCCAAGCAACAGAGGTTCAGGTATAGGCTCCTCAGGTCGGGTAAGCCCTAGTTCTGGCTAGTTCAATTCTCAGTCTACCCGCGCGGCATTCTAACTTTCCCCTGAATAGCCCGGTAGTCCTGTAAGCTCACTGCAGGCTCTGCTCTAACAGCTGACCTTTGAATCTACTACTACTACAGGAACTAAAGGATATGGCTCTGCTCTAGTATATGCTTGTTTACTTGGCTGTTTTGTTACCGTAAGGTAAGGGAAATAAGGCAAGGCAATTCGAGTCACCAACACGGATCAAAGTAGCTAAGGCTTCGGCAGTTGATCATTTCATTCTGCAATTCCACTATTCATTCGATTCATTAACTTAACTCCTGACGCGCTTTTAGCTCGCTGACGCCAATTAATTAAGGGCAAAGGACGGTGCAGATCAATTGAACTGTCACACAACACTGCGCAACTAAACTCTTCGAAACACTAAGCCTACGGATATCCTCACTCTCCTTGATGAACCACTTGCTGCTGCAACTTATAATAATTAATTCCTTGATCTTGATCTTGATACAGCAACCGATCTAGCTCCATCTTCTGCTTTCACCTCTGATTCAAGAGCGATCGGACTCACGCACCGCCTAAATAAGAAGTTGTTAACTCTAGCAGAACCTACAGCGGAACCTCTCTCACCCGCCTATCCATATCTAATAGGAATGGACCTACACCTAGAAACTACCTTAATAGGAATGGACCTACACCTAGAAACTACCTTAGCACAGAGGATGTAAGACAGTTGCTCTAACCAGGACAGGTTCCATCGATCGAGGTATTATAGAATCAGGTAAGTGTTCCATCGATCGAGGTATTATAGAATCAGGAAGTCAACCACCCGACCCGACCCCTTAACTAGACAATGGGCACCCCCACTCTAACAAGCAAGTAAGTGAACAAACCCAGCAGCAGTAACTTCATTCCTAAACTACCCGACCCGACCTCCACTCGTCTTTCTTTCTTATGAGACCGCTAAGGCTCTTGCTACTCGGTATTCCACTAGCTACTCTTAACTACTGGCAAAGAATTCACTGAGTACCTAGATGCAGGCCTAGTTACTGACTGAGGGCTTACTTCTAACTACTGACTTACTCATAACTTCTAACTTACTATTTCACTTTGGGCTTACTTCTAACACTGACTAGTTTACTTAGGGCTTACTCATAACTCACTCCTTACTTCTAACTCATAACTAGTAAAAGACTTCCTAGTAACTTCCTTCAGGGAATAGGTGGTCTAGTAACAGACTTCGGGCTTACTCATAACCAGAGTCTATCTCCTACTAACTTCCACTCCGTATAAGGTATTTAATGAAACAACTACATAAAGAGCTATAGGAGCCATAGGTAGGCAGGCAAGGGAACCCGCAAGGTAAGCTGCGTACTTAATCATAGGGCAGAAGGATAGAAGGGAAGCAGTGTAGTTTCTTATTTACAGCAACTCAGCAATTGAATTAAAGAATCTAGTTTAGTTACTGCTTTCACTCGTTTGATACCTTCCGCAGATATTCTGGTTTGATTCTTTTGTTTGATACCTTCATTCGGCTCTTTTAACTCATTTGGATTCTTTTCTGACTTTCTAGTTGAGAGCACCTGGTTAGTCACCTTATTACTTTCCTACTTGTGAGTGTAATTCTGATTAGTGGTGTAGTAGTTTAGTTCTTGCCCTTGTAATTCCTATGTGTGAGTTGAAGTATCACTCGTTAGGGTACCTCGCTAAGGTAGGACAGAATGAAACACAGAAGTGAAAGTTTGAAAGTAAGCATCTAGTCTGGTGAATTTACCTGAGTAGTAAGATTGAAACCCCTAACTACAGAATTGAGGGCATGGTTCTAAGAATGGATAAACTAACAAGCGAGCCTTAAAGAAAGGAGTTTCAGGCAGTAGGTTCCGGCAGTATAGTTTCTCAGACTAAGAGAAAGGAGCGGAAAAGAGGGGATTGCTCAATTCTTTATGCCCAGTTTCATAGTTGCTTTTTCAATTCTTTATGCCCAGTTTCATAATTTCACTAATATTGGTTAAACCCTTGTCGGCAGTGGTTGTGAGTAAACGTTATCCCAGTTGCGAGTATTCCGGGTTCCATCTTCCTGTTCCTGTTCTTTGGTTCTTTGCATTTGTAGTAGTAGCGTTTTTCTTACTTGTTTCCCTTTATGTGCTCCCCATCTGCCTGGCTGTGGAATTATTCCTTCTGCTATAACTGAATTAGACTTATCTACTTACCTATGGCAACTAAACCTCTCCTATGGCTCATCTCTGCTAACTGAATTCGGATCCGCCAAGCAACTCGCTACTACTACTCGTACTGTTCTTTTGCCAACCCAACACAGTAAGAAGTTTCAATCTGGGTTAACAGCTTCATCTAGCACAGAAAGAAAGAAAGTCTCGTTTGAGTTTTCAAAGAACAAGACCTTTATCCTGAGTTATGAGTTATATATAATACCGGATTTCAATATATCTATTATCTTGCACCAGAAGGGATAGGATAAGTATTAGTATAAGGGAGCGGGGGGTAATAAACTCTTAGTACACAAAAACTCAACTATAAGAAAGGTTAACACTTCACTTTAGAGCAAGGCCAAAGTCTTAGGTCGGCAGCAATCGGTTATTCAAGTCTAGTTAGTTAACAGCGAGCATCAAGTCTTGTTTCACCCACATTAGTGGGTAACTATAGAATCTGAGGCGCACTTAAGCGGGTAAGTCCTTGGAACTGACTCTCGCACTGCTTATTAATAGGCTGAAACTCGAACAGGAACAGGTCGACAAGGAGAAAGAAGGAGCTCTAGAATAGGAATGGAATCTAGCATCTCTCGCAGAAGCATCAAGAAATGGAGCTGGCACTGTCTACTTAATATAAGTGCAACTACTCCTTTCCCTTCCCTTCCAGTTAAGCACAACTAATAATCCATTTCCGCAATCCCTTGCCGTTAACGCACCTAACCTATATAACTTTATTGCTTGCCCGGCCCAAAGCTTCTTTCTCTCTTCCGGTCTTTATCAGCATCCAACATGTTACACAAGAGTGAATTCTTAGCGAACTCTCTGTTTCTCGAAACTCACAACACTGAAGAATAGAATTGATAAAGAATGGAATTGAGAGCGGATAGATCAGAAGCCTCATAAGGATAAGAAGCTAAAGAAGCACATTCGCCACAACTAGATGATTCCCCGAACTAAAGAAGGTGAGTGCACCTGTTTAAGAACCAAGTCAAAAAAGAGCATAGGTAGTTAACAAAAAGATATAGTAGTGGTTTTGATGCCCCAAGTGAATCCCGAGTTGAGTCTTCTCCCTTTAGTACTGCTCCTGTTCTTGTTGAATCCGGTTTCCTATATTAAGATAGTCAAAGTTCTCCTATGTTTTTGGCTCCTGTTATGAGTAAGTCCTAATTCTGTCCATTCTTATTCCTAGTAGTTGGCTTCTTTATTACAAGATACGGTATTGAAGTAAGTAGTTGGTTTCCCAGCCAGTTGCTTTTTTCAATCTAATCGGATACTAGTGAATTCTCATAAGCCGTAGAGTCGTTCGGTTCCTTTCAACAGTTGCTCCATTCCCTTGAGTTTATAGTTGCATTATTGGAAATAGTAGTAGTACCACAGGTTGGAATCAAGTAAATTCAAGCTAATAGGCAGTATAAACATACCGAGATACCACAAAGCGAGGGCAGCAAAGCAGCTGGCAGGAGTTAAAGTGCCATAGGCATTGGTTTTCTTCCAATAGGAAGTTTGGTTTTTCAGCCTTGTCAGTAGTTGTCCGATCCTAAGCTATAGATTAAGGTCTTGTTGGCATTGGTGGAAGCCCTGGTAGCATCGACTCAATCCTTATTAGCTTATAGTGCTATGTGAGTTTCAAAGCAAGTAAGCAAGGGTCCGGACCGCCTAGAAAGCAGCTCTCTATAGCAGTCAAGTCCTAGTTCCAAGTTCAATCTGATAATAAGTAGCTCCACTCTCTTACGTATTAGGTATTGGTCAACTCTTTCCGGTAGTGATTTCAGGTCTTGGTAGCATTAGTTCAAAGCCGCTACTTATTACTTATACGCGTATTTCTTCTTCTACTTAGGAGTTAAATTACTTATTCCTTGCTTCGGTCTTGTACGCCCTAGTGCAATTCTTTCCATTTCCTGGTTCATTAAGAGAAGTACTTGCTTCACTCTTTCTATTAGAAGTCACAGTCTTATCCGTATGAGTTGTATGGCAGTATTGATATTCCCTAGTAGTATTCGTATTCCCTATCAGTAGGGTCATTCTTGTTGTCAGTGTATCGGTATTGGGGGGAATGAGGTTAGGCCTATATAGGGTTCACACCAGTTCTATTACGATTAACAGCGGTTCTCTATTCTTGATTCTAATAAGATACAGTATTTAGTTTGGGGGTAGCTTGTTAGTTTGCAACAGTATAATGGGAATGTGAGGAAGCAGTGCTAGGGTCAGCTAGTGACTTCAGAATAAGAGAAAGTTATGGCAGGCTCACTCTCGAACTCAAGAGTCAGAGACGGGAAAGACAGGACAGCTTTGGATTCCGTAGTTACAGCCTTTGCGAAAGCCGTTGTTGTTGGTGTAGTAGCCCATAGATCCTACTTATTCTATTTGACTTGTTTGATTCCTTAGTCCTAGCGGAATTCTAGTTTGCTGATTTGATTGTGACTTCTTCAATCCCTAGATGCTAGGTCGAGAAAGTCCGTTTAGAGCATAAGTATGAGCGTTATTGGATAAGGTCTCATTGTTATTAGTGAGATTCTCGATTACTGTATTGATTCCTAGAAGCAGTAGTTAGAGCCTTACTAGCTAGATAAGTCATTAATTCCTTATTTGTTGTGTATTGATTCTGATTAGTATTAGTAAAAGTCAAAGAAAAGAAGGTAAGCTTCGAGGTAGGTAGTGGATTTCCCTGTTAGTTAAGTAAGTATCCATCCGGGGGCATAGGCATTGAATCAAGGAGTTGAGGAGCAAAGGTAAGGTTTAGAGTGAGTAGTTGATTTCCCTGTTAGTGAAAGTGAAAGAAGCCCTATCCATTAGCTGTGAAAGCCCGAGAAGCACTAGTTACACTGAGAAGCACTCACTAGTTATAGGTTGCAAGCACGTAGAGGCAGACTTATTGCAATTCCGAGTTTCCATTTGCATTATTTGGATTATGGGTTTGTACCAGTAGTAGTAGCAGGTAGTATACGTTGATTGAATGACAGGTAGAGTCGTATTGCTTGTGAAAGTGCAAGCGGGCAATCTTCACTGACAAAGAAAGGAGTGTCAGAAAGGAGTCTAAGGCAGTAAGACAGATAGTTAGAATGAAAAAAGCAAATCAAAGAGTAGATAAAGGAATGGCAGCCTCAAAGCAGTGAGTGAGTTTCGAGTGAAAGTATACGAAGCATTGGTTGCAAGGTGCTGAAAGCCTGATAATTCATAGTGAAATCCTGTATTCCTTGTTGGATTCCAAGTAGTACTTATATATAATATAGTTCATTCGATCGGTTCCAGCAGTGTGGAATTACTAGGCGAGTGTTTTAGTCTGATTAGGCAGATAGTCAATCATTGTCAGTATTGGTTCCATTTCCTATTCCTAATTGCCTGACTATTTCGAGTTTGATTCTATAGGAGTCATATTCGTATTGGTAGTTTCGTTCTGACTTCTGCAATTCCTTATTCGTAAGCTAATGGAATATGGTTTAATGAGTTATAAGCAAGTCCTGTTTCATGGCTTACGCGAGTCCTTATTGGCTCTTCAGATGCTGACTCTTATAATGCTGCTGATGATGATCTATCCGTTACTTAGTTCCACTTAATCTTCTTGTGGCAAGTCAAGGAAACCGGGGGAAAAGTCAATACTTATTGATGATGGAGCAGATGAAGCAGCAATCGGTGGTGTTGTCGTTCTCAAAAGGGAAGCAGTGTCAAAGTATCAATGAAAGTCAACTTTCTCATGGTCTTCCTTAGCGCCCTGCTGCAAGTGGTTTAGAGAGTTCGGGTGCTCGTGTCGAATCTGTTGAATCTCGAGTAGTATCTCAAAAAACAAAAACACTCAAAAACATCACTTGTAATAAAAAGAGTGGAGCGGCCCTTTTTTGAACTCGCTACCGTTTAACTCAACTCCTACCGCTGAAAACATAGATTGTAATAACTTCGTAATAACTGTTACTTGCTGCC
The DNA here is from genome assembly GCF_036884655.1 of Musa acuminata AAA Group. Classification (NCBI taxonomy): domain Eukaryota; kingdom Viridiplantae; phylum Streptophyta; class Magnoliopsida; order Zingiberales; family Musaceae; genus Musa; species Musa acuminata. The sequence continues at coordinate 43,134 of NW_027021252.1, read as the reverse complement.
GCGCCACATTAGTAGTGTCTTGGCCGTCTTTCGCCGTTGCTTGGTCATTAGTAGCTCAATAACTCCTGCCGCTTTTTTAACTCGCTACCGCGCAACATTAGTAGTTGCTTGGTCGAATACATAGCTTGTTTATAACTTGTTATGACATATCTATGTTGTTGCTGCCGCGCAGCGGCTTGCGCCGTTGCTTTGCCCTTGGCGGTCGTTAGTAGTTGCTTGGCTACTGACTGCCGCACAACACAGACATATAACAAGTTCAAGCTAATAAGACTCCCTTTCTTTCAAGGTTCTACTTATTCCTATCCGCGGATCGGAGTCGTTCACTTCCCTATCGAAAGAGCTTATTCTTTTATTGCAGCAAAAGCAAGCTCATTATTCTTCTCAATCAGTCTTTTGTCTGTACACCAATACCAATGGCAAATTCGGTTCTGAAGCCCTACGCCTGGAACTCAATAGAAAATCCATTCTCTGTTTTTTGCCGGAAAAAACGACTACTTCTAATCTACCTACACAGCTCCCTTTCGAGGCGAAGTACGAGCTTATGGATCACGGGCCCAATCGCCAAGGAAAGTAGAATCCCCCGGGTACGAAACCCAGGGTCATTTTGGAACAGTGGATAGAGTACTATTCTCTTGACTCGACAAGCGAAACATCAAATGTTTCATTATAGGTCAGGCATATTTGCCCCGGAAAGAGGGCCTTCCCATTCCAACCAACCCCCAACTATGAGAAATGGCTTTTCTTGCCCACTTGCTTGCTCTAATCCGTCAGCAGATGAACCCGGTGGGTACACCTTACAAAACAAACTAGGAGACTTATAAATCAACCGAAAAAAGACAAAAAAGGGGTTGTATACTGGATCGTCAAAAGAACCCTCAATATGCGCCTGACACGAGCTCACTGACGCCATAAACACAGGATGGGCTGCGAATCGTCCCCTACAATAATGGACTTCCTACGTGAAAGCGGGTTTTCCACATTTTCTAGTGCTTGCGTCCGGACTACGCTTCACAAGACAAATCTAATTCACATTAATAAAAGACAACGACAACATACTCGTCTTTTCGAAGAAGGTAATGTTACCGAAAACTAGAAAACGATTGATCGACTCTAATCGATGGAAAACTTGGTTGATTGCAGCTGGTGTCAAATACAACACTGTTTTATTACGTCTTTCCTCAGGTTCAGTTACATTGCACGCTAGGAAGCAAAGCGACCATTACAGTTTGGTTTTAGGCGCCTCTCTCTTTGCTTTTTGAGACTCACATATGATACTAGTGAAATAAGTGACTTGCCCCGGCTTCCTACCTCCACAGAAGACTTGCTGACACTAAAAGAGGGAATGGTGGATGCTCTACCTCGATCTCGAGCCTTCCCTTCATCACTCTAACCTTTACCCGAAATAAGGAGGAAATCACGATAAGGGCGGTCACCTACCCGGGGTAAGTTTCAGTCCAATCGACCCTTCAGCTGATGCGAATCAATCTCGAAAAGCTGGGGTTAATTACGCCGCCATTTAGTAGTGATTCGGGGTAAGAGGCTAGGCTGCTTTTGAATGTGTCTCTGCTATCCGGAGAATTGATCTTGATTCGTGGTCTTACTTACCTTGTTGAGTGAATGTGGATCGCCGTAAGCCTTTATTCTGTGTTTTTGCTTGATCCTTTCCTTTGTTTGGCTCTGACCCGGTTTAGTAGAAGAGCTTTCCCCCATAAAACTCACCTAAGCCCTCCCTTTTGCCTGCCTTTGACTATAGCTCGCAGGTTACTAAACTAGCTATCCATTCACACTTGCTTTCACTAGCTTACTGGCTCAAATAGAACTCTCCTCACTTTGGAGGATCCTGCTGTAATGTAAAGGCTTTCCTTGAAACGGATGAGAACTCAATCGCTAAGTAAATAGACTATTACTGCCTTGCCTTAGAACCTGCTTTTGATCAAGATCTTTCACCAGCTATCCCAGATTTCCATATTGCTGCTTTTGCCCTTCCTTTAACCTTTATCCTCCAATGCAATGGTGGTCTGTGTCTTTTGACTTTGTTGGATTGCTTTTTTCTTTTCACCGAGTGGGACCATCAGTTACCGCATCTTATCCTCTAACAAGCACTTTCTTTTTAACGGCAACAAATACCATCTTTCGAGTAGAGCGCAGAGGCCGATCTTGAAACAGCGGATTCTTACACCTTAATTCCATTCTTCTTGACCAGAACCATAGCTACTTATATTCTTTATTCCAACGAGAAGTCTTCTACTGATGAGTTGCATTCCGACTAACTAAATAATTTCAGTGGGTTTGGAATTCATGTCCTCCGCTTCGATTACTTGTGATGGGGAATTTGACTACAGATAAGGATACAGATAAGGCTTCTTTTCTGGGCACCGCTTCGATTCTTCTATTATACTAGTCAGAAAGTAGATACATTTGAGTTGAAAGAGAAAGAGAAGGAGAAAATGGATCTACAGTTCTCTGACGCATCATTTGTAACTGGCCGATAGCTCATATCCTGAGGAATAATAACTCTACATAAATAAATATAGTGAAGTTTGTAACTGGCCCCCGCAAAGAAAGAATAGAAGGAGAAGAAGGAGAAACATCAATTGGAAAGTCAGGAAGAGCAGACGGAAAATATAGTTGTTAACGCACTCGGTGAGCAGTACGATACTAAAACTCACAAGTCACAATGTCGGGTAGAGCGCTAAGCCGGATATCTAGTGAAGTAGGACTAAAAGGCACCCTAGGCATTGAAGAAAGAAAGGATGGCTTTGAAACTTATACAGATGGGAGTGAGCCTGTCTTTCAGGACTTGAAAAACGGATATTCCCCACCTATGCCTTCGTTCTGTAACACCTCATTACATTACTTTATCTTATATTATACTATTTATTACTGAGCTCTAGATCATACCTATTATTCTCTGACTTATACTTCGCTTGAAACCAATTATTAGATATTATATGAAAATGACCGTTATTCTCTTATATATCAATTACGATTATTCTTTTCTTTAAGTTAACATAGCATTCATATTCATTGTATCCACGTCATCAGTATATGAGCTATCGGTAACTCATTCAGAAAGTGGACCAACCCATTATTCAAGTGGGGGTGAACCATTCCACTCTTAAGGTAGTTAAGCGCATTCTCAAATACACGTAATGAAAGCAGAGGAAACAATTTACTTCACACCGGCACCAGAGCTATCAAGGGAAATAGAAAACGACTACCTTTTTTAGAGCAAGAGAATACCTTTTCCATTTTGGAAACGAAAACTCCGCTCTCTTATTCTTTACTTGGAGCTGCCCTGCCCCTCGACCTTAGTATCAATACATAGTAATCAATACATCAATACATAGTAATCAATACATAGTTAGTAGGAGAGGCAGCCTTGGAGGCGAATTACAGAACTCAAAAATGAGGAGTAGACAAGCGAGACATAGAATAAGGCGTGTGTACTGCTGGGCAAAATGCACTCAAAAGTCAGATTACTACCCGGCCAAGCAACTCAAAAGATGGAACCGAAACCTCTAACCTAAATTCTGTAACTTATGCCTTAGCGCCTCGCTTGTCCTAGGTCGGGCCTGCCAACACATAAGCTAGCCCGCTAAAACACATGCTGCTTTATATACGATTCCTCAGCTAATATAACTCTCTTTCTGTCGCTCCTCTGAACCAGTGTTAGATTCTTATTCCTCTGTTCGAAAGGCTATATGCTTTAGTCACATTTACACGAATCTCTTTTTATTGGCTAAGTTCGAATTGCCCTGAACCGAGCTGCATACGAATCAATCTTCTTTAAGTTAACAGAATAGCGCATTTCATAATATCATAACCAAAGTCAGAATCCAAAGGGTAGAGCGCCCGATAGGAGCACTTGCTTTATTCTCCCTATTCATAAAAAGAAAAGTGAAAGGATCCGGTGTGGTGTTTGTGTTTAAAGAAAGAAAATAAGCTTAGATGAAGGGGTGTTCGAGACAAACTATGGATTGAGGTCAGTCATGTCAGTTTGAGAGTTATAGTAGCGGTAGGCCGATACAATAGTGAATAAGGCTGGGCCGGGCGTAAGAGTAAGACCGAGAAGCAGGAGAGGAAGCTTTGAGACCAGTAGCAGCAGTCCTTTATTTATAGAATTCCATTTGTATGGGTTTCACTCTATTGCTGTTGAGTCAAATTCCCAGTGTCATTCCCAACGTATTGGTCGATTCCCTCTATCTACTGGGGATGCGCTACTGGATCTTACCTTGCTTCTACTAATACGGAGTTTGGTTCTCATACTGACCCCTCTTATTCTACATTCTACGTTTTCTTATTGATCTGATTTCTATCTTATTAATAGCATACTGGATGACTAGGATCACACCTATATTTTGACTTACTCGTTTGGTTCTGACTTCTGTCTTATTCCTCTGTATTTCCTTTCTTAGGCTTATGAGTTACATTCGTTATTCTTAGTTGTTGTCTTACATACCCAAGTTCCAAGTAAAGAATAAGAGAGCAAGAACTGCCAAGGCACGACTAGACAAGTCACTACTACAGCCAAGCAACTACTCGACAAACAACTACTAATGTTGTGCGTCAGCGAGTTAAGAGAGCGGCAGCTGTTTTGGGGCTGCAAATAGATGTATTATAACTCGTTATGAGCAAGTCCTAATTAATAGCGTCAGGCGCGGGGGTTGCCTGTCCTGTGTTCTGGGCGGTAGCGAGCTAAAAGAGCGGTAGCAATAACTGAGTTCATTTAGAGTGTATACCCGCGCCCATCTTTCCAGTCCTTTCTTCGTAACCTGTATTTTGTTCCTTTGTTCGTGTATAGCGTTAGTCCGATCAAGAATAAGAGGTGAAGTAGCCAGCTCGGTGGTATTGTAGACGAGAAGTAGCCAGCTCGGTGGTATTGTAGACGAGAATTAATAGCCTGTCTCAGTTCTAGTTGACGAAAACAGGATCGGATTAGAATAGGGAAGGGATATAAAATGATGGATAACCATTTATTAGTTAACATTAATGAAAGGATGGGTTTTATTAACTCCTTTGCACTGAACTCCCTTAACTCGGGTTTCTTGCTTAGCACATAGGTTCTCCTACTCCCTTAGCACAGAGGATTTGTTACTGTTTGTTGCTCTACTGGTTTTATTACTTGTTCATTTCGGCTTGTCACACTTTGCTTGTCTAGTATGGTCACTCCTGCACTGTAAGAAAGGAATCAGGTGAACTCCTAGTGGTGCTCTTAACAATAAAGGATGTCCCTATTTCTCTTTCGTAGGCAATCAAGAGGCCTAAAGAAGGCAAGGGGCAAAATCAGAGTTCATCTTAGCAGACTTAATCCGGTGGACAACCTGGCCGTAGGTGGACTTACTTACATACCACTTTCTAGGTAAGCACAGGGTCTAGCCATGAATTCCGAAAAGAAAGAGTACTTCGCACCGCCTGCACCAGCTTCTACTCTCTTCTAATTGTCGCCCGTTGGTTTACTTTGACTTCTTGAATCCGACCTTTCTCCATAAGATGATCATATAGACACCTCAATAGAATAAAGAATCACCACACTCTATCTAGTACTGCTTGGCTTTACTTGCTTGCTTGCACTTCACCTTTCAATGAGCCCGAGACAGGCCCCCCATGCATCATCCGGATTGGTTTGCGAATGTAGTACCGGTTAGCGGGGGAAATGTAGGGAACAAGGTATGCATAGATTTTCTAGGAGATTCGAACAGCTTGGTTTGGACTTTCGGGTTCTCAAAAATGTTTTCTGTAAGTTGCAATAATATGAGTATAAGGAAGCTTGGGTTGATTGAGAAATCGATGTGCCGTCACAACTAATCCAGATTGAAACTGCGTGTTCGTGATTAAGACCCAGCACCAACATCAGCGATGGGGGGCACAATACTACCGGTTATAGTTATAGTAGCAGCTTCCAATAGTTTCATAACTAACATAAGTTGTAGAACATGAGTAGAAGAAGTTTACCCGACGCCGGTGGCACTAGTAGCAGCATAAAAGAGTTTCATAACTAACAGCTTCCAATAGTTTCATAACTAACATAAGTTGTAGAACATGAGTCATAAGTAGTAGAACATGAGTAGAAGAAGCATAGGCTTTTTGGGTACCAGGCAGAGGTCAGGCATCGAATTCCTCATCAAGCCCATCCACATCAATAGCTCACTACCCACCAACATAGAAATAAGGGGATGATTTTCGACTGGCGAATCTGCTGCAATAATAGCACTAACCCTGTGCAGGTAGATGAACAGGAAGGAGGGATGGTAAACAATAAGATCCTTTCTTACGCTACGGAGAGATAAGGCAAAGACCGGAAACTCAAACTAACTGAGAAGAAGAAAGTATTCGGACAGGGATATAGTATCAGTGACCTAAGGGCTAATCTGGTCTTCTTTCTCACCTTATCAGTGCAGGAGTTTGTATTATTGTCCCAATCCCTGTGAGACCTTATTGTTATTGCACGACTCGATGGGGGAGATACAAAGCTGGAAGGGACGAAGGTGGGTGTCAGCTAGGTTAGGTCTAGAGCCAAGTTGTTAGCATTACGTTCATGCATTACTTCCATACCAAGGTTAGCACGGTTTATGATATAAGCCCAAGTGTTAATGCGGACTGTGAACTACGGATTGGTTTCAGAAGTCCAATCTGATAGAATAGAGTCAACTCACTCACTCTCCACCTAAGATAGAACCATGTAAACTAACTCCTTAATCATATGAATAACTAAACACACTTCTGAATCAACTCAAGAATAAAGTAAACAAACTCCGGAATCAAGTCCATAATCAAGATGCATATTCTAATATATATATGTTACTAATATTCTTTGATTACTTTGATGAACAGAATGGAAGGGGAGCTAGCTATCCCATATAGAATGGAGTGTAAAAACACGGCCATTGCTTCCTTACAAAGCTCCGTTAGCACTTGACTTGAATAGAAGATTGATGTCGGCACTTTTCTTTCCATACTATACATTAGTTGTATAGGGAATGCAAGCTTATTAATGCCATTACATAAGAAGCGATGCAGTAATTAATTAAGTCAGGATTCTTTCTCTTGTCTGTCCACTAAGGTCGGTCGGTGCGGGAGGGCAAGCCAATCCGTGAGTTATTCCAATCAGGCCTGCTATTCCGGACAAGGCAGTACCCTACCAATGCTTTCTCATTATGATCTCAATTTCTATATGGATAGATATTTCCAGTAGTGAGCTGAGCCAGTGTTTATTAAAGTCATAATATAATCTAAGGCAACATGAAATAGATTTCAATCAAATTACTCAACATATACAACATGAGCATCTTTCTACTCTTAATGAGCATCTTTCCACTCTACTGCTCTGCTCTACTTAAGAATGTAGGAAAAGATGTGGTTAAGCGCCTTCCCAACCGACTCTGAGGAAGCTCCCCAACCGACTCTGAGGAAGCTATTAGTCAATGAATGACAGTAAGTGGATAAGGCTTGATTGATGAAGCCAATTTCCATTAAGGCAAGGGAGTAATCACAAATAAGGGGAGGAGGAGTTGTCACGCGATATAAGATAGAAATGAAAAGCAGCTCGAGATTCATATGCTTCTTCTGGATTTGGATCTATGGGCTCGAAGTCAGGCACTCGTCTTTTTTTGATACTAGCATTCCGATTCCGGGAGGCAAATAAGAGATCCAGTAGAAATGTTTAGAACCGCGTCATCACGGCAGCGAAGGCAGAAGGAACAAGTAGTTGCTGTGTCTTTACTCGCAATTAATAAGATAGCAAGTATCGTGTGTTTTCGGGAGCAAGACGTGAACAAGTACACATTTCGGCTTACGCGAGTGACTATTTGTTAGTGAGTTCGCAAGATCTGTATTAGCAAGAGAGAGGGTTTGGTTTCTATTATTAGGTAAACAATGCGTTAGAAGAGCTCTTGTTGTGGCAACATAGGTCAGCTTCTTTAAGGTTTCAGTTTGTTGTGACTCTAATGGTATACTAATGGTTTCTGTCCTTTGTCAGTTAAGGGAGTTCGGATAGCCCACGGAGCGGTAACAACACAGCTTACTCTTGCCTGTTCGAAAGCCATTCATTGCTTTTTCTGCTGACAATTTCACTGACCATCGAGAAACTCCACTATCCCTTGAGCACTGAGTCTTGATACGAGTCCTATATACTACATTAATAATAAGCAAGCAGTGGTGCTAAGTTTACTTGAGCGGGAACGATAATCTCACTTGTGTTCCCACTAATAGAGAATGGAGTAAACAACCAGCTGACTGCTGGCTCTGCTCTTGTCTTGACTTCCCCTTTCCTTTCGTAACTCCCGTTAGCGCACCAACCTATACAAGCACTTTAGGTCTACTACCCTTTGCTTGCTTCCTTACCTGGAGAGGCTGCTGTTTCAACAGAATAATAAGTTCCAGGAAAGTAGACTCGAGAGGTGATTGTATTGCGGCGGTACAGATGCAAGCGCTGTCGGGTTCAAGTAAGAATCTAGTTCCGTTATTACAGAGAGAAAGGTTCGGGCAAGTTCCATGACAGTTTTCGGCTTACAGAGTTATTTGCCTCTAGACTAAAGTCAATGATTGATTATTACCTTGTGCGCAGGAGCAAGCCAAAGAGACTCGAATAGCACTGTGGAAAAGGCTTTATTAACTCGCTAACAAGCTAGGGCGCATCAGCAGAAGATCAGATTGGAGGATAAGATTGTGAACTGACACAGAACTGGAACTTGAAACTCCCTTACCGCTCGCTACTGACTTTGAAACAGCTATTTTCACCGAGTTTTGGTGACGGGACAAGGAACTGTAGGCTTAGTCTCTTTCTCACAATATTTTGATCTTTAGAAAAAGGAAGTGGAAGATAAAGAGAAAAGGTACTGTTGTGTCTACTTGTGGTGTGCATGACCCGAACAAGGAGATGTCTAGCCAATCATAGGAGTTGTAGCACAGCGTCCAGGGGCTTCTATGCCAGGAAAAAGAGAATAACAGTAATAAAGGTGGCAAAGAAAGTTATTCCCAAAGACGAGTTTCACGCCTTTGATAGGGATATATGGTATCCATTGTCTGGTTTCTGACTCCTGTCGGTCTGTCTCTGTTAGCTACTTGCTTTCTGCCGTGATTGGGCGAGGCTTCAATAATCCAAAACCTATCTTTTCTTTCTTTAGTGCTGACAAAGAACTAGACACGGTAAGTCAAGAAAGAATCCCACTAAATCAAATGAGATTTGGTTCCATATTCCGGATCTTTAAAGGGGTCATTTGAACCCAGGATATAATGGATCAAATTAGGAGTGATAGAAGGCTCTTCAATATAGGGTGATAGAAGGCTCTTTCTTCAATAGAAGGTATCAAAAGCAACTAATCTAATACAAATATAATATGAATCATGAGCATAGCAATCAGAGATAATGCCTTTTAAAGAGCGCTTTTTAGGACTCTAGGGTGCATAGGGAACAGAGATATATAGCCCATTTAGAGCCAGCCAATCCAATTTGGTTAAAGAATTAGGCGACGGCATTAATCTTCGATGCGAATACCTTAGCACTCCGTGTAATGAAGCTCTAAAGTATGGGTAGAGTGGTAAATTCCATTCATTCGGTCTGTCTCTTATGGCTCCATCGGTCCTCGCTCACATTATTTACTGTAGTAAAGCCCCTGACTCTTGCTTGTTTCAAATCATTTCACTGACACAACATATGCTATAAGTGCCGGACTGCTTACTCAAGCCAATAAGTCTTAGCGTTCAAAACGGCTTCTGGAACTCATCATCTATCTCGCCTAGCATATAAGTGAGTTCAAGTCTTCTCCAGGACAACCGCTTAGCTAACTTGTTTTTGATAGACCCCTGGATTTCAGAAGAGAATTGAGCTATCTTCGACTTCGGTTAACTCCGTAAGCTATGGGATTGCTTGTTTATTCATCTAATGCACAACAGTAGAGGTGTTGTATCTTGGTGTTGTATCAAACTAGTAAGTGTCTAGTATATAGATCTCGCCCTTTGTGTCTTCACCTAACCTTTTTGATAGGCCTAGGCCACTAGCAACGGAACAATAAAACCAGAAGGTTTCTGCTACATATAGATCTTGTCTTGGTAAACAAACGACTTCTCTTTCTTTTGCTTCAAAGCTAAAACGACTTCTCTTTCTTTTGCTTCAAAGCTAATATGGGCTTGGCACCCCGAAACCAACCTACTGAGAGAGAATAAGCCTTAGCACAACAGTCTGTTCGCTGAATATATAAGTGAGTAACTGTTTCCTGCTCACTCAGCAAGCACAACGAAAGCTCAATAAGCACTCAGACAAACTACATTCCACTCGCTAACCTAAACTAGCTAAGCTGGGCACCCCGAACTCAATAACCTAACTATTTGCCCTTGCTTACTCGACACTTGGAGCCTAAGAACTTGCTAATTTGCGCCCCGAAAGCGGATAGTGGAACCCCGAAAAACGAAACAATAAGATTTCCTCCTCCCCTGCCAGCGCTAAAGAATGGAATTGAGGCTGCCCTCCTTCCCGTTAGCGCCGATCAATCCCCTTATTCTTATATCAAATCTCTATACTCGATCTTCCTTTGCTTCAAAACGAACTACTTACCTCCCTTAACGGAAACTCACTCCATACTTACCCTCTTATCGGGTCGGGGTACTTGAGCTTATTCTCTCTCACTCAATACTGACTCTCTCTCGGGTCGTGGTGCTTACGCTTATTCTCTGAGTAAGTAGCATTTCTTTCGACTTTTCCTTTCCACCGCAAGGCCTTAGTGCGTAAAACGTTAGTAAAGGGTGCGTGCTTTACCTCCAGGGTGGTGTTTGGCTTTACCTTAACTTTGCTGACTTTACCTTCCCTTCCAGTTAGCCGAAACCTTTCATTTCATATCTCTCTTTTGACATACATATATAATTAAGGAATGTCATCAAGCAGCTTCTCTCCTCTCGAATGTCATCAAGCAGCTTCTCTCCTCTCGAATGTCATCAAGCAGCTTCTCTCCTCTCGCAAACAAACATCCCTTTCTCTATTCTCGCAAATAACTAATGGAATCCATCTCTTGCGCATCGCCTTTCCTAGACTGTGAACTGGCTTTCAGCACCCGTTTTTAGCTCGCTACCGTTTAACTCAACTCCTACCGCCGAAAACATAGATTGTAATAGAAAGAGTGGAGGCAAGCTAGAGCTAGAGCACCCACAGATCTAAAGTAAGGTGTGTTGGCGTAGATAGAATAAGAGAAGTCTCCGAGGCAGTGGGGTATCTCGGATAGTGATTGGGCCCTTATAATAATTGCTAGCGCATTAAGTAATGGAAAGGGTGTTGGCCCTAATACGTAATTGCTAGCGCACTCCTTTGACTATTGGGTATGCTCGAGTTGATAAGCCTCATTGTCCCCTTGCCCACCTCCTGAAAGAAGTATTTGTTTACAGTTGCCCTGGGTATAGTTGCTGGGGGTCTCTCGAATCAATCTATCTAGGCACCAGTGGATCTGAAGTCAACAAAGAATTCATTGAACTTTCACCGAGTGATGCCCCATATCCATCTTACCGGGCTAATTCTTCTGTTGAAATTGGAAGTAGCTTGGCAGTTTACTACTACCTTACAGGATTAACGGGTGAATGAGATGATGTCAATTGATGTATAGTCAGCAGGAAAGCCGGACACGGATAACACACACGAACAGAGAACAAGGGAAACACTACTAATCCTCTCGCTCCCATGCCTCATGAGTGCACAGCAAACGACGGGTAGTATCCAGCTCAACAATGCGGCTTTTAACAGTGCCACCAGAGACCTTCAGGGTGATCGCATCCACCGTTTCAGGGAGGCGAACAGAAGAGGCACAATCATAAAACGGAGCAGAAAAGTCTGCCTCAGAAAGAGAACCCCGAGAGTAAGCCGTGTTAGGTGTAGTTACTTGGCCGCCTGTCGTCGTTGTTTGGCCCGTTGCTTGGCCCTTACTGACATCTTTCATAATCATAACTCCGTTAGGCTCACGCTAGACTCAAGTACTCTCGCTCAAAGAACTCCCATTAGCTTAAGATAGAAATTGACATAACTCCCATTAGCTACAAGAACTCGCATTAGCCGAAACTCGATTTTCTTGAAGTGTGAAGAACCGAAATAGAAAGTGTGGCACCCGAACTCATAAGCTGCTAACGCGCGGAGTGGAACAAAGGTGTATAGACTCGAACTCTCCTGAAGCGCTTAACTCACAAACACTTACTTTACCCTCGCCCCTTTAAGCAGTAGATTATCTATTTCCTCATTCAGTCAGATTATTCAGTAAGATATGGTTGGACCCTTTTCCTTTTTCCATGGAATTGCACAAAGATTGTAGGCCTTATGAAGAAATACTTATCCCTGAATTCATTGAGTTGGAGGAATCCATAGGAGGCCCGCCCGTTATGCATTGAATAATATGACCTTTCTGTTCTTTGTATGACTTATCTTTCTTTTGCCTCAGGTCGAATGAGAAGGGGAGATCAATCCACAAATAGGCCATGCATGAAGAAGTTGTGTGTGCCTTTCACCCTCTTTCTAGTTACTCGGGGAGCTGATCTGAGAAATGCACTTCAAAGGGAGGGAAGCTAGGTTTCCCATGTTGGTATAGCCTGGCTCCATTAATTCTAGAGCTTACTTGAGAACTGCTTCCCCTTCTTTTTCATCTTATGATACTTGACCGGGATTCAACTAATTCCACTAAAGGTATATATTTCCCTCCTAACTGGAGTTCTCGTTTCATACCGAGTTTCATCTGTCGGTGCTAAGTGTTGGCAACGAAATGATATCATATCTTTTTTCTCATGTTACAGGCGCAAGGTGGATTACATTGATTTCGAAAGGAAGGGCTGTTTGTTTACCATATACTATGTCAGTAAGGAAGGGATCTTTCTTGCTTGCACCATACCTAGCAGCTTACAGCGAAAGACTATAAACTCACTCCCTACATGTTGTCATTATTTAATGAAGTTTGGAGGCACCACGTAAAGTCAAAGAATAGAAAGGCAAAGGGTGAACTCAAAGGAGGATGCGCATCCTATAAGATAATGGAATAAAGAAGGAGATCTAATGGAATAAGGAGCATTGCTTACTTGCTGTCTACGGTATAATCCGCCTTTAAGTACTATAGTCTAGTTCCTGTTCTTTCTTCACTTTAGGCTGAGTTTCCATTTCATATAAGTGCACAGAAGCGCGTTGTAATGACCAGAATTGCCTGTTCTTCAAGTAATCAATGTTCAATGAATTCTTTTTCTTCCGCTTACAAAGTTCGAAATTACTGTTTTACTTGGAAATGACTGTTTTACTTGCTTGCTAGTGAGAATCCAATCTTAGATGCGATGAAAGAGACAAGAGAGCTAAAGCGCTTAGGGAGTTTACAATTTCAATTGATCTGTACGTTAGTCAGTTTGAATGAATGGAGTCTTGCATAGATACAACAAAAGGTAATTAGATAGGTGATTGGCTTTCTTTCGGTCGTGGATAAAAGTTATTGTCCCGCTTACAACACACAACTCACATCTTACTCTCGGGGCGCTAATGCTTATGTTCGTGTTTTAAGAATCCAAGGTAGTTGAAGGTTAAGAATCAGAAGCCATAGTAAGCAGCAGGCGTAAGACTTAGTGTCTGTCATTGAGCTCCTAAATTCTTCCTATTAGATAGGCAGATTCGTTTTAGTTCAATTCATTATTGGAATTCCCTGTTGCATTGCCTGGCCTTGCCTTCTACATCCGGCTTATGCTTTACTGAACTACTTATGGCAACTAAGCCTGTGTTTGGGCACCCGACCTGTACTAATTTACTCCCCTTGCAACTAATATATATCTTTACTCTTTCAGCTCACTTCAAATTCATGAGTTTACTCGGCATCAGGAAAAGTGGTTGTTGACTATAAGCTAACGGAAAGGGTGCTCTGTAACATTCCTACTATATGGGTGAGTGGGATAGATTCCATAAAAGGTTTACTCGGCGGCGCGGAAGGGCTGCTAAGTCATATAGCTAACTAGTTAACTTCTTTTAAGATAGTAAATGAAGAGGGGCCAAGCGACTATTCTAATACCCTATTGCTATAGTATTCATTCAATACGCTAGATCAGAACCTATAACTATGATTATTGAAACATCTTATTGAAATTGAAACAAGCAGCTTTCTCATCTCCCTCTCCTCTGGAAACAGGCAACAATTCTACTGCTTAAAAACATAAGATTAGATACCTTCGATTGAATCTGATTTTAGCAAGGCGCCGTCAAAGGCTCAAAAGTGGATAGGGGAGGTTGTTTTCATATTCTTTATTGGACGTAAGGGTCCGGAAGGGCGCTACTATCGATGGAGCCGGGCCAGGTAACAGTGTTCGGGTTGTCATAATGTGCATGGAATGCATCATGGACTTTATTAGATATTTGACTCCGCTTATTATTATTATATTTGTATTAGTTCGATCCTTACTAGCGGGTCTAATAGCAGTAGAGTTGAGTAGGAACAAGTACTGTCCTTTGCCAGAGGAATCAGATTTCTATTCACAGTGGAGTAGTATCGGACTGGTATACAGGAAAGGAAGAGTATAGCAGTGGTTCCATCCTTTTGAGCAGTGGTTCCATCTCTCTATGCACTGTGATACCCATATAGTTCTCCTACCGGGTTTCTCAAGTGTAGAATCCACTGCACCCGAAGCATAGAAAATAAATAGCCAATACAAACAAATAATTGGTACCATACCCTCGAGGGGAAAGTACCCTAACCTCAAGTTCCAATTTCTAGGATTCTATTGTGGAAGCTAGCCTGAGATCCCAACCCAGAATTTCACTGAAAGCATCGACCCTATTGTATGGAGCATCATCTATAACATCCAGAATTTCACAGAAAGCATCGACCGACCCGTCAAAAGGCAGTTCCCGAAACTAAGGTCGTTTCCTAAAGCGCTATTGTAAGGAAGAAAGTCAAGAGCTACAGTAGTACGTACGTACTTAAGAGCCAGTTATCACAGTGCAGACAGTGACGGAACGGACAGTGGTTAAAAGAACAAGGGTCTAATTTCCGGTTAGAGAAATAAATGATTGTTGGCAGATTTGGACACCCGAGTAAACACTTCTCCTCGCGGGATTCTGAACTCCAACCCTATAGAGATGAAAAGCAGAGAAGTATGTAAAGTACAGTACACCCCAATAGCGTTTGTAGGAAGTAGTGCTTTATATGCTCAATAAGATCTTTATTCAGATTCTCCTAGTATATTGAATGGATTCTTTTTTGATCTCCTGCATTTCCATAGATTTGATTAATGACATTCTCTATTAGATTCATCCTTTGAAATAGTCTATTAGATTCATCCTTTCCCTGTTTGAGTTTAAAGCAAGCTCAATCCCCGCTATCTTGCCTTAGTCAATCTTGTAACCCAATCTACCCTCTCCTTTTCCTTAACGATCGAGTGGCCTCAAGTATCAAGTATCTGCTTTATTAGGTATATAAGGAAGGGTGGTAGTGATGAGCATAAGGTCGGTTCTTTATTGTCGGTGCAGAATCATAAAGTGGAGTTCTTGTGTGAAAGTAACATGCAATCGGGTATCTCGGGCGAAAGGAAGCAGTTAGAGTCGTTTCAGAAGCCTGATCTGCGCTATAAAGAAGCAAGTTTAGGTCGGAAATGATAAAGCTGGTCATATTACTAAATAATATACAATGGTGCTCCATAATAAATTCCTTATTAGTTGATGCGCTTGAACGGTTCCCCTGCGAGAATCATCTATCTCTTTGGTTTGGTTACCCTTATTCTATATGAAGTGAAGTTCAATGCTTCGATTTATCCGATCTCCACTTCACTTGCGGAATCGCTGCTTGCTGCTGACAATGACACTCGAACATCTGGTCTACACTCCGATTGCTAAGAGGTTTCTTTCTGGTCGTTTCACCTATGCCTCTGCTTGATAAGGCGGATTCCTGTTCGTTTCACCGGTTGCTAATGACTAATCACTTATTTAAGACCCCAGTAAGGCTCTACCCATGTAAGGCTCTTAGAATTCATTGCCTGCCTATAAAGAATGACATTACCCTTGACTGCTATTACTCACTACTTAACCCTGACTTGATACTGTTCCGACGCTTCTATCTTGACTTTTCAAACTATACTCTCAGTACAGCTCGGTTAATGCTTGTTCTCTCTATCAGTGCATCTAAGTTCTTAATTAATAAACCATCTATCTTACTGTTTACATCTTAGATAGCGTAACCGGACTGCTTCCTGCTGGCACAAACTCACTACAGCCCTCGCTTGTTCTCTACTTCAAAGACGGAACTTCACTTTGCGCATATATAGAGTTTGGCTTCATTCTCGTCTACACACCTATGACTCTCTTTGCTCGGAAACTATCTAATAAGGTGCGGCGAACTCACCAATGGAATTTATAGCAATATACATTGTCAGGATAGTCAGGATAGTCAGGATAGTCACTTGTTCTCTATTCAAAAACTCACTACAGCCCATTGCTTGCTAATTCTTCATTTCTACCAAACATTATAGATTTTTAATGCACACATTCTAGAATAAAGTAACGGGTAACACCTCAATGCTCATTTGCTTGTTTGTTCCCTTGCTAGTTCTGCTGACTCACTGTTGACTTTCGGGGCTTGTTCCTTTAATTGAATCTATTTTGCATATGATAGAGTAGCGAGTTCCAAGCGGTAGCGAGTTAGGGACTCCCTAGTAGAATTCCTTGGTCCCAGCTCGAGTCTTGTTATCGCCAGGCTTTCAGCACCTGTTTGGTAGATTCAGTCCTGTAAACAGTAGCTACAGTCTGATGGAGTAGATAGGGCCGTTCTCGTCAGTAGGTGCGTTAGATCATACCTGTATTCTCTATTCCTACCTTTTCTAGTAGTAGCTCAATTCCATAGTTCACTGCTCTATTCTTATAGTTATGAATTTGATTCTTTGTATCAGTAAGTGGTTTTTGTTTGCTTATGTTACCGATGACCCCATTATGTGTTTGATTACCCATACCGGACCTGGCAGCCCTAGATCTATGGAAGTAATCCTCCAGATGGACTCGGGTGAAAGTGAGTAGTGTCATCCTTGAGCTTGTACCATAGTCATTGAAGAGCTAGCTACAGGGAAGGGCATAAGTGTAGTAGAATCATATAAAGCAATGTCCGTTTGCAAATTAGTAAGTCAGTTTGAAACCAAGCAAGGGCATACTAAAGCTATCAATGCAGACTATAACCAAAGGAGGGAAGCCTAAAAGCAGCGGGGAATATTTTCTATTAAGTAATGAAAGGATCCGGATCAGCAGTTACAGAACGAAAACAAGTAAAGGAGATGAGAGACTAAAACAAGCGCGGTAGTCGTCAGTTTGAATCAAGAGATAGAGAAGGTAGGCCCATAAGCAGTAGAGCAAGGTTCTAATCCTGAGTCATATAATTCAAGTAAGAGCGCTAAGCCCGATAGCTCGGAAAGAGAGACTTAGGTGGGTGAACTGCAGACTCAAACAATAGCTGGGTCGTTTTTAGATAAGTAGCGGTGGGCTGTCCTATTGGTGGGTGCGGGAATACTTTTCAAAAGGTTGTCGATTTATTATCCTTATCACATAGATAGTCTCAATACAATAAAAGAACGGAAGAGAGTTTACGCAGTGCCAATGATATTCTTTCTTTTCTCATTAGAGTATGGATATTGACTTTACTTCTTTCTTTTCTCATTAGAATATGGATCTATTGCTTACAAGACTCGACTGCTTACTAACATATGTTTTCCGATCTAAATCCTGTAATAGAAGAATAGAAGCGGAGTACATTAATGAAACTAGAAAGTCAGGATACCCGGGCTAGGCCATTGATAAACCAAAGAACTTTCACGAGCTTCTAAGACCACCAAGTCACTTACGGTAGTCCCATTAACTTGTTGAAGTATTAGAAGTATTAAAGTTATACAAAAGGGTAGTCGGGTAGTAAGGTTATACTAAAAGGTAGTCAGGTAAGGCTGATATGGAGGAGAGTAAGGCTGTTAGTCGGTGCTGTTAGTCGGTAGTTGGACTCTCGCTAGTAGGTGCGCTAGACCATACCCATGAGTTGAAGAATCCATACCATACCATATAGGTTAGCTGCCAGTTGAAAGTCCTGTTTTTTCCATTAATTCTATTTCCTGTTCGATCGTTTTCTCATATAATAATGGAATCCAATCCGATACTGGGATGTGTTGTGACATACTATGGTTTCAATCCATGTTTCAATCAATAGGCAATAGGGATTCAATCCATGTTTCAATCAATAGGCAATAGGGATGTGTTGCGCAACGAAAGACATATGTTTTATATGGCAAATAAGAATCAAAGCAAGTATAGTATAGTATAGTATGGAAACCGGTCAAAAAAGATGGAGCTGGGTCCTTACTAGTTTCTATGTCAGGTGCTCGATAATCAATTCCTGGGTGAAACGCCTGGGTGAAACGCCTGAACTGAACCTTACTATTACCCCGCAGCCATCCGAGTATCTAAGCAAAGAATATGAGACTCCCTTCCATACCTAACAAAGGAAGTGCATAGTTGACAGCAGGTTTCTAGTTGACAGCAGCAGCTCTTATTGGTTGTTTCTGTTCCACTTTGAGGAGTGAGAGTTGTTTCCGAGCTATGTCTTCCAAATAATTCCATTATTCTTGACTTTATATAGTAGTGGCTGGGCCGGTAGTCCAGGTAGTCCAGGTAGTGGGCCTTATAGTAAGTTGCAATAACAGTATTAGTTGACTCGGTATCAGGAGAGGGAGTGGGGAGATGTAGACAGTCTCACTCTATTATTCTATCTTACTAAATGTGCTATTGCAGGAAGTCCACTCTATGAATACTAGATGGTTGATCATAGGATAGGGAGATGAGTTGCCAGAGAAAGATTAGCCTAATTCAGGTAGAAAATCCATTGAGTTAGAGGAGCCGAGCCTCATTCTGTTAGCAGAGATGAGCCATAACTTGATTAGTTTACAGAGAAGAATTAAGCTTTCCAGAATACATAATTGGTAGCGCACCCATCTAAACTAGCATTGATTAACACAAGCACAATAACCTCTTAAGTATGGTAACCACCCAAACACAAGCACCTTCATCCCCGGCTTCAGATCTTGTTGTTGTTGGGCCTGTGCCTGGACCTGGACCTGCTGATTCTTCTTCTACAATTATATATTATCTGACTTCATGCCCCAACGTTAGCTAAAGATTTCGATCGGTCGAATTCCACAACCAGTGTCTTTACTCTCAAGAGCAAGCCTTCCACCAAGGTAAGAAAGAGAATATACTCGAGCTGGAGCAGGATTAGGTAGAGCAGGAGCTGGTAGAGCAGAAAACAAAGGTGTTTCAAAAGCAAAGGAAAAGGGCGAAGGCGAAGTACCGAAGTCAAGAAAGTGTAGTTAGAAAGTCAGCTACGAGATAAGAAGCTGTATCGGGAGCAGAGGCAGTGGGTGAACTCGCTAACTCGGAGAAAGAGAATTCATGATAGTTCTAATTAATATAGTATAGTATAGTGATATGTTAATTAAGGGCACGTTCGCCAATTGTTCTAGTGAAGTATAGAACTTCTCAGGTAATCTTCATAAGGCCCAGACTCAGTGGAAAGAGAATCTGATGCAAAAGCCATATCGGGAGTAGGCAAAGAATCCGGAGTTTTTGTGGAGTTCGAAAGGGCCAAGCGTATACTGATATTTCTACTGATCCTTAAGATTACTCTGATCTTGCTCCACTGATCTAATTGCTCTCCTCTGTAAACTAATACTGAGTTGGATCCCGTCCCGAGCACAAGAACTATCATTCCTACTGTTACTCCCTTAAACTACACTGGAAACTTTACCTCGAAATGGATCTTTTCACTCTGGCAAATAGACCCCTATGGCTAATGATGATGTTTCAAACAACGTTGCTTGCTCTGCTCGCACCAAACCCATCTATACCTGTGAAACCTCTATCCACCAGTTCTTGCCTTAAGCTAGTGTTCGTCAACTATACCTCTATCTGTTCTCTTCTCTTTGCTTGCCACACTTAATCATTTCCCCTACCCGAAACTGAATGTTACTTCAATGAGTTCACCCCGAACCTCCCCTGTGACTTCAATTCCAACTCATAGTTCTCTTACTTAGGATAGAAAAGGAGAAACTCATAGTTCTATTACTTAATATAGAAAAGGAGAAAGAGGAGTTTCCAGAGTTCAGAAAGATGGTCAAGAGAGATGTAAAGGAGGATAAGATAACAGAACTACGTGCTGTGCCACTTAACTATTTGCATCGGCAGACAATAAGAATTGTGGTAAGTTAGCTAAGAATTCCACTCAGTAAAAGCTCGCTACCGCGCAACTTACTATGTTGCTTGGTGAATGAAACAAGGCCTGCTCTAGTAGCTGGGTGTTAGAGATTCAAAAGCTGCTTCTGGTCTTGGGTGTACGAGATGATAAAGTAAGTAAAGTATCTTTCCCCACTCTGCTATGGGAGCCTCATTCAGGTATCAAACGTAAGATCTCAAGTCTGGTATAGGTGTGGGAAGGGCCAAGCTACTGAGCTTCATTCTTTTAATAGTTACCCGAGTCGAGTCGAGGTAGGCAAGTAGGCAAGCAGAAAAAAAGATACTTGTAACCGGCAAGCTAAAGTACTAGACTTCGGTCAATCGGTGGTCTAGTAACTGACTCATAACTTCCTCCTGACTGAGGGAAATCGGTGGGATTACTACTTACTAGTTCAATTCTTATACTGACTTGTTTCATTCTGATCTTAGTACTTATAGCTTAGCTTAAAAGCCTCTGTCAACTACCAAGCGTATACTCTAACTCTTGCTACGGAGTTTCATTCTTACTTGATAACCAGAACAGTACGTAGCTCTTTTCACTTAGCAGCCCAGCAGCAATACATAGCGGTGTTAGCAGCTCACCGTTAAGACTGGTTTGCAGTAGGTTGAAGCCTGGTTGGAGTGCCCCCGTTGCTTGGTCCGCTACACACTAGTAGTTGCTTGGCCGTTACTTGGTTACCAATATCCATCTAATGTCAGTGAAACAATTACTTATCTCGCAGACAAAGAAACTCCACTTTCCACTTATATCGTTATTATTTGTTACGACTCTTCTTGATTACTATCTTTGCCTACCTATCTGATTTGACTATCTTCTCTTATATACTATCTTATCCTATATACTATCTTCTCTTATATATTGCCTCGCCATTATTCCATTCTGACTCTCTCTCTTACTCTCCTCTCGAGTTGACTCTCCTAGCACAGCATACCTTTCTCCGTTGGGAGCTGCCCTGCCCGCTCTTTGTAGTTCTGTTCGAGCATTGTCTGCATCTGCAAGAGAAGTTAGAGTGTCAGTGTCATAGAGGGTATCCAAGTCCAGGTCCAGTATCAAGTAGAGTTCTTGTGTCTAATAAGAAATAGTCCTTCGTAGTTGTTCTTTCCTCGTCAGAAAGTAGATACATTAGAATTGAAAGATCTGGATCAGAGGCGGTGCCAGTGTAGTCAACGAAAGAATACTATGTGAGAGTTAAAGCTATAGGAAAGTCAATGGAGCAGATCCAGCAATAACAGGTAAAGTACAGAAGCAAAGCAAGAAGATTCATCAAATACTAACTACTAGCGTTGAGACGGGAAGGTCAGTTTCAAGCAGGAACCTAGACCGAACTCGAACAGTATCTTTGAACTATTTATCCTAACCTTTATTATGAGACCCCTCTGACCTGGCTAACCTGTTTTCTAATCATATAGAGGAGTCTTTTTCAGTGTGAAGTAACTTCTAGACTACCTCTTACCTATTGCAAATATACTTCTCCTCTTGCTACAGCCAAGCTTAGTATAGACTTGTAACTGTACTAGACTTGTCACTGTAGTAGTGCTGGTTCCCTTTCCGCTCTACCGACCGAGTAGTTGCTTGGTGACTTCAACTTAGAGAAATCCGACTTATTGCACTTGCCCTAAACCTGCATTATGTCCTTCTTCAGCGTTAAAGGCAGCTGTAAAGAAAACAGTGGATGTAGGGTCCCGCTCGCCACTCCTTATAGTTTCGTAGTTACTTGTTGCGTAGTTGCTTGGTGGAACTCACCTAAGCTTGTATACCTGCGGGCAACTGACTTTCTCACTCTGCTTTCATTTGAATTGGAATTTCCGACCTAAACTGGAATTGCTGCTGAAGATCTTTCTCTGGTCTCCTTTCCTCGCCCTAAGGCTTCCTCTCTGGCTTATTACCCTGCTTGAGATCCGGATCTAGCTATGGATCTTGACTCTGGTTCAGTACTTAGCGCTTCAGAAGTACATTCCAAATCGTACCTTAGCACTTCAGCCAAGCAACACAACTTTGACTACAGTATGTAATCACAACTTTGACTACAGTATGTAATATTACTTGTTTCAATGCTCTAGAGGTGTGAACAATTCCATTCATCAATTGTACTACGACAAACGAGTAACAGGGATTTCTTAACCGATTGTAGCCGACTTCCGGACTTGGAATACACATCCACTACGGGCTCTGCTTTAACAGTCGACTTTAGCCCGATAGACTTCACTCATACTTTTTCATTCAGTTGAAACTACTTCTTTTCTTTTCTTATCTTGGCACTGCCTAATGCATAACGCCCGGTTAGCGCAGATAAGATTGGATCTCCTCTAACTCCCAGAGCAGGAAAAGTACTGACCTGGCCTCTCCTCCTTACTTTCCAGAATGAAACCACCAACAAAGAATGCAACTGGGGATGAACCTAGAAGTCAAACACCCGACCCTACCTCTTCTACTGGTTACAATTCTCTACTCCCCGCTTCAAAGGCATCTAGATAGCTGCCCTCTTCTTAACCCGCACTCCTCTTTCTTATTTACCTCTTTCACTCCTGTACGCCTCTTTAGCTCCGAATTGAACTATCTCCTACTTTTACTCGCTTTGTTAAGAACACAGGGTGACTTACCCGCTTGCATCTGCTCTTGTTCTTGCTCCAGTTTCAAGAGACGGATCAGAATACGGATTAGTATTGAAAGCCGAAGCCAGCAGCCAGCTAAAGCTGCCCTCTCTTTTCTCATGCCCACTACGTTGTTTAGTATCGGGAAAGCACTCTAAAGATGGGTTCAGCTACAGCTACAGGTAGATCACCATCAGCTACAAGCAGTTCTGTTAGTTCAATTACTGGTTTCGGCTAATCGACTAATACGAGTGACTAATTAACTGGAGGGGTCTCGTTGCTTGTCTATACGTAGCTTGTCTCTTCCCTTTGAGTTCACCCCCACTAGGCACCAGTAGTCCTGTTCGAGGGAGAGTTGGAAGAGCCAGAGTGGAATTAAGATCTAGTTGCCAGCAGCTAGTTTCATACCGAGTAGCCAGAGAAGAGAGATTGGCAGTTGAATCCCTTGTTTCATGCAGTACAGCTCAAGTTCTTGTTTAATACCGAGAGGGAGAGTTGAGGCAATCAGATCTTTGCTATGAAGAAACCCGGGGTTGATGAGCCAAGTAACGACTATACAAGCAAGTCAGCAAGACACACTACTACAAAGGCAACTAAAGCAAGGAACTCCATTAATAGAGGAACAAGATCAGCAGCCACTAGAGGATAGGAACAAGATCAGAAGCCGGGTGCTCAATTGTAAGAATGGAAACCAGTCAATCTGAGAATGAAACTAAGCGCATCTAGTCTAGTATACGACTAAGAATGGAACAAAGTTGGCAAGTAAGGAGAAGAGGATTTAGCTAGGTCTGATAGAATAAGGTAACTCACAAAGGGTAAGTGGGAAAGCAAGTAAGTAAGTATATTCATTGGGTATATAAGAATTAGATAAGTCAGTAGGATAGATCTAGCGCATTACCCTATCTAAAGCATGGAGAGGTAGGAGATCAGTTGGAGAGTAAGGAAGGAGTTATATAAGATGGTATATGAATAGGGTACTAAAGAGGGCCCTTATAATAATTGCTAGCGCATTACTAACTAAGTGAACTACTTGAAAGCAGGCCAGAATACAGAACTTGCCAGCGGATTAGGGCGCTAAGTGAACTACTTGAAAGTCAGAGGTCAGTCAGATCGGGATAAAGTATCGGCTTTGAAGCGGTAAGTCAAAAAGTAGATGTGGATTGATTTCAAGCCCTTAAGTAAATTGCAGTAGGATCAATACAATAAAGAACCTATCTCGCAGACTTAACAAGCAAACACCTTTCCCATACTTCATTCACTTTCAAACTAACTATCTCCGGCTCTGAAGGAAGGCTAGCTATATGGCACTAAACTTCCCTTTCCGACCTTAATGGAATTGCAGCTCAGCTTCCTTTCGTACTGCATCCCTTTTGTTTACGGCAACACCTCTGATCTTAGCGCCAACCTTGCCTCGACTTGAAGAATCGATTGCAGATTACTTACTTTATACTCCTGTCTAATTACCAATAAATTCTATACTACACAATACGCATTGCTTAAACTCAATTAGCACAAGTAAAAGAATGAATTGAAACTCCAGGAATTGACTTTCGCACCCAAATAGATGATACTTAAGAAAATCATAGAAGTGTGCACCCACCCATTCTACAATAGAAAAGTCCGTAAACAACACGGCCCATTCATATACTATACTTAAGAATCGCATACAAGTGCACAGACTCTATAATTGATGGAAACTCCTAACGCTGGCGGAAGGTAGATTAGCTTCGGAACTGGTAAGGCAGATGAGCTTCGGAACTGGTAAGGCAGATTAGCTTCGGATCGGAACTGGTGGTTTGCTTTGCCGCTAGTGGTTCCGTAGTGGTAAAACTGTGTCCGTGCTTTCCCGGTCGCTGTAACAGCTACTAGCCCTTCCCTCTGGAACACCAATGAATGAGGGTAGTCAGGTAAGCACCCCGAAACAGATATACGCAACGGAACAAGCTAATTGAAGATATTAGAATAGAGCATCTCCTCAATCAACAGAGAATAGAGCATCTCCTCAATCAACAGAAAAAGTAGATCACTTGAGCACCCGACCCGCCATTGAATTATGACTTTCCTACTTGTGAGTTGAATGAAGACCTTTCCTACCACGGAGTGGCTTTCAGCACCTTATTTAGTTGTTGAATCCCAAGTGGAATAAGAAAAAGAGTATAAAGCCGAAGCCAAAGATGGATCTGTTAGAAGCGCCAGTACTGCTCTTTTCTAGTTATATATCCAATCTGGTACCCGAGTTAGTTCTTATATATAATAACTTAGTTTTGAGTTTCATTCGAATCCCCTACCCTAGTTCTCTATTTCATTGTCCCCAAAGCCAACCTCTTATCGCCCTTATCCATACTTCGCTCCTTCCTTTAATAATTGAGTTTTCTAAGGAATATCAGAATTGAGGGTTCAGTTGGCGTAAGGAGTCTGGGTAACTCACTGACACTAGACGAAGACCGGGGTTGACAGATACAGGACTTGGCCCTAAGTACTTAATGCGAAAGGGGAATTAGAGTGGAAAGAGCCGGAGAGGGCAGGGAAACAGGCTACTACTAGACTAGCAACGGGACAAACAACGTAGTAAGGAGACAAGAATAAGAAGGAACTCAAATAACTAGTTATTACGTGTTGTTACCAAGTT
The DNA here is from genome assembly GCF_036884655.1 of Musa acuminata AAA Group. Lineage (NCBI taxonomy): Eukaryota > Viridiplantae > Streptophyta > Magnoliopsida > Zingiberales > Musaceae > Musa > Musa acuminata. Next base: position 17,674 of record NW_027021252.1, on the reverse strand, counting down.
AAGTGTACTAGAGTTATGAGCGAGTCCTGTTTTTGGGGCCGCTCTTCCCATGTGACATTTCCCTTCAATACGAGGGCGGGTCAGAGTCCAGTGTTTGTCGCACATAAATTGATTATAATTGAGATATTCCTTAGTCCTAATTAAGTCTGTTTCTTATACTGATCTATACTGCTTAGCTCCCTAGCTCTAGCCAAAGGTAAAGTCAATAACTTCTTATTCTTCTTTAAAGGATGAAACTGGAAGGGCTTAACCGAAGATGGCGAAGGTATACACTCAAAATGAACTAAAACATAACTTATGGGATTTTATGGGAAATAAGCTAGGAATTCGCTTTAAATAGCATTAAAAGAGGGTTGGGCACACGCAGAGGAGTTCTCTTTCTCTCAATACGGAAAGTAGGAAGGTAAAGAGACTGGTTCGGTGCTTGTGTTTAGCAATGAAGGTGTAGATGGAATGCCTTTGCAGCGAGGTGTCGGCCAAATACAATGGTCTCTGGGAGGCCTCTATAAGAAGTTTAGGGTGTGAGTTCAAAGATAGTAATTAATAAGAGAGGTCGGGTTCAGGGAGAGTTCTGGAATGATTAGTTGACTCAACAAGTCGTCTTAGTGTAGAAAGTCAAGTACGTGTGTTAGGAGTGAGCGATCAGTATGGACTAATAGCCTTTACCGAGAGGAAGCTAGATAAGGTGCAGTTTGAGGCAATGAGTAGAGAGGGGATTAGCCCCCAAAAGCCAGGGCCAAATACACTATAGGGTGAAACGCCTTAACCGCGAAATCAATCAAATCAGAGGGCAAGTGGTTCGGTTTAAGTGGAAAGCTCAGTTCTAAAGTCAATCCTAGTTTGCAACTCCAGAATATGAATAAGAATCCTAAGGTAAAGAATCCGTTCGATATCTGGGTATTGTCGGTTCATAACTTCAAGTAAAGGTTAGGCCCTTATAGTAAGTTGTTCCTATTGCCTATCAAATCAATCTATTGGGGGTAGTTCTGAGTAAGCCCACAGAGTAAGCCCGAAGTCTGTTACTAGTGTTGAGTAAGCCCAAGAAGGAAGCCCATAAGAAGAAGAAAGCCCCTAGTCAGTTAGGGGGAGCCTTATTATAAGTAGTAACAGACCGATTTCATCTGTATTTGTAGTAGTAGTGGACAAGTAGTAGAATTGAACGTCGTTGGCAAGTAGTAAGGGTATCCAGTAGTAAGGGTTAGTAGTTAGAAGAGCCTGAGTTAGCTGAGTTCAAGGAGTAAGAAGTATAGTAAAAGAATTCAGTTAGATGAGCAAGAGTTGGATTAGATGGGAGCAAGTAGTTTCAAAGGTCTCAATGAACCGATTCCCCGAAGTCAGGAGGAAGTTATGAGTCAGTTACTAGGGTAGTGAATTCATTCTATATACAAGGCTCGGGTTCAGTCAACTATACCTGCTAAGTCAGTAAACAAGAACTTACAATAAGGGCCCCTAGTCACTTCTTTAAACAAGCAAGCCCAGTAGTTAGTTGGTTCAGTGCCACTGTAGCTCCTTCCCTTGTAGACCCTGCTGTCAACTAATAAAAGAATGAGGCTCCCCACAGATAGAATGAAAGGTATAGCAGCTGGACAACCCGCTTCTGAAGGCTTCTTTCTCGTCCTTGAACAGAGGTTAAACGTAGTTAATGGCAAATTCCTCTAATGAAACTAGCTATAGGGCAGTCAAGACAGTTGTTCAACTCTATAGTGCGCAGAAATGCAGATTACGGAGTCTCTTCTCTCCATATAAGAAAGAGAGCATCTAAGTTATTCAAGAAAGAGAGCATCTAAGTTATTCAAGAAAGAGAGCATCTAAGTTATTCTGATTATCGGGCACAGGACTTGGTAGTAGTATTGCATAAATAGAGGCACCCTTATCCCTCTAGTTTAATGGAATTGAAGCTTCTTCTCTAGCAGACAATGCTCTAACCCCTGGAAACACCACTGCTTGCAGCTTCTTCACCTGTACTTATGATGTAGTGGAATTTGAGAATCTAGTTTCGTTACCGCAAAACCACTTCTCTATCCCTATCTAACCCACTAGATCTAACACTTCCCCACTGGATCTAACACTTCTCTATCCCTATCTAACCAACTAGATCTAACACTTCTCTATCCCTAGCTCGCCAACAAAGATCTCTGACCTAGCTTCCTCGCCTGCTGCTAACTCGTGATAGTAATTCATTCTCTGGACCTGGGCACTGCCTTATAGTTCTTATCCGGTATCCGCTCTGGAAACTTCTGAAAACTTATAAATAGGTGGGCCTGTACGGGCAACTGGAGCCAAACCACTACAAGAGCTAGAGCACCAACACAGTAAACTTGCACAGGGCATTCAACGTCAACAAACAAGGTGCTAAGAGCCTCCTGGAACTGGAACTGATCCTGCGGAAGATCTTTCTTTGTCCTATGTTCGGCACCTATTTGTTCAAGTCGACATCGACAACATAAGATGCACAAAAGTAAGTAAGCTGGTAGAGCTGATACAGCAGTAGTAGATTCCAAGTAAAGAAATGTAGCAGTTAGAGCTGGATCTGGCTTTGAAGCACTCCCTATAGGGTAGGTAGGATGAAATTGATGATGAAACTCGGGAAAGCCTTGAACTCCCGGTTGGTTACCAATCTATAACACCCAGCTACCTGGCAACCTAAACTATACTTTCTTTCTTATGAGACCCGACCTCTCTTTATTACAATTACACTTGCCTCTCCTCTTTTCTTTATAAATCAACTACTAGCTTCCCTTGACTCTCTATCCTCTGGACTAGCTTGACTACCTCGACTCTATCTCCATTCTTTCATTCCTACTTTCAAGAAAGAGCACTCAATCGGGCAGGCTTGGAGTTAGTGCTTTCAGGCTGGTTGGGGTGAGTTGAAGGCTTAGTGGCATGGGTTGTATTCTTTGGCTACCCGGTATCAGTCCCTAACTACCTAGCATCCGCCCGGTAGCTACCAGTTAGAGACCTTAGCCCTCCTTTGTATAGGATTAGTTAGCTCCATTCCTTTACTGACTAGTGGAATAGACCGCTACTGACAAGTGGAATTCTGAGGCTACTTAGTTCTATTCTGCTACTGACCAGTGGAATTCTGATCTATCTCTTGCTAGCTCCATCTGGTAGTGCTTTCGGGCTTGAACGACCGAGTGGAATTCTTTCATTCCTACTTATGAGGTTGTCTCTGACTTTCCACTATCCCTCTCTTGCTCTGTCAACTAACGACTCCAGTTCTGGTTTCTGTCTAAACTAACCACTCCACCACTACTTAAAGGGGCTTCTAATACGATAACTCCACTTTCCTTCCCGTCTGATACGATAACTCCACTTTCTGCCCCGATTGCAGCTGGCAACCTAGACTACTATACCACTAATATGGATTCTGGACGCGACTACTGCTTGGCCCCTTGCTTTCAGACTCGGACTCACTGGTTGGATTCTTGGATTTACTTGCTTCATTTACTACCTGTGCTTTGGATTTACTTGCTTCATTTACTACCTGTGCTATTGATGCTAGTTTGATACTGCTTCTAATGGGTTGAATTCTTATCGCCTTGTCTATAGTACCAGTTCCATTCTTATACTGACTACTTGCCTACTGAGCTGCATTCTTGCACTAGAGCTTCAGTCTTGTTGTTACTGGTTGAAGTCTTAAACTACTGGGTTCTACTCTTGGATTGACTGGTCTTATTCTGATCTTAGTAGCTATAGGTCTGAAGTAGCTATATAAGAAGCGGGCAATTGAAACAGAGACCCCAGCTACAGAGCATCAATCTGAGTACCAATACCCAGCATTAGGCTTACTCACCGCTTTAAGTCTCGCTACCCTTGGTTGAAGTCCTGTAGTCAGGTGTCTTAGGCTTACTAGCACTGCTTTAAGTCTTACTAACTCCCTTTCCATTACTAGACCAGCTAAACATAGCATCAGCCTGTCACTACCTGGTTTAAGTCTCAGTGGTACCGGGCTTGCTCACCTCGCTTTCAGGTCATAGGTCTAATTAACTACTGAGTGGGACTTCTGGTCATAGGGAATCAGTGGGCACCGCATCAGTCCGATACGATAAATACTTAGCATCAGGCTTAGCAGCACCAATTGGAGCCTTGGAAGCACTGGTTTCGGTCTGGTTGTTAGGCATCAGTCACCAAGGAACTACTAATGTTCCGCGGTAGCGAGCGGTTCTCCCCTTGCTTTCAGTCTCAGAGATCAGTCTCACTTCCCTTGCTTTCAGACTTGGACTCCTTAGCTTCAATCTGAGCCTACCCGGTGTCATTCTTTGCCAGTAGTTTCTTGTTTCTAGTTGGAAGCAATGTAGCTATAGCCTTGGACTTCCCTGTTTCACTCTGATAGTTAGGTGCCTTAGCCCTGTTAACAGTGGTTTCAGCCTTTCGCTGCCCGGTATCAGTCTTTGAGTTAGGTATCTTAGTCTCGCTACCCTGACTTTAAGGCTTTGACTCCTTAGGTCAATTCTCAACATACACCCCCGCATTCATAGCCTTACACTGACTGGTTTCATTCTAATACTTACTGGTTGAATTCTGATCTTAGTAGATCTATAGCACTGGCAAGCCAGCTTGAGGCTTGCGACGTTGATGCTCTGTTGCTAGGTAATTCCTGTTGTTAGGGTTGTTAGGTGCCTTCGTCTTGCTCCCCTTGCTTGAAGTCTGATTGGGGTGAGTTGAAGACTGTTACTCCCCAGTGGAATCCCAAGCCAATTCTGGTTTACTATATTAAGAAGAGATAGAATTATCCACTGTTTTTCCCTTCCTAACAAGTACAGAAAAGGTAGTCAAAAAAGAGATCGACTTTTTCGTATTATTTATGATTTGATCAAATTTATTCATCGGGCTATTCTCTGGTCAAGAGGGCAGGGCCGCTAGTCAATCAAGCACATAGCATCTTCCCTCTATTAACTCGGTATTCCACTATAGCACCGAACTCGACTCAGGCTTGGCTACGCCTACCTCGACTCTGGCTACAAATCATTTAACCCAGCTAAATCCTCTTTTTAAACAGGAGTAAACAAATACAGATGCAACAAATCATTCCACTGGCAGCTGGCAACAACTACAGAAGAAACTACTCGTATACTTGCTACCAGTGCTACTACTACCAGTGCTACTACTACCAGGGCAGCTAGTCAATCACATAGCATCTTTTCTCTCTAACAACTACTGGCTCTCCTCTGTCTCTTAACTACTCTCCTATTGCTCCCGAACCGAACCTACCTCTCTTATCTGGCCTACCTCGACTTGAAACTACTAAATCAATTGAACTGTCCCCTTTCCTACCTGTACTCTGGCACACATCAGAATGAGCTATCACTTCCCCGGCCGGAGTAGCTCTTTTTACTTCACTTAGCAGCCCAGCAGCTCCCTTACTACTTGAGGGAATCAGTGGCATGGGTTTGGTTCTGTAACTACTTAGGTTCAGTCTGCCCAGCACTAGCGTCCGCCTGAGATGCACCGGTTGAAGGCTTACCCCGATCAGATCAGCTCTAGTCTCTAACTACCTAGAAGCAGCCTGTAACACCTAAGCATCAATCTGAGCCTACCCGGGTGAAGTCTTGATGGTACCGGTTTAAGGCTTGGAGTTAGTGCTTTCAGGCTTGCTGGCAGTGGTATCAGTCTCAGTAGCCCTTGGTTGAGTCCGACACCTACTAGTTACATTCTGTCACTCACCGGCATCAGGCTCGGTGGCACTTGTTTGAGTCTCGTCTTTGCTAGCTCCGTTCTCACACTGACTGGTTGGAGCCTGTTTCTTCCCTGTTTGGTTCTGTAACTCACTTGTTTTAGTCCGGGCATCACTAGTTCTACTCTTTGACTTGGACCGGATAGCCTGTAGCACCCTTAGCTCATTCCGGGGCATATGAGTGTCAGTCTGATCCGTATGGGTTCAATTCTTGCCTGGTAGTGGTGGAAGCCTTGGAAGCAGTGGCTCAATTCTCTAACTACCTAGCTCCGTCCTATGCCTACCTGGTCTCATTCTGAGTAGGAGCAGTTTCAATCTTACTGCCCTTGCTTGCAGTCTTGGGCGAGTGAGGCCAATTCTTAGCAGCACTAGCTCAATTCTGTGACTCCCTCGTTGAAGGCTTGCTAATAGTATCTCCATTCTCTGACTCCTTAGCAACAGTCTGCCCAGCACCGGCATCAGACTTGGAAGCACCGGTTGAAGTCTACCCCCTTGCTTTAAGCCTTGGATTCACTACCATCAGGCACCAAGGCACGGGCCAAGGAACTACTAATGTGTAGCGACAGAGTCAAAGTCACGTTTTCTACCTTTGCGTTTTCCCGTGTTTTTTGATAGCATGGGCATTTCCCTTCCTGGACCGATCCATGAAAATGAGATCTTGGCGTTTTCCCGTGTTTTTTGGTAGCAATCTGATTTCCCTTAATAGACCGATCCAAAAGATGGATTATTTGACGAAACACGGGTTTTTTCGTAGCAGATGCTTTTTCCCTCCTAAAGGGTTCCAATCCAATGATGTTTTTGCGTTTTCTCGGTATTTTTAATAGCAAATGGGTAAATAGTACTTAACTTGAGTTCGGCTTGTCTAGTAGTTAGTTGGCCCGATCCTACAACTCTGGGTTCTGAGTCTACCCGGTCGAAGTCTTCCACACCCCCGTTTAAGTCTTGCACTCCTTAGGGACACTCTTGCTGGCACTAACATAAGGCTTGGAATCCTTAGCCGCAGTCCCCGAACACAGTACTTATATCTTTAACTCCTTAGCTCATTCTATCCAGCACTAGCATAAGTCTTACTAGCAATAGAATCGGTCTCGCTACCCTGGCTTGAAGCCTGCCCAGCATCGGTATCAGTCTTGCCCTCGGGTCGGGTAGGCTGCCACTCCTTAGCTTCATTCTTTGACCTGCTAGCTCCATTCCGATACCTACTAGTTCAATTCTGAGTCTTATACTTATACTAGGCTCATCCACTTCTCCTCTGTAAACAAACACAGATGATACTGGGGATTCCACTCGAACAATAACTGGAACAGGAACTCTACTTTATGACTGGAACTGGGGATGAAACTAGTAGTTGCCTTTAATTGCTTCCCTGGCCTACCCTGTCGTTCACCCTACCCGCACTAACTATATCTGACTTTCGGACCTAGACCTTACTTTAGCCTCTTCTTCTAGAACTCCCCTTTCTGACCCGATTGCTGCTACTACTGATTTAACAGGACCACTACATTATATCAACTACACCTAAGAACCGAGTGGGGAAGGGACCCACGGAGCAGGGGATGGCCTGTTAGCCGTGAGCATGAGCTAATGTTGCTAGGGGTTTAATTAAAGAGAGAAGCTAGTACACTGAGTTAAGACTGGTTGGCAGTGATCGATGTAGCTACTGGCTTTAAGGCTTATACTGCCTAGTTCATTATGAGTCTACTATGGTGGAGGGGTGTTCCTTTCTTTGACTAGTGAGTTGAATTCTATCACTGCTTTGGGGCATTCTAACTTGAACTACTGAGTTGCCTTGGAGCGGCGGAGTCCAATCAATACTTGTTGCTACTTAGTAGCCCTAGATGCTGGCCTAGTCACTTCATTAAACAAGTAAGTCCACCACCCTGCCCTAGTAACAGGCAATTCTCCACTTCCCCGCATCAAACCCAGTACAAGTCCTTTCTTCGACCATAAATCTTCTAGTCATAAATGCATTCTAAGGCAAGTTGATTAGTTTCAATGGTATATCCTTTCCTCGGTAACTTACTTCTATCAGACCAGGACCTAGCGAATAATTCCGTTTCTTAACAGAAAGTTCCATTCTGCAATTGGTTATTGGTACTACGTTAAGTCAACTCAATTCTTAAAGGAAGTAGCACTACACTAGGTTTGCGAGGGAGATAAAGAGGGTTTGTTAGTGACTTTTGCTATTAAACCCCTTCGGCTAATTCCGCTTTTTGAAGTTCAAGTAAAACTCCCATTTTAGCCTTTCCTTCCCGCTTTCTTGATACTGATAGATTTCCCGCTTATCTTTACTGCGTACTGGGCATGAGAGAGAGAACTTTCTACTTATAACTAACCACTACGCGGGGAAGAAGAAGTTTTTCAAAGGACTCAGAGACACAAAGACCTGACTTGCTCATTACTACTCTTCATTTTATTGTACTTGCAAGTGGGGGCGCAGAGCGGTTCTTCAAGTAATGAATCCGCGATGTTGGTGCAAGTCAAGTTTACGGCTACCTATGCTCTTGATACAAGCAATATAGTCGGGGAGCATAAATGGATACTACACTTGATACGCGCAGAAAGAAGAGATGAAACTGTTGCTTTCGAGCATAAAGAATGGAATGAAAACTGTTGGTTGACCTCGAGCATAAAGAATAGAATGAAATTAGACTGGCTCCCTCGGCGCATAAAGGAGAGTAGGCTTGGCTCTGTCTGCTTGTATATGTTACTTATGAGTTGCCGGAGAACTCGAATTCTGACTTAAGAGTAAAGAGCACATACTAGGTTTGTGACCCTAATCCATGATACCCCTTCTGTTCCCTTGCATTAGACCCCTTACCTTCTGTTCCCTTGTAGGAGTAGAATACTGTAACTGGCAATTGGGCTACTGACCTCTGACTTGTACCTACACCTAGAAACTCCACTCTAATGTCAGAATGGAATTTAGATCTCGAAGGTAAGCAATAAGGTATCCAAGAGGGAATATAGCTTCATTAAGGTATTCAAGAGGGAATATAGCTTCATTCTCTCCCATGTGCAACAAGGTTAGTGGGTGACTCTTACTACGAATACAAGCTTCCAGAAGGACTCGCCGCTCCCTTACTCCTACTTTATAGAACAGCTTCTTTTTATCTAATCTCCCTAAAACTGCCGACTCGGTAAAGTGAATGAAAACATTCCTATTACCTCAGAAAGGAGAGCTACCGAATACACACCTTCAGAAACACAGAGCATCCAGTTGATTTACCTACCTCGGATACTCTGATTCACCAGATTATCTCGATCCAGCCCATTCTAGTTGTTTTTACTTCACGTTTTGGGATCTAAAGAATCCAAAGGATAAGGATAAGAGGAAAAAGAAGGAGAGGTGAGGTCGGCAAAATCACTATCACTAGGGCTTCGAACACCAATTCATTACTACCACTCAACTCAACCACTGCTATAAAAAAACAAGGGGTTTAGTCAACTGCTTCTCTTGCCCATGATAGGGTCAAAAGAGATTCTAAGGCTAGTTTCCTCGGTTCAATGATGTATTTCCCATAAAACATAAGAAGTTATTAAATAGTGCATTTCTTCCTATCAGATTGACCCTATTGCTCTGTTACTCCGGTAGTACGGCTCCTGTTCTTGTTGAAGACCTTGAGAACTGGCTCGGATCCGTCTTTTATGGACCTCTTTTCTTTATTAGGGTTGCCAAGAGCCCTTGTTTTGTGGAAGATACCTCGCATCAAAGGCATCTATAAAGCTGCCCTGGATTGAAGTTTGAAATAAGCAAGTGGAAGGCGTACAAGATTGGATTCTTGGCATGATGCTCTTAATTCTCTTTTACTTACTCACTCGATTCTCATGTTTTCCATGTTTATTCTTGTTGGGCGGCTAGGGGATTATTGTACTCATTAGTAGGATTATGGTTTTCCCACTGGGATCCCCCCTGCTGTTCCAGTTTCGTTCTTATACTAATACGCGAAATTCTTTGACTTCCCTACTTGGTATTGGTGGTTCCATTCCCTATTCTGTGTTTGACTCTCTATTACTTGCCCACTAGTGATAGGTTGTCGAGAGGGTATTGTACCAATATGAGGTGAATTCCGACCTTGCCCACGCTCCAATGCTACTATTAGATTAGTCCAGTAGGGGCTATTTCAAAAGATGTAATAAGCAACTACGGAATGCCGGAATAAAGGGAAAGAATTAGATAGAGTAGTGTCAAGCTAATAGACAGGAAAGTAAGAACGAGAGATGGTAAAGCAAGATTGAGATCGAGTTCGGTATGATAAGTACGAGTCCAGTGCCTCTATTTGTTACGATTCCACTGTTATAGGTGTTGGTCCCAGTCCGATAGTCATAGTTTTTGTCTTAGAAGTACTAGGGTTATTCTCACTTTCTATTCTTAGTATTAGAGCTTGTTTCCCAAGCCGGGTAGACTTACTTATTAGTTTGGATTCCCTTAAGTATATATCTGCAACTTCTCATACACCTTAGCACATCTGCTCTTGCGTTATAACCTATACTCCTTATTCCGAGTTTCGATGTATAGTCTTATACTCTTTTCTCTGATCCTAATACTTGCTCCTTCCATTCCACTCTTGCTTGTTAGCTGCCCTTACTTTCGTCTCCTTACTTTACATACAGGAGAGTTCCTTTCTTCCTTTCGAGTGGGGAGCACCTGGTCCTGTATAACTATGACTTTATAGTGGAATTCCTACTTCAGAGCATAGAGCACCCTAAACTAGCTCGTGTACCCGCCCCTATTCTTCTCGTGTACCTGTGACCATATTCTTATTAATATGTATTTAATCCATTCTTTGACTACTTCTTTGGATTCTGACCACTACAATTATTATTCCTATAGCACAGTGGGGGTACCCTGACTTAAGGCAAGGAAGTCAGACCGATAGCCAGGAGAAAGTGAGCCCTATCAGTAGTCGCGATATTTTGGATTATAAGGAACAGTATTGGAAGCCGCGATTCCATTCTTATATGCCCGTTGTTGTTAGCAGTGGTTTCATCCTCTTACTACTTCATTGAATTCCGCCGTTCTTTTTCTCTTACTATACTATTACAACTGCGAGTCTTATACTAGAGTTCATCATCTACGAATCCAATAGGGGGGTCTAAGGCTTCAACAGGAGCATAGGCACTTAAGACAGGCGTTGAAAGAACAAGTCCAAGTTTGCCCTCTAGCAAGTAGGGCTCGGACTACTAGGTTTAGTTCCTTATTTCCTAAGTGAGAGTTTAGTGTCATACGCCCCAGTTCAGTTCTCTGCAGTAGTAGCATTGTTTTTCATAGAGCTCCCCAATTTCATGAACGAACACAAAATAGTTGAAGCTCCCAAAAACTGGACTTGGTACCCAGAGTTCTGAGGGCCAGGAGTCGTTGATTTCTTGTTAACATCAGTATAAGGTTTCAAAGCTAGTGGAGCAAGATTCGAGATCAGCAGCTAGACTAATGCTAACAAGGGTCGAACTAAGTAAACCAAGCCTAACTCACCAGCAGCCCAGGCCTTATTGCCTTACTTTCAAACTTCCACTAATTTCTGAAAGGTTACCAAACCCAATATAGAGTATTGCCTTCCTCACTTTGATTCTGACTTACTTAACTGCCCTCTCGCTACTAACTATTAGGCTTAGCGCTCTACCCAAACTAACATGCCTCACTTTTGCTTTACTACCTTTGCTTTAACTCTGTAGTGAGTACTTCTAATACTTTGTGGATTTAAACGATAGCTCTTGTGCGGGTGTGCTCAGTAAACATAATTCTGTGAGGTCAACAGCATTCTTAGAAGTCTCGATGCTAACTACTACTCAACTAGAGGAATGAATCAACTCCGACAGGAAGAGAATTAAGCCACTACAAATTGATAATTGTACTCATCCGTAACAGAACTAACCAGCAGAGGCTAGACTTCAACAACATAGGGATCAAACAAACTTAGGAGTATCGGACTTCAAACTCATAGGACAGGATCCAATCCAACAGTGAAGTTCAAGAAAGAAAGTGAGTGGTATCGGGTCAAGAGAGTTTATAGTACTATTGTTACTAGCTTGGTTCTGACTTGACCAAACAGACCTATATCTCTACTATTTGTGTTAGCCCTATACTATAATGAATAGTATGAGAAAGTATGAAAATACGCTAGAGGATTGGGGTTAGGTTAAGATGTTAGATCAGGACCTTAGATGCGGTGAAGCAAGGTGATTATAGGAGTAGTTAAAGTGGGAAGGTAAGGATAGTCAGAATAATCTATTGTATAGGAGGAATCAAAGACAGGATCCAATGTCAGTGTTAGAGGATCAATCAATACCCCAGGAAGGTAGCTTTGGCTAAGTAACTACAACTCAAAAGTAAGACTATTAAGTCAGTTTGAAAGTAGAACAGAACCCCTTGTAGCTGACTTGATTCTTTTCTTCTCGAGTCGACAACTAAGGTCAACAATAACCTCTACCCTACGACAAGGAACTAGAGCACCAACCTCTTATTCTGATTATTAGATGACAGACGCCTCTTCAAAGCACCGAACTCCCACTTGGATTATGATTTGTCATATAGAAACTGGATCTCCTTCCAGCTATTCTAATTCTTATTATCATTCTCACTTATGCAGTAAACCAATATACACCAATGAGTGGGACAACGTAACTTCATGATTAAACACAGAAATCTAGGACCTACACTAGTCACTCGGGAATCCAACTGTACTACAATAGATCGAACTGCAGCTAACAAGAATATACACCACTACCGGATAGATTTGATCTTACTAATAAACAATTCAACGGGATTCCAAACACTACTAACAGGACTGCTTTCATTCAATGAACACTAGCACCCTTCACTTCTTATATAGGCCTCGACCTAGAGCGTAAGCACCAAACGAAACTCCCCTTTCAGAGTGGAAGACCGCTTTTCATTCTAAGTATATATACCAGATAAGTAGGAATACCTGAGTTAGGAGTTAAATACAATACCAGAGTGAGATTAGCCTCATGAAGTTATAAGAGATGAAATAGTATCTAGAGATTCAATCGTATATGAAAGAATTCCACTCCTAAGTCAAAGAACGTTTAATCCGAATTGAAATCATCAGTCGCAACAGACCGACCTAAGCCCAGTTGGACAAGCCCTACTTTGCACCCCTACTTCTCAGCCTTACTATCCTTGGCTTTAAGTCTACCATTGCTTTCTTTAAGGCTTAGCTTCCTTGCTTTCGGACAGAGGAATAAGAATAGGGAGGTGCATAGATAACCTAAGGTAGTATCCATACTAACAAGAAATGAGCTAAGGACTTAGTAGTTGGCGGAAGACCCAAACCCCAGGCAATAAGGCTTTTGTCCTTTCTCACTTAAAAAACCAAAAGGGAGTACTAATAGGGAGCCAGAGCTAGGTCATAAAAAGACTTATTCTCGAATGATGTCTTCGGGTAGTTTTCTTGATTTGCTTGTTTGTTCATTTACTTATTCTAATACGAGAATTCATAATCATATAATTAGTTTTCTTAGAGTCATTCCACTAGGTTTATTCTAGTAATTAGAGAAAAAAGGTCTATTGCTTTTATCTTCCCTTGAGAACTATTTGTTTGGGTGTTCAGTAAACTCCCCTCTGATTACTCTCCTACTTGAAAACTGAATGGTACTGGCCCGATGAGACTTGAACCCGATATAAGTAATTCAACTCCAAACAGGTAATACAAACACTCCTTCCAAGAATAGAAACCCACGCAACTGCTCAATACTTTTACTTGAACTGAGAAAGAGGGATAGGGATCCGACTACTGCTTATCATATTGACACAAGAGAAAGGTTTCACTCACAACTAGGAATGCGCTACTACCCACCTTGATCGAACTAGTGTAATGCGTACAAAAGAAAGCAACTGGTGCCAGCAAGGCCTTACTTCATAGCTTCCAAGCCTTATTTACATAGCTCCCACTTCTTTATCTAATCCTGTAGTTAACTCTTCAAACTAACGCTCCTTTCTTTAGGGCTGGCCTTGCCCTGCCTCTCCCAGGTGCGGTGTTTAGTCTGACATTCCTATCTTGCTTATTTAGCTCCACTATAATAGAAGTCCTCCTCTCCCGCCTCTAAGCCTATCGTTTCTGTATCTCGGCCCATATCTTCTTGCTTTAAGGCTTTCAGCTCCTTGGTGAAATTCCTATTCCATTGGTTTGGTCCTGTCCTCGTAGATGTGTTCTGCCAATCAGGCCATACTTTTCTTCTTTCTCGTTCGGATTTCGTAAGTCAGTCAAGAAAGTGGAATTAGAAGCGAGTCCTGTGCCCTAAAGTCAACTAAGTCAGATCTTGTCTGTCAACTAAGTCTGCTCTTGAGCACCTCTCCTCAGGCTACAAATACAGATGAAGCTGGACGACTCCCCTTATATACAAGTGAACAGTGAGAAAACATTCCAACAAGAATTCTCTCTTATCTAAGAAACCAGATGATACTAGGGATGAAACTGGGCATGCAACTTCCTGTCAAACAAACAACCAATAAGGAACTTACAATAAGGGACTCTATTACAAGGAAAAGCCAATCGAGAACCTCTCTTCTCTGTAGTATCCCGTATGATTATTTGTAGGAATAGTATGAGTGGAAGACCAGAGGAGCTTCATTCAATACACCCTTACACTGCTTCCCTTTCGCCAACATCTTTATACTTTACTTTCGAACTGGAACTGGTGCTGTGTTAGCTTACTTTGTTTCTATCAGAATTAGTTGACTTAGGTAGAGGTAAGCCTAGCCTAGTAATAGAGGTCAAGTAGAAAGTGTAGTTACTATTCAATAGGTAATCGAAATAGAATACAAGGGCTCTCAACTCCACTCTAAAGTCAGAATGAAATGCAAACAGAAGAACGAGCTCTGCCTAATGGAGCTAAGTCACCAACCTAACCCTGTGCTCTTAGCAGGAATGGAAAGTCAGAGACAGGCAACTCGGCAAGTCGATAAAGGATCATAGCAGCCATAGTTAGATGAGCCTCATTCTGTTAGCGGAGAGGAAATAGTATCTAGAGATGAAATAGTATCCGCTAGGCTTAAAAGGTGTCTCCCTTACTGAGAGGTATCTCCTTTACTGAGAGGAAACCCCTTCATAGTACTAGAGCAAGAAAGAGAAGAGAACTTAACTTATAGCAGAACTGAACGGATAGCCCTTATATATCACAGGCACAACTCTTCATTCCAATACGCCGGGCAGGGTAGTTCAATTCAATCAAAGAAATTCGAAAAACTAGAAAAACTCAAAGGAAAAACATGTCCTTGATCCTATACCAACTCAGTATAAACACAGTATAATTAATTATATATAACTTTATTAAGAATTGAAGTCGACTCGATAAGGTTAGAATCCGGGGCTGGAGCTATGCATGCTAGATCGTACCAGCTCGATAGAAGAATTAAGATATACTAGATGCGCTAGCAAAGACTTGCTCATAAAGGGAAGCTATGAAAGTCTAGTTATTGCCCCAACTAGTGGTATAAGTAGTCCAGAGCCATAACAGTATTATAAGAATTCAACCCCAAAGTACGGAGTTAAAGGAGTTCTAATGAAATACATAAGTCCGGAGTTACAGAGCAAGAGGGTCAATATGTATTTAAGATGTTAAGAGGGTCTCAAGATTATAGGCTAAAATGTCTAAGACTCCGGATAAAGTAAGGGCTATGGAGTGTACTCTCTTGTTACAAAAATCGATACTATGCCCCATGTGCTCAATAAGATAGATATTCCATTTCCGTTTGCGATGCGAGTGTTGGCCTTGCCTTCTTTAGCTCCCGTTAGCGAACTACTTAATAAGCTTACGGAGTTTCTGCTGGATGACATTCATTCCTAAATTAGATATATGCTCTAAGATATCTATTCTTTTTCTTCACTTCAAGGAGAGTTCCAGAAACCGAATATCCTCTTTTGCCCTTCTTGTCTTTTTGTTCGCCTAGTTCGAGTGTAGTCATAGAGTTGATAGGCTATCCCTTAGCGCCTAAAGCTTGTTTCAGAGAGTGCAAGTAAACTCGCTAATGCTATTGGGCGAAAGAAAAGAATATCATATATTTGAACTGACTGACACACATATCGAATATGGTAACCAAAGAACATAGGTAGGTGGAATCTACTCGTATTCCTTACTTCTCTGGTCGGCAATGTGCCGCGTACGCTCTACGCTCAAAGTGGTCTCGTGGAGTAGGATTGAAAGTCATCGTATAAAGAATGGAATGTTGAATGCGAAGGCTAGTAAGTTAGGCTCCTCTCCTCTCCGAGAGGTGGGCAAGAGAACCAGTGGAATTCTTTTTCTTTCTTGTTTCATTCTACTTATACTAATACTTAGAAGCGGTCTTCAACTCTGCAACTAAGAAGAAGGGAGAAGAATAATCATAAGGGATAAGAAGAGGATTGAGCTATGAAGTCATTGCTACCTGTATTATATATAACTCCTAACTCGAAACTCCTAATACTTTCTTTTAAATACTATAACTCCGGTGCCAGTTTTCTTCTTTAATGCCCGTTTCATCCCCGCCAAGTAACTACAATACAAGCAGGAGCCCCGTTGTTTCATCCATGTTGGAAGCTGGGCGAGGAAAGCCTTGTTCGGATGCTAAGTCTACGAGGGAACCAGCAAACGCATCTGCCCTGAATACTTGTTCTGAAAGTTAAGTGAGAGTGTCAATTCCTTACCGTTTCCATTCCTGCTTGTTCAGGAGAAGACTAAGTTGGAAGGTCAGCAGCAATCGATTCTTCAAGTAGAGTTATTCTCTGTGGGTGCTCGAGAGATTCCATTAAAGGAAGACTGTGATAGGTGTTTTGTCCCTAAACTATATCTTGTGTGACTAATACTATAGTTGGTGTTCTAGCTCGCGTGGAGTATCTTAAAGCAAGGGGATACGGATCATCTGATGCAGAATTTACAGTTCGAGGTCAAGTCTCAATACGTCTCAATAAAAGAAGCCGAAGAAAGATATGAAGTTGTATCCGGATCCGAATCAGATGCTGTGCGGGTGTCAGCTACAAGTAGTTCTTCCACTTGAGTGGGCAGAAGAATCAGCTGTGTGAAAGTAAGCTACAAGTCCAGTTTTCATATCAGCGTCAGGGTAAGGTAGAGTTTACAGTGTTGGCGATTAGTCTCCTTCCATTCTTATTGAATCGGGCGGGGTGCGTCGTTAGTGAGAGAGTTATTGGCATAAGATGAATAATCATAAGAAAGAAGATATGGCGCAAGAACAAGCTGTAATAGAATAGGTGTCTTGTTACCTTCTATATAGTGAACGCTATATGATTTGAGATTGGAGCTTGAATCAGTGAGTTATTGAGTGTTGTGAGTAATCCGTTAGAGGTGACTTACATTACTTATGTCAGAAGATGTGCACTCCATTCTATTCAAATAACAACTTAGCTTTGAACGGGCTTCCCTTTTGCCGACCTCCACTTTCCGCTTGCAGAACCGTTTTCCTCGAACAATACCTTTGACTTTACTACTTGCTGAACACATGGGATATAGTAAACTATAGAATGGAATTGACTACAAAGCTGTATAAAAGCATTTGAGCCTAAGAACATAGTCCTCCAGCTCTTAAACAAGAACGGAAACGGAACCTTACCTTTCCCTTCCTTACTCTCCTGACACAGAGGAAACTAGGGATGAAACTCACACCATTAACTTAAGGGCAGTGGTTGGGTTAGTTACTGAATTCTATGAAATAAGATATCTTACCCAACTCCAGATCCATCTTAAGATCTAGCTTCCGAGACTTCTTCTCGAGACGCAAAGACTGATTTCACTACTACTCTTTCTTATGCGGATGACCATATGCTTTTAATCTACTGCCACTGCTACTGCTAGATCTGGCTCTGCTCTGGCTCTGTAAACTCAGAAAGTGGTTGGTTGCTCATCTACTTCTCCTATTGCTACAAAGACAGATGCTACTGCCCCTAATACTGATTCCACCAATTACTTAAGGGCACAGCCTACCTTCTCTTTATTCAATTCATTGCATGTCTTTGATTCCCTTTAGAGTTCGGGTCGGGTTTAACT